>NC_045771.1:99142318-99457760 GCF_008692025.1 Phocoena sinus
CTATCTCCTGCGCTATAGTCCTTAGTAAAATAAAATAAAAATAAATTCATAGGGCTTCTCTGGTGGCGCTGTGGTTAAGAATCCACCTGCCAATGCGGGGGACACAGGTTTGATCCCTGGTCCAAGAAGATCCACATGCCGCGGAGCAACTAAGCCTGTGAGCCACAACTACTGAGCCCGCACACCACAACTACTGAAGCCTGCGTACCTAGAGTCTGTGCTCCACAACAAGAGAAGCCACCGCAATCAGAAGCCCATGCACCGCAACGAAGAGTAGCCCCTGCTTGCTGCAACTAGAGAAAGCCCGTGCACAGCAATGAAGACCCAAAACAAAATAAATAAAATTTTTTTGAATTTTATTTTTATACAGCAGGTTCTTATTAATTATCTATTTTATGCATATTAAATAAAATGTTTTAAACGAATTCACAGCTCTCGTGTGTGTGTTTTCAGTTGGCAGAATACACAAAGCAAAAGAAAATGCAATAGATAGAAATCATTAACAACGGAAAACTTAAAAGCTCTCTAACTTTGAAATATAAAATACAGCAAAATAAATGTAGGCTGTAAAAAGTAGCATCATTAACTATGTTGAGGTAATGACTAAGTGTAGCAACATACATGTAAGTATGCATTCTCAGTATGCAGAATGATAGATGCCAATATTAATAAGGCTTAACATCCTACAGATGAGAAAACTCAGATTTAAACAACTTGCTTAAAGTCATACAGCTAGTAACAGGGGGAAGTAGAGTTCAAACCCACAAACTGCGCAAGGCTAATCACCACAATCCTGGAATAACCTGTACAAATTGGACCCTAACTGGGATAAAACAGAGTGAACATAAACCAAATATCTTCCTGTTTCCTTCCTCTTTCTCTCCTTCCATCCTTTTCTTTTCTTCCGTTTTCATTCTCTGATAATCTTTCCCTTTTATAAGTTCAGGTTGCTGATTAATCTAGCTTTCTTATGTTAAATGCTTGAGAGTAGAATCCCCATTTCATTTATGTTTTCATCACTCCAGGGATTATTAAGTATCCACAGATATTTGTTTAATTGAATTAATTTTCTTTAAAACTTGAAAAAGAAAATGTAGATGCAAATGCCACTAAAAATGCTAAAACCTGGGTATGTTGTCCCTCAATCTGATACTTTTCAAATTTCAATGACAAAGTTGCAATGACTCATTGAATATTACCTTTCTCTTTTTGTGGAAGAGGATTGTCAAATCTAATCAGCATTTACAGAGAAAGAAAGAGAACAAAAAAATGAAGAAATTCCTTAGCTCTTTCCTAAGATGTTTATCACAACTTTCTTTTCATCTGCAAAGTTGATGCAAATTGGATCCTCTCCCTCCCAGGGTTTTAGATCACACAAACTGTTTTCTAACATTTACCGCCTTTCTTATCACAAAAGAAAACTCTGCTAAGGAAGATGTATGATACAGGCCTGCAGGGGAGACTCAAACTCCTCCGTCTTATCTAATTTGAAATGTAAGTACCTTCAGTTGCCTCAGTGCCTCCCATTTTATACATTCTTCCCCTTGACCTGATTCTTCAGTTTCAATGGAAAAATGGAAAAGTCTCCAGAGAGAGCCAAGAATAATACCCTATTCTCTTAACCTGTGTTCATGTGTTACTTAGTGAGTTTTTTTTTCTCTTGCATGGTTAAAAAACAAAAACAAAAAAACAGACAACAGAATTCATGCTGGCCCAGAGCCAGGTGCCAGGCTTTTGTCTGAGTTTGAAAAGAGTCCAGTGCCACTGGCTCCTGTCTATGGGCATCAGACCCCAGGTGTGTGTGAGCTGTGCAGGCCTGGCCTGGGCTCCCTGAGTGCCCAGCTCTGGCTAAAAGCCACCTGCAAGCTGGTTTGGCCTTAGGTTGGAATCCTTCAGTAGGCCAGGCTGAGGTCATGGCTTGCCCACCTGGGCCCTGAGCTGCAGATGTGTGCCTGGGGACTCTGTTGAAGAGGCTGGGGTGGCGGCAGAAGCCTCTTTGGGGCAGTGATGTCATCCTGGCTGGCAGGGCAGAGGATGGAGCAGGTGTGGAGAAAGGGCTGTCCACTTGCAAAACATGGCACAACTGAGAGTTTCAGTTTCATGTGGGGCCTTACTGAGGACGATAGCCTGGGAGACAGCCTCTTAGAGAGATCTGAGGAGCTGCTCCCAAGGGGTGGGGGAGGCCAGTATATATGAGATTTGGGTGAAGGGGTACGTGCAATCAAGCATGCATCTGTGTAGAACTGTCTGAGGTTCTCTGCATGAACTGTGACTCTGTCAGCTCTGTCTTCTTCGTTGCCCCCAGCCAGCAAGTGGCAGAGGATGTAGGGTGGAACACAGCAACCACCCGCACAAGCTTCAGAGTGGGGCTGCACTCCACTGCTCACCTCCAGTGCTCCGTTCGCTAGAAAACCAGGTTTCTAGAACTACTGTTTGGCCACAGAGATGGACTGAGTGGATCCAAGTTGAAATTCCTGCTCTCTCACTCAGAAGCCATGGGACCCTGGACCAGCTACTCAAATCCCCAGTCCCTCACCCTTCATGTCTGTATCACGCCTACATCATGAGTTCACTATGCGGCGGAAGCAATGCATTTAAGGTCCATAGTAAACCCTCCAGAAGTCTCTGATGCTATTTACTGAAATGCCTTGTTTTATGCATGAAATCTCCCTGTGAAGATCACTGTATTGCAAGATAAGAAAACTGACAAATAAGTTGAAGAGCTTGAATTGCCTGAAAACATATGGCCAGTTAGTGACCAGCAACTACCTTTAGACTCTTTCTTCTCATGTCAAATTTATCTACTAGACTTTGAATGGTCTGGGCTGGCTGGGTCCTCAGTTTTAGTCATATCTGCAAGCTGTGGGCTTACAACAAAGCAGGACCCTATGGGGCCTTTCCAGAACAGACACTCCCATGTCCTCTACCTGTCTCTTGTCTGTAGAAAAACTTTAGCCTCCTAGGCCTTCCCTGAGCTCCAAAGAACAAATTTAATCAGAGAAGTAAGAAAATGTAGAAACAAAGGAAAAGAGTCAAGCAAGACAAAATAGTAATAGTTTAGCCACTAAACAAAGTCAAGGACATTTAGTTCTTCCTCAAGGGCTGTAGGTAACATTCTGAGCCACATCCTTGAGCTATTTTGCAGATACTGAAACCTCCACCAGGTGGAAGAAGTTAACTGCATGTTGACCACAACATCCCAGACTGGTTGGAGCCAGAAGGTTGATGATATTGTCTCTGGATTACCTCACACCAGACAATCAGAAGAATGTCCTTGAACTGATCATATACCCTGCCACCCTCTCCCTCACCCAGTCTTTAGACACCTTTCCCTGAAATCCATCAGAGATTTCTGGCCTTTTGAGCATTAGCTGCCCAAACTCCTTGCTTGGCCTTGCAATAAACACCCGCACTTCCCTTCACCACAACCTGGTGTCGGTAGATTGGTATTTAAAAAAATTTTTCTTTTGGCTGCGATGGGTCTTTGTTGCTGCGCGTGGGCTTTCTCTAGTTGCAGAGATCAGAAGCTACTCTTCATTGCAGTGCACGGGCTTCTCATTGTGGTAGCTTCTCTTGTTGCAGAGCACAGGCTCTAGGTGTGTGGGCTCCAGTAGTTCCAGCACGTGGGCTCAGTCGTTGCGGTGCATGGGCTCTAGAGCTCAGGCTCAGTAGTTGTGGCACACAGGCTTAGCTGCTCTGCAGCATGTGGGATCTTCCCAGACCAGGGCTCAGACCCGTATCCCCTGCATTGGCAGGTGGATCCTTAACCACTGAGCCACCAGGGAAGTCCCAGTAGATTTGCAATACTGCACACGAGCAAGCAGACTCAAGTTTGGTTCAGTAACAAGCTGATAATTATTCCTCCCATCTACTCCATCCTCCTTCACAGAAAAGGTAAAAGAATCTCAGGGAGGTGAAGTGACCTCCCCAAGTTCAAGCCAAAATTGAGAGCATGGTGTGGTCAGGTCTTTCTTGGCCTGGCTTAGCTGACTACCATACATCACAGATCTCACAACACACTGAATTCCACAGCTAATTCAGCAAATCTTTTCTTACTCTAAACCTCTCTGTCCCTCCTGCTGCAATAATCCAACCTAAATTCACAATGCCAAGGCTCTCTATTTCTAAATTCTTCCAAAAGAGTCTTGCTATTACTTCCCCTCAGCTATGGAGTACTAGGTGGAGTGAGAGCTGATAGCAGGCACTGGCTGACTGACCAGACAATGGAGCCCTTCAAGTCTGTGTGTGTAGTGTAGGTGTGTGTATGTCAGGGGTTGCAGAGGGAAACAGCATATACTCTGAAGCAGGTAAATGAAAAGCCTTGTTCTGTATCACACTGTATGTGGGCAATCCTGTTTCCAAAGATTCTTTGCTTCGTGGATTCTTAGGGAGAGCAGGTATGTGTTGCAGGGGTGGGGTGGGGGGAGGGTATCATATTTGTGACTAGAGACAAAGGGTTGGGAGGTGCTTGACAAAATAAAGAAATGCCACTAAATACAAATGGGCTCTTCCATAAATACAAGCAAGTTTGTGTATGATTTGTTATACAGACAAGAAATGGCAAAAGCTCAAGAAGGACTAATAGTCAGAACCCAGAAATCAGTGAAAAAATGCCATTTATTATGGTGTGAGTGCCTGTGAGAGCCATCAAACTGTTCAGTGGATAGCCACCTGCTTCCTCCATGTATATGGCAGACACGGGAATCACATTTTCTTCTCTTCCTCTTCTTTCACACCTTTTCTCTCTGCCTGGTTCATTCCCCAAGAGTGTCTATAATCCTCGTGAAATTACTCTTGCCTCTGAGTAGCACCATGGCTAAAGGGGTTGCTATGATAGAGGTTCTGAGTGAATCATTCTGAACTGTGTTCCTCCATTATGGGGTCATCACACCTACAGATCACTGGACACAATCCAGGACACCATAGAGACAGGAGCAGGGGGATGGTGTCAAAGACACTTAAAAGGATTAATCTGGACAACAGACATTGCTTCTTTCTTGTTCTCCATTGTCCTTTCATTACCAGGCTTGGAGTCTCACATCCAAGAGTTCATCCAACTAATATATGCATGTGTTTAGTGAATTAAATGAACAGTTTCACCTCATTTCTGGATTTAAAAAATTGAAACTGAGTAAAGGCACATCTGACTTGAAGGAGTGAGTATATTCTCCAGCTTTGAAAAGATGAGCAGAGTCCTCTGCCACCAACTAAAATACAAAAACACATGTCATGGTGTCTGAGCTGACTGCTTGCCAGAATGACTTTACATGGTCCCAAAGCTCCATTCCCTTCATTAATGGATCTAAAAGAGCAGAACATGTATATAGGAAAAACAGAGTTGGCCTAGGGCCATAGTGCAAGAAAAAAAGTACTTTACAAGATCCAGAATCCAGCCTCCATATTGCATTTCACTCTGTTTTCCATAGACTTTCTGGATCAGGTCTCAGTGTGTTGGGGGCAGAGCCCAATTTAGCAGCACCAGCTGAGTGATGGCCCTGCAGTTTCTGTGTCTTTGTGTAGAACACAGAGGTGCTGAGGCATCTGGCTGCTCTCCCATCCTTTACCCCATGATGCATGATGGATGCCTGTGGCAAGGTTCTGCTTGTACACTTTTATCCCCATCACTTTCTCTGTGAGAGATGAGGAATGCAGGAACCTTGGCAAGCATGGCACGGAGATTCGACAAGCTCTTCAACATGTCGCGTAGTGAAGTGAAATCAATCACAGAAGCAACCCCTCACTGTGGTTGAGAGATTAACATCTTTACAAGATAATAAAGGCAACAAATTACATCTGCCAGCACTCAAAGCAGGAGATTCATAAAGTGATTCTTGGATAAGCAGTGAAGCTCTGTGCCTAGCTCATCAGATTCAGAGAAAAAGCTGGAAACTGGGCAAGCCATAGACATGCTCCAAGGCCTGTATGGTTACAGCAGTGGGCTGGCCACAAATGCCACTGAGGGTCAGCTCCAGCTGCTGACTCTATTCTCTCACAAGGAGTCAAAGGAATGGGCAGCAGGCATTTTGAATCACAATGGCTGCTCACCATCCTACCTCTTACCCATTTATGGTAACCATAGATTTATACCTCTCAGCTCTTTAAGGAGATCTGCCTTGGGAAGCATAGTTGACTAGAAACCTGCAGAGGCAGCATCTTTGGATTTGCCACAGTGCTCCAGCCCAGGGCCCCGCTTCCCATTGGCCACTCAGCCAATGACTGAGCATGGTAGGGTAGGAGACAAGGCCACTTTTGTATGATGCAGGGCTTCTTTAACAGCAGTATTTTCTAGAAAAATCCCCATCAGCCTGACTAAGACTTTCTCAGAAAGTGCATTTCAGTTGGAAACTTTCTCTACCCAATTCTTCCTGTCACCTCTGCTCTCACAGATGTCACATGGCATTATGGTAGGAAGTCTCTCCTCACTTACTTCTGATCTCTCCTCTTTTATTCTTCACAGATATTTTACCCCAAAATCTCCAGCATGTCTATCCCAACTTCGTGTCTGTTTCTTGAAGCCCATGGAGTGACACACCATCACTCCAAAATGTCCTCTCAGACACCAGCCAATATCTAATAGCTATAATTTCATGAATTCCTTTCCATTTATTTATTCACCCATTCAAAAATATTTATTATAAATCAACTCTGTTGGTAAATGGAAGGGAAATTACAGAGATGAATAAGACATAATATGTGCCCTCACTGAAGATAGTGGACACACACAAAAAAAACAGTGTGAAAATCACTATACACAACAGAGCACAGTGCTAAGGGAATACAGAGGAGGAAAGAGACATCTGGGAATAAGTAATAAAGGAGGGAAATTATTCTAAAAAGATGGAAGAGCATATGGTACTTTTGATTTGCAGGGATATTAGGAAATAATTTTAGGAAATGGAATTTATAGGACAATCTGCATTTTTTCTAAAGAATTAGCCTGTATTAAATGCAAGCAGGAGGGACTTCCACTTTAGGCTATGACTGAGTAGCAATGATTGGATTTACCTTCCTGCCTGAAACAACAGAAAGCAAGAAAGAAAGAAAGGAAGGAAGGAAGGAAGGAAGGAAAGAAAGAGAGAGAGAAAGAAAGAAAGAGAGAGTGAAGGAGGGAGTGAGGGTAGGAGGGAGGAAAGAAGGAAAGAAAGAAAAAGAAAGAAAGAAAGAAAGAAAGAAAGAAAGAAAGAAAGAAAGAAAGGAAGGAAGGAAGGAAGGAAGGAAGAAAGAAAGAAAAGAAAAAGAAAGAAAGAAAGAAAGAAAGAAGAAAGATAGAAAGAAGGAAAGAAAAGATTTGAAACAACAGCTTTCAAGGCATTGGATGCCAGACAGTTATCCCTGAGATAAAGGCAACTCAAGAAGTAAGCCCTACAATTGCCTCAACCTATAACATTTCCCAGTCAAGTCTCAGGGAGTGAACTCAGGCAGAGTCTGGCACATCCCATAAGCTGAGGAGATGGCTCATGGGGACACTTACTGAGAGCCAAGAGCTCAGTAGAGTCCAGAGAAATAATAGAATCATCCATGGATGTAAAATACCAAAGGTCAGGGAAAGAGTCTTGAGTGAAAAAGATGAGAAGATATACACCTGGTACTGACAGGGCTGAGAGTAGTGCCTGTGTCCACTAACCAGATGGAGACCTCATAA
The DNA here is from genome assembly GCF_008692025.1 of Phocoena sinus. Classification (NCBI taxonomy): domain Eukaryota; kingdom Metazoa; phylum Chordata; class Mammalia; order Artiodactyla; family Phocoenidae; genus Phocoena; species Phocoena sinus. The sequence continues at coordinate 99,149,961 of NC_045771.1, forward strand.
TTTACAAGGAATTGCTCTGGGTGTTCAGAAGGATCTAGCCTCATTAGTGAGGAATAATTGGCCCTAGAATGAACACTTCAAATATTAAGAGTCTTCCTAATAAATATTAAAGGTCAGTACCAAAAGCCTCAATCTGCTTCCAAGTAAACTAACCAATTCCAGAACAAAGTTCAAGAATATTTAAAGACATACAAAATATCCAGCCCTAGAAAGGTAAAATTCATAAAGTCTGGTATTTAATGAAATATCTCCAGGAAAGAAACAGGGAAAAAATAGGAATATTTGACCCATTTTGAGAAATCAATCAATTTAAACCAACTCAGAACTGTTACAGTTGTTAGAATTATCAGACAAGGAATTAAAAACAGTTGTTATAACTGTAGTCTATATGTGAAAAAAGCTACTGGAATAGTTGAACAAGTAGAAGAATGGAAGGTGTTTTAAAAATGAAACTTCTAAAGATGAAAATTAAAACATCTGAGATGAAAAGTACACTGGTGTAATTAATGGCATATTTGATATTGCAGGGGAAAAAAAGACTAGGGAACCTGAAGACATAGCAATAGAAAATATTCAAAATTAGATGTGGGAAAAAAATGATTAAAAAAAATAGAGTATCAGTGAGCTGTGGAAAAACTTCAAATGGCCTAATATATGTATTATTTGAGTCTTCAAGGAAGTCATGACAGAAAAAATATTTTAATAAATAATGGTCAAACACTTCCAAACTTGATGAAAACTATAAATTCACTGATACAATAAACCCAATGAACTTCAAGCAAAGGATATATAAAGAGAACAATATCAAGGATTTTATAAACAAATTTCTCAAAACTAGCAATAAGAGAAAACTCCTAAAGATTGTCAGAGAAAAAAAATACACATTACATATAGAAGAACAAACATAACAGTGACAGTAGATTTATCATCAGAAACATACAAGTGAGAAGAAAATGGAGCTGCATCTTTAAAATACTGAAAGAGAAACCATCAGCCTAATACTGTATAGCCAGAAAAAAATACCTTCCAAAAATAAATGCAAAATAAAGTATTTTTCAGATATACAGAAGCTGAAAGAATTACCCCTAGCCATCTCAAACTAAAGGAAATATTAAAAGAAACACTGTAAGCACAAGAAAAATGATATCAAGTGAAAATCTGTATGTGTACAAAGGAATAAAGAGTAAATATACAAACTTTTCTCTTATTATTCAATCTCTTTAAAAAATAATTGACTATTTAAACAAAAATTTAAGAACAGCCCTTAGTAAAATATTAGGAAACCAAATCCAGGAGCATCTTTAAAAGATTATACACCATGACCAAGTGAAACTTATCTCAGGAATGCAAGGTTGGTTCAAAATCAATCAATGTAATACAGCATATTAATAAAGACAAAGAAAACATATGATCATCTCAACAGACACAAAAAGAACATTTGACAATATCCAACAACTTTTCATAATAAACACACTCAACAAACTAGGATTAGAAGAAAACTTTTTCAACTTAATAAAGAGTAACTATGAAAAACCCACAGAGAATATCATGTTTAAGTGAAAAACTGAACGTTGTCCTCCTAAAATTAGGACTAAGATAAAAATGTCTGTTCTTGTCACTTCTATTCAACACTGTTCTGGAGGTTCTCACAAGTACAATTAGACAAGAAGAAAAAATAAAAGATATTCATATTAGAAATAAAATAAGTAAAGTTATCACTATTTGCAAATGACATGAGCTTTTCTATACAAAATCCTAAAGAATTCACACACATGCCCATACACACACACACACACACACACACACACATACACACACAAACTATGAAAGCTAATAAATAAAGTTCAGCCAAGTAGCAGCATAAAAGAAGACAGAAAAAAACAGTTGTATTTCTATACATTAGCAATAGACAGTCTAAATTTTTTTTAAAATCCAGTTAAAATAACAAAAAGAAAAAATACTTCTGAATAAATTTAATCAATGAATATAAGACATATACTGCAAATCGTTGATGAAAGAAACTAAAGAAGACCTGAGTAAATAGAGAGACATCCTGTCTTCATGGATTGGAAGATTTAATATTAATGAGATGACAACACTTAGAAATAAGCCCATATATCAAAAGTAAATTGATTTTCAGCAAGGATGTCAAGAGTATCTTTATCAACAAATGGTGATAGATAATGGATATCCATACACAGAAGAATAAATTTGAACCTTAGCTCATACCACATATAAAAATTGACTCAAAATGGATCAAAGACCTACATGTAGGTGCTAAACTCTTAGAAGAAACATTGGTGTAAATCTGTAAGACTTCAGATTAGGCAATAGTTTCTTAGACATCACATGAAAAGTACCAACAGAGCAGAAAACAGATAAATTGGACCTCATCAAAATCAATTTTTTTTTTGGCTTCAAAGAATACCATGAATAAAGAAGAAAAAACATACCACAGAATGGGAGAAGATATTTGTAAATCATATTCTGATAAGAATCTAGTATTCAGAATATAGGAAGAACTCTTACAACTCAATATTAAAAAATAATAACCCAATTTAAAAGGGGCAATGGGTTTGAATAGACATTTCTGCAAGAATATTGACAAATAGACATTTCTCTAAACAGTATGTACACAAATGTATATGTTCAACATTGTTAGTCATTAGGAAAATGCAAATCAAAACCTCAGTGAGATACCATTTCATACCCACTAGAATGGCTATAATAATGTTTTTTAAAAGGAAAATAGTGTTGGTTGAAGATGTGGAGAAACTGGAACACTCATGCATTATGGATGGGAATGTAACATAATGCAGTCATGGTGGAAAACTGTTTGGCATTTTCTCAAAAAGTTAAACCTATAGAATTATCCTGCAACACAGCAATTCTTCATCTGCCAAATAGAAACCTCAAACGTTATACCTACTTGGGATATGTGAGGGGAGATTCTCATTACCTTTCTCAGCTGGGCAATGAGGAGGAGGTGTCAGGGATTTCAAGAAGATATGATTCTTCTAAACCCTAGGATGCTGCCACTCCTGCCATAACTTAAAGGAAGTGTTTGAGGAACAGAATGAAGGAGAGAAAGAAGTGCAGTGAGATGTGTGGGTCTAGTGGAGGTAAGTGATACAGGACATGGTGAAAAATAGATCTTATTAGAAGAATAATGGGAAGCCACAGAGCATCTTAGGCAGAAGAGTAATATCATCGGATTTCCAGTTTTAAGAGCCCAGTGGATTATAGGGGAGAACTAGTGGGAAAAGGGAGACTAGTTAGGGAGTTAGTGCAGTCATCCAGCATGGAGACTATTCCTGTGTCCAGTGGTGAGGGCATGGATGAGGGTATTAGCAGTGAGGAAGGTGAGAAATGGAGGAAGGGAGTCAATAGGACATACAAGTGGATTGGACATGAGGGGAAAGAAAAGAGTAATCAAGAACGACACCCAGAATTTTGTTTCAAGTACTAGGGTGGAGGCTGGAACATCTAATGGAGTTTAGAAACAAGGGAGCATGGATTTATCAAACAGCATTAAATCTGGAGACCTATAAATGGCTCCATGTTTCTGAAATACAACATATAAGACAACGTGATTGGAGTAATCGATGATGCTGAGCATGCAGGAAGAGGCAAAATTATGGAAAGTGTCATACAATAGGATTTTCATCATAAAAGTGAATGGACCACCACTCCCCACCCCCTCTTTTTAAATGGCAGCATGATGTTTGAGAATGTTCTCTCTGGTGATGGTGTAGAGTTTAGATTCTACGAGAAAAAGCCACAGGGAGGGAGACGAGCAAGGAGGATGGATGAGAAGTCAGAATGACTAAATCTTCCCTGCTGAGCTACTTCTCTGAAATAAAATCATCCAGTACCTGACATCAGCATTCTTTTTGCCAAATCTCTTCATTTTGAATGCAAATTCCAAGATGTGCTTTCAGCTAGGGATAATTATCTAGTTAATCTATTATCCACTGTGATTGTCTCATCTTCTCTCCTTTCTCCCTCTGTTGAGTGTGTGGCTTTTGGCGGGCTTGAGAAAGATATGACTCAATCTCCTGTCAGCACAGCTTTCATGAGGAGAAAAGATCATGGAAAAAGAAGGTCACTGTTGCAGGAGCAGCATGGTAATTGATTACTAATTACTGAAATACTATGTCTGAAGGAGGGAAGGCACAAGCCTACTTTCCAAGGCTCCAGGTAATTAGCAAACTTGTTTGAGACACCCTACGATGGCCTGAGGAAACATCTGAGAAGAATGAGACCCTTCAACCTCCCTCTAAGATTCATTTATGGCCTTTGCATGATGTGCTTCTCACTCTCAAGCTTGAAGGATGAGGTTGGGACAGAGGAGCGTCCCTCAACATTGCCATCCAAAGGAGGGTGTTGTAGATAGTTCCCAGATGGCAGTGCAAAGGGCAGCAAAGAAAGGGAAGAAGTGAGCTGAGCTCTTCACTTTCTCAGAAACATTAAGGGCAATCTTTCGAAAACACAAGGCCAATCATGCCCCTTCTCTGCTTGAAATTCTCCAATAACTTCCCTTTCTCCTGAGAGGTCAAGATTCTCAATTAACTGGCTTACAACGCTCTCCACACCTCCCCTCCCATTGTCCATAGAGAAAGTCTGGCTGGAGTCAGTGGGTGGAGAGACTGGAGGCTGTTCCTTCTTTCAGTGCATTGAAAGGACTGTAATTTCTCTCACCACCAGTATTTGCATCTTCAGTGTCTTATGCCTACACCAACCTCCTCTTCTGCCTGCCAACTAATTCTTCCTCACCCTTTTTCTTAGCTCAAATGCTCCCCTGATGGCGAGGCTTTCTCTTGCACCCCCCAAAAAGCTGTGCACTTCCATCAGCTCCTTTTTTGAAAGAAATGAATTCTATTTTTTTAACACAGTTTTAGACTCAAGGAAAAAAATATTAAAATATAGTACAACCTTCATATATCCCACATCCAGTTTCTTCTATTATTAATATCTTACATTCACACGGTACATTTAATATAACTAATGAACCTGTATTGATACACTTTTGTTAACTAAAGTCTATAGTTATTCAGATTTTCAAAGTTTTACCCAACGTCCTTTTTCTATTCCAAGATTCCATGTAGTACACCACGTTGTATTTAGTTGTCCTGTCCCCTTTGGCTCCTCTTGGCTGAAACAGTTTCTCAGACTTTCCTCAGTTTTCACAAGCACTGCCCAGGTATTTTGTCAGATGCTCCTCTATTGGAATTTGATGGTTTTTCTCATTATTAGACTGGGGTAATAGTTGTTTTGGAGGAAGACAAGAGTTAAGTGTCATTTCTTCACAACATATTAAGGTGTGTACTATCCACATGACTCATCACCGTTAATGTTGAGCTTGATCATCTGGTCATCGGGTGTTTGCCAGGTTTCTTCACTAAGGAGTTGCCCATTCTCTTCCCTTTCCAGGCTGTACTCTTTGAAGGAAGTCACTATGCATAGAACACACCTAGGCATGGAGAGGTGTAGCACATCTCCTTGAATGCACAGAAACTATATCCAGTTATTTAGGATTTTTCTGCATGGGAGATTTGTCTCACTCCCTGACTTATGTATGTAGGTATGCAAATATGTATGTAATTATTCAGTCATTTATTTATATCAGTATGGACACAGATGTTTCTTTTATTCTTTGGCTTATAGTTCTATGCTACTTTATTTTGTTGCTCATATGTTTTCATCTTTGGTCATGGCAAAGTTTTTCAGTTAGCTTCTCTGTCCCTTTGCAAACTTGTATTATTATAGGGTCTTTTGTGTTAGTTTGTTCATTTTGTATTTTGTTTTTGTTTTAGCACTTCCTTAATTTCTGGTGCAACAAAAATACATGCTCCAGGCTCATCTTATATATGTCCTGCCCTTGTCCTAGAATCAGCCATTTCTCTAAAACATCCTAGTTCCTTGTATTGGAGAATGGCATTAGAAACCAAGATCTCGGTAGTAGGTGTGCTCATTATTAACAAGGTGTCATTGCTTCTAGGCCTTTCAGCTGAAATAGCTAGAAAATAGACAAATGTATATAACCCATGTGTATACACCTATCTGTGAATATGTCTATATTTCCCATCTACACTAAGCTAAACATGAGTTCACAGTGATGTCTCCAATTCTAATCCATTACCAGATGGATCATCTACTCTCCTCCACTTGCCTTTCTGTAAACTCTCACTCTAACAGCAAGAAACCTGGATTCCATTTCTGCCCATCCATTTACTTAATCGTTCAGGTCCAGTATACATGTGCAGGAGTGTCAGATTGTTGAACCAGTCCCCTGTGGGGGACGCTGTATCAGTTACACTACAGTGCTTATTTACACTTTGTCTTTAGTCTTATAGAGTCTAATCATTTCCTAAGCTAAGTCAGCACCTCTCCCCTCCCCTCTTCAAGTGAGGCTATTTCATAACTTTGTAACATAGTTAGATTCTTTCGTCATATCCTGCATTCCATCTTGAGATTCCCCATCTCCTAATGATTTTTTTAAAGTTTGCATATTAAGTATTTGGAAAGATCACTATGCTTATAGAACACCCCCATTACAGTGTCACAGAGCATCATGCCACCACTCTAAAGAATCCACTATTCTTCACCTATTTATTTAGCTTCCTTAACCCCTGGAATCCCTAGGAGGGACCAGTCTTTTCACCACTACTGAAGTTATGTTTTATCCAGAATGTCACATAATTGGTGTCATATAGTGTAATATTTTCAAGTTGGCTTCTTTCACTTAGAAATATGCATTTATGATTTTTTATGGCTTGATAGCTCATTTATCTTTATTGCTAAATAGTATTCCACCTTCTGGATGTACCATAGTTTATCTATGCCGTACTGAAAGATATCTTGGTTGCTTCCAAGTTTTGGGTATTATGAATAAAGCTGCTATAAACATCTGTGTGCAGGTTTTTGTGTGGGTATAAGTTTTCAGTTCATTTGTGTAAATGCCGAGGAGCACAATTGCTGGATTGTATGGTTAGAGTATGGTTAGCTTTGTGAGGAACTGTTAAACTGTCTTCCAAATTGTCTGTACCATTTTATATTCTCAACAGCAATGAATTAGAGTTCCTGTTACTCCACATCCTTATCAGCACTTGGTGTTGTCAGTGTGTGGTTTTTATTGGTGTGTAATTGTAACCCTCACGATGGCTTTGTAGTGATATCTCATTATTGTTTTAAATATCTCCCTGACAACTGTTGTTGAACATAGTTTCATGTGCTACATGCCATTCTTATATCTTCTCTGGTGAGATGTCTGTTCAGGTTTTTTGCTCATTTTTTAATTAGGTTGATTTTGTTTTTAATTGCTGAATTTTAAGTTCCTTTGTGTATTTTTGATACAGGCCCTTTAAGACATACTGGCCTGTTTTGTGTGGGGTTTGTTTTTTTTTTTTTTTTTGTAGGTTATTAATTATTATTCCAATTTTTAAATGATATTTAGATAATATCTACAGTGTTGGTAACAATTTTCTTAACATTGCATTTCTTCTTGGTTTCTCCTTTTCCTCTATTTTTCTGCCACCTCTGATTTTAATCTAGCATTTTATATGATTCCATTTTCTCTCTTAACACATCAAGTAGACTTCTTTTATAAAAAAACTCTTTAATCATTGCCATAGAGTTTGCAATATACATGTTTACCTAATCTAAGGCTGTTGACTAACTAACTTTACATACTACTATATACTGTTTCATGTGTAGATCAGATACTTTCTACCAGAGTATTTCTGGTTCCCCCCTCCTGTCTCTTCTGTAATTGCTGTTATACATTTCACTTATCCATATCCAATACCTTGTTACTATTATTACTTTAAAAAGTAATTTTAGATCAATTAAAGATATGAAAAGTAGATTTGATTTTACCTTCACTTATTCCTTCTCTGATGCTTTTCCACTCTTTATGTAGATTCAGATTTCTGACCTGTTTAGTTTTCCTCCTGCCAGATAGAACTTCTGGTGATGAATTCCCTCAGTTTTTGCTTCTTTGAGAAAGTTTTTACTTGTTTTTCACTTTTTAAGGATAATTTAGCTGAAAATAAAATCCTAGGTTGTTTTTACTTTCATCTAAGACTTTAAATATTTCACTCAATTCTGTCTTGCTTGAATGGTCTGATGAGATGCCAGCTATAGTTCTTATTCTTGTTTCTCTCTTGGAAGGATGTTTTCTTCTCTGTTTTTTTTTTTTTTTTTTCAAGTTTTTTTTTTCTTTGTGTTTTGTTTTATGTAGTTTGCGTATGATACACGTTAATTATACCTAGAGATTGCTGGAGAAAGGACTCACAGTTTCAGCTTGGTCTTTCAAAACAAATGAAAAGTCAGAAAAAGACATATTTTTATTGTTTCTTTTGTGCTGTTCTTGTCTTTAGCAATTCAGCCCTTCTCAGAGCTCCAATCTCCATGTGTGTAGCCTAAGACAGAAATAACAATGATACCTTTGAATAGGCAGTTGGAAACATTGCCCCTCTTGGGTAACAGGTCTAGAACATATTAACTGGTCTATGTGCTGGGTCCCAAATACCACAAAAAGACAGGCTCACAAAACACATCCTCCTACCAGACCTAGCAGGTCCTATAGACTCGTGACACAGATAAAAAGGACAGCACTGAGATGCAGGGTTTGTCATGTTCTAGGTCTAAGGGAGACAGAAGGTTTCACTGCTAAAACTGAGGCCCTTGTCTTCTCTCTGGAACCATTGTGACATCACCCAATGGTACACCTTGCTCCTGCATTTCTCCCAATGTACCCTCTGTACAGAGTCCTTACAGAGTCCCTACCTAATGTGCCCTCATTCTTCTCCTGTTGATTTTATATAATCATTTAAATTTTCTATAGTTTTAAATGTTTCTCAACAAATATGGCATATAAATACAGTGGTAAATGTATGAAAATTTTATTAAATAAATATAGATAAATCAGAGAGCTAGAAGTTCATTGATAGGGTGCATGATCAAAAAAAAAAAAGTATGAAGACCAACCACCTGCCCACAGCACTGCCTCTGTATTGTGTGAAATCCTCAGTCCTCACATGACCGACCTGACCTGGGCGGGAATAGAGCAGAGATTACTCCTTGTGTGGGAAACCAAGAGAGATAAAGATAGCTAGGAAAGACCCCTTACAAACGTTTCCCTATTACTTGTCCCTGGGGGCACAGCATGGATCAATGTCTACAATAGAGCAGCATTCCAAGTTTTCACTCTGCCAGTTTTTATTTGGCCATGAACAAGCTGCTTAACCACTCCAAGCTTCTGTTTTCTCACTTTTAGAATAAGAGTGAGGATGCCTGCCTTACAGCATCATTGGCTGCATGTGAACAAGCCATGGACATTAAAACTGAGGCTTGGTACCAACAATGAATGTTATTGTTCTGAAGTTCCACACCAACATGCAACAACAAAATATTTCATATAGTTTTTAACAAGAATGTTTCTGATGGAAAGTTCTCATTAGAGCACAGAATCACTTAGAAGAGAGTTTATCCAGGACAAGATTTCTTTCTACAGAATTATTGAAAGATGATCACCCAACTTTGGTTGCATTACATCTAGTAACAGGAAGCTCCCCACTCTGAGGGAAAGAGATTCCATTTGGGGATGCGGGGTTGGGTAGAATGTTATTTTATTAAGTAAAAATATCACCTCTGGTAATGTTTACCTTTTGAATCTATCTCCTTTGGACCACCCAGACTGTTTCACTTACCTCTAACCACAATCATGATACATCTTCACCAGTCATCTATACACATACCACTAAATTTCCCTTTTCCTGGGTAAATAGGTCCAGCTCTTTCCAAATGTTCTGGTGTGATATGATTGCCAGAAATCTTGTACCCATCATAATGTGAGATATCAATGCATTTATCTAAGAATATGTGGTGCCTAGAACTGAAGATAATATGCTAGATTATTGTAATATTGTAATGTGTAATATGATCTATGAGGATATGGTCATGTAGTTCACTTTTATTATGAAGGTGCCATGTTACACTAGTTACAAACTTGGTAGCTAATAATACACAACCATCCATCCTCTCACCAAACACCAAGAACCCCTTTCTTTGGATGTGGAAACAAAACAGACACTCAGAGAAGTTCTGAGAGCCGTTCCCTATCACACAGATAAGAGAATATTATAACATAGGCCTCCTGACTGCCATTGACCTCAACACTCAGTGAAGAGTACTTGTCAACACTAGCTTGGGTTAGCTATTCTCTAAGCCTTTTTTTCCATGTAGAATGATGCCAGGAAAGTGCTCTGTTTTGAGAAATTGAGTCTGTTGATTTTTAATATGAATGTAATTGTCTAAAGTTTAGAAACACAGAATACTTAGATATAAGAAACCTAAAGATTATATGAAAAATAGGACACACTTATGAATAAGTGACAAGTAAACTAATTAAATGTCACATAGCCACTTAATCTAAAGGTGGAAATAGAGGCATGATCTTCAGATTTTCAACCCACCACTTTTGCCCAAATCATCCAGTGTATCAAAAAATTATGGATTCCTTTACTGATGCTGTATGAATTAGCAGACAGTCAAGTGACATTTGGGTTCATTTGAAAATATGGATTCCTTATAGTTGATAATTTCACCCCCAATACAGAGCTCTATTATTTTACCCCACGTAATTTAAAAAATCATCTTCAACTTGGAATTACATAAATATTGAAAATTCATTTGTGGTGGAGAGATGGATAATTGGACTGACCGTGGGATGTGTCACAAGAAGCAAGCGTGTCAGTTTGCTGGAAGTCCAGGGCTTCCATAAGTGCCTGCCCAGTCCAGGTGCTGCTGCTGATTCTACCTGCTATTTCTTTTTCTTTCTTTTTTTTCTTTTTTTTGGTGAAAATATCTTAATGTTCTTTTCATTGCAAATTACTCCTTTGGTTCAATGTTTCAAATTGTGGATTTTTAGAGTGTTACTTTCCAAGTTGTAATCAAAACTAGAAGATACTTTAACTTGTTACCTGCTATTTCTGTAGCTGTTTTATTCTAGTCTTCAAAGGAAGACTAGAAGGAATACCTAGGAGCTGAAAAATATGCCCTCTATTTTAGCTCTGGGAACAGCCTAATTCAAAATGGCCATTTGGAAAAAGCAGTGTGGCTTCAAATCACTAAGATGATTTTTCTTCTCTTTGGACCAATTAATCTAACCCTGGGAACAACTCCAGAGAAAGAAAAAGCTTCTTGCATGATGATTTCCATTACAGCATTATATACAATACTGAAAGTTTGTCAGAGAATTCTTTCATAAATTATCTGATAACAACATATACATTATCAAAAAAGAAATGTTGAGGGCTTCCCTGGTGGCACAGTGGTTGAGAGTCCGCCTGCCGATACAGGGGACACGGGTTTGTGCCCTGGTCTGGGAAGGTCCCACATGCCATGGAGCGGCTGGGCCCGTGAGCCATGGCCACTGAGCCTGAGCATTCGGAGCCTGTGCTCCACAATGGGAGAGACCACAACAGTGAGAGGCCCGCGTACCGAAAAAAAAAAAAAAAAAAAGAAATGTTGAGAACTAGTCACGGCTGGTGTCTAGCACAATATCTTCCACATTGAAAGTGCTCAATATATGTTGAATGAGTGAACGAGAAGTTTATAATACAATGCTAAGTTTCAAGAATAATGTTATCTTGTGCGTGTGTCACTTGGTACCTTACAAAATGAGAGCATATATCCTCATTTTATTCTGGTGACATTCATAAATTTTGTGTGCATTTTGTTCAAAAAGTGTTTGGATAAATACCAAAAAGTTGCTAAGTCGTAGGTTATGTTCTTTGTCCATAATGCAATAAACTGAAAATTAAAATTAAAATGTCACCACAAAAAACAAACCAATGTATTTGTAAATGATAAAAGAAAACTCCACCTAAGTTTTGGAACCAAAAGAACTCAAATTTGAACTAAAAATTATTTTGAAATAAAAACAATGAAAGAGTTGAATGGATCAAAATCAATTGGATGCTTTCAAGTCCTGGGTGAGTATTTAATTGGATATCAACTATGAAATATTGAGAATGAATTAAGTTTTCTTAAGAAATAAGAAAAAAAAAAGAGAAAAAAAAAGAAATAAGAAAATTTCTTATTTTCTTAAGAAATAAGACTATAGCCAATTAAGTAAAGCAATAGAAAACAATGATATGAACTAGTTAAGAAATTGTTACAATAAATTAAAACCAACTAGCTAAAGGGTCTATTAATGAAGCAAAAATTGATTCTATGAGACAAAAAAATATATCAAAACTCATGAAAAATCTGATTATGAAAAATAGAATAAAATATATGTATATATACAATTATTACATAAAAGGTTAATGAAAAAGTCAGGAGATAGTACAGAATTGAAAAGAATATTATGTGTAATTTTATGCCAAAAACTGAAAATTTACATACAATCAATGCCCTATTTTGTTAATATAAATACACAAAAGTGAGTAAGAAATAAAGAGAAAATTTGAATAGACAAATAAAAATAGAATAAAATAAAATTTGAATAAACCACTTAATGAAAATAGACTAAAATTTGTCACTAAAAATGTCTAGGACCAGAGAGTTTACTAGTGTGCTTCAGTAATCTATTATTATCATGTTTATAAAATTCCCTAACATTAAAAATGTTTGAAAAACTCCAAACTTATTTTGCAATGCTGGAGTAACCATGGTCCATGATAACAAGGTAGAATGAGAGAGAGATTGGGAAGAAAGAAGGGGGAGTGGGAAGGGAGAGGGAGAGGGGAAAAGAAAAGAAAGGAAAATAAAAGAAAAAGAAGGAAAGAGAAGAGAAATTATTTGATCACTTTAATTATGAATATAGAGGCAAAAATCCTAAGAGGTTCATAGTAGTGCTCATATTGGATTTAGTGTGGTGGATAGGAATAAGATAAGCAAGCAAATTCAATACTTTTTATGAACAAAAACAAGTTTGAAATATTTGAAGTGTAATTTTTTAAAAATTGTGGTAGTTTAATATAACAGATATGAAGCCATTATATGGAATTTGCTACATCTGCATGTACTTACACAAAAAAGATTTTCCTTATAAATTATTGCTCAAAAAATGCACGTTGAAGAACAATATATATAATATGATCACATTTTTTTTTTTTTTCGGTACGCGGGCCTCTCAGTGTTGTGGCCTCTCCCATTGCAGAGCACAGGCTCCGGACGCGCAGGCTCAGCGGCCATGGCTCACGGGCCCAGCCACTCTGCGGCATGTGGGATCCTCCTGGACCGGGGCACGAGCCCGTGTCCCCTGCATCGGCAGGCGGACTCCCAACCACTGCACCACCAGGGAAGCCCGATCGATCACATTTTTGTTAAGAAAAATAGCATAGCTATTGTAAATAGAGATGCAACAAACATTTTGCTACATGACTCTTTTTGAATTACGGTTTTCTCAGGGTATATGCCCAGTAGTGGGATTGCTGGGTCGTATGGTAGTTCTATTTGTAGTTTTTTAAGGAACCTCCATACTGTTTTCCATAGTGGCTGTATCAATTTACATTCCCATGAACAGTGCAAGAGTGTTCCCTTTTCTCCACACCCTCTCCAGCATTTATTGTTTCTAGATTTTTTGATGATGGCCATTCTGACCGGTGTGAGATGATATCTCATTGCAGTTTTGATTTGCATTTCTCTAATGATTAATGATGTTGAGCATTCTTTCATGTGTTTGTTGGCAACCTGTGTATCTTCTTTGGAGAAATGTCTATTTAGGTCTTCTGCCCGTTTTTGGATGGGATTGTTTGTCTTTTTGTTATTGAGCTTCATGAGCTGCTTGTAAATTTTGAAGATTAATCCTTTGTCAGTTGCTTCATTTGCAAATATTTTCTCCCATTCTGAGGGTTGACTGTTGGTCTTGTTTATGGTTTCCTTTGCTGTGCAAAAGCTTTTAAGTTTCATTAGGTCCCATTTGTTATTTTTGTTTTTATTTCCACTTCTCTAGGAGGTGGGTCAAAAAGGATCTTGCTGTGATTTATGTCATAGAGTGTTCTGCCTACGTTTTCCTCTAAGAGTTTGATAGTGTCTGGCCTTATATTTAGGCCTTTAATCCATTGCAGCTCTATTTACAATAGCCAGGACATGGAAGCAACCTGAGTGTCCATCAACAGATGAATGGATAAAGAAGATGTGGCACATATATACAATGGAATATTACTCAGCCATAAAAAGAAATGCAATTGAGTTATTTGTAGTGAGGTGGATGGACATAGAGTCTGTCATACAGAGTGAAGTAAGTCAGAAGGAGAAAAACAAATACTGTATGCTAACACATATATATGGAATCTAAGAAAAAAAAAGGTCATGAAGAACCTAGGGGTAAGATGGGAATAAAGACACAGACCTACTAGAGCATGGACTTGAGGATATGCGGAGGGGAAAGGGTAAGCTGTGGCAAAGTGAGAGACTGGCATGGACATATATACACTACCAAATGTAAAATAGATAGCTAGTAGGAAGCAGCCGCATAGCACAGGGAGATCAGCTAGGTACTTTGTGACCACCTAGAGGGGTGGGATAGGGAGGGTGGGAGGGAGGGAGACACAAGAGGGAAGAGATATGGGAACATATGTATATGTATAACTGATTCACTTTGTTATAAAGCAGAAACTAACATACCATTGTAAAGCAATTATACTCCAATAAAGATGTTAAAAAAAAGAAAAAGAAAAATAGCATAGAAAAGAATATTTCTGTTTTCTGTGCATGTGTGTATACATACACCAATGTATATAATTGTATGTTTACATGAATGCATGAATAAATGTGTGGATTTGTGTATGTGTGGATTTGTGTATGTGTGTGTCTGCATATTTAGGAAGATATGCTTCAAATTATAAACAGCAGTTAACCAGAAAGTTGAGATTGGAAATGGACAAGTTTTTCACATGTTACATTTTATAATTTTATATGATTAGAACTATTGTGAATTTTTCTTTTTATATTTTGCCTTATTTTTAAAACATATTTAAAATTTCTGTCTTAAAAATCAGAATGTTCAATTTTATCACAAACCTGTAATTATATTACAAAAATGTAAAAATAATTCTCTACACAGTTGACCTTGAACAACCATACACAGTTCCACATCATCAAATTTAACCAACCATAAATCATCTAGTACTGTAATACCTATTTATTGAAAACAATCCATGTATAAGTGGACTTGTACAAACCAGTTCAATATACACAGGTCAAATTTTTATAAATTTAAATGATCTGATTTGAAATTATGTGATAAAAAATATTCTCTAAGACTTGCTCTATGAAAAAACTTAGAAAGAAAATGTGAATCAAAACATATCTTTTGAAGTCCACCAAGAACCACATACTTTCAGAGCAGAAACACATGTGAACTGCAAACTTTGACACCATAAGCACCCAGCGGAGCTGGAAAGGAAACATGTCTGTCATCCTCTGTACCTGCGAGCCAAGCTGTAGAGCTTCAATGGTGCTGTATTTTAATATATACTGATTATAAATAAAACTTCTTAGGAAAGCACAGAAATCTGTGGTCCATAGGCCAAATTCAATCTTCACCTGCTTTTGTAAATACATTTTATTGGAGCACAGCCATGCCCATTTGTTTGTGCAGTGTCTGTGACCAGTTTTGTCCTACATTGGCAGAGTTGAATACAGACTATATGCCCTGCAAAACCTAAAATATTTACTGTCTGACTTTCACAGGAAATGTTTGCCAACCCCTGTCCAATAGCAATGTACCCACTCATTCATTAAACTGCTACACTATTGTTAATGCAAAGCCAGTAATGATAATGAAAATACACCACCAAATCCAGTTGGAATGGAAGCTACATGAAGAAGGCAAACCACATTAATATATGCACTGTTGATTTAGCGAAAATTATTCTGCCTGTATTAGAGATAATGCTAAGTGTTATGGTCTGAATATTTGTGTTCTTCCAAGTTCATATACTGAAACTCACTGCCCCAGGGGATGGTATTAAGAGGTGGACCCTTTGGGAGGTGATTAGAGTTAGATGAGATCATAGGGTGGGACCCCTGTGATGGGATTTGTGCCCTTATAGAAGGAGACAAGAATGTCTCTCTCTGCTTGTACACACCAAAAAGGCCATATGAAGACATAACCAGGAAGAGGCCCCTCACCAAGAACCCGACCATACTGGCACCCTGATCTTGAACTTACAACCTCTTGGAACAGAGAGAAAAAAAAATTTGTTAAGTCACCCAGTCTGAGGTAATTTGTTACAATAGCCTGAGCAGACTAGGACACCAAGAAAATTATAAAGCAGCTTTAAAGCAAAAATAGATGTAATATTTATAGATTTATTTAGTCTGAAAATATAGACCTCTGTTCTCATTTATTCCTATGTAAAAATCACTTTTGATTGTGCAAGTCTAGAAGAAACATTAGGATGTCACCAGGCACAAACCACTAGCACATAGTGTGGCTGCCAGCCATCTCTCCACGGAGCAGCTGCTCTGGGCCATGCACCGTGATCTGGCCCACAGCCAGGTGAGCTTGCTGCTACACCTCACATTGTGGTTGAGAAAGCAAAAAGACAAAATTATCTTGCTTTGCTGGATTTCCTTGTAAAATTATACATGGCATGCTTCCATAAATCTAATTTGATTAAATGAATCTCCTTTGACAATCCAGGATTAAATTCCTTTGTTAAAGCTGTTACTTCTTTCTGGAATTTCTTCCTAAACTTCTCCACAGAGAGAAATCCCCAGAGCATTTCAGACTCAGCTCAGGGCTACCTGCTTGGAAGCCTTTGAACAGCTCATTCCCCAAACTCAGCTGTGGCTTCCTGCTGGGTTCTCTCAGGGCCCTGCTGAAGTGTTACCACCCACCCACTTCTGCCTTACCCCAGACTATGAGCATCTTGAGGTGGGACCCCAAATTGCCTACAATAGTCATTTTAATACTATTACTAATACCTTAGGGAAATGTGCCCCCAAAATAACTTTTTATTATGACCCCATCAATAATACAAATAATCTTAAAATGTGAATCTCAACCTTTAATTTATCTGTTCTTTGAGAACATTTAAATGTTTGTACTTCTTTAAGAAAATCTACTTTGGAGTAGAAGAGAATTTATTTCATTTTTTTCTCAATTGTTAATTATTTTTTGTTTTGTTGTCTTTTGAGGGTTTTTTGGTTGTTGTTGTTTTGTTTGTTTGTTTTGGGTTTTTGCCATACCACCACAGCATGTCGGATATTAGTTTCCTGGATAGGGATCAAACCATGCCCCCTGCAGTGGAAGGGCAGAATCTTAATCACTGGGCTATCAGGGAGGTCCTCAATTGTTAAGTGTAATTGTAGGAAATTTGGAAACAACAACACTTATTTTAAAATATTATTCAAGTCCTACCACCTAAAATAACTGCTCTTAAAATCCAAGTGTGTTATCCTCTATTCCTTTTTTGAAGTGTAATCACTTACACCCCGTGGCCTTTAGAGTATATCTAAGCTTCCAAGAGAATACATACCTAGGAGTATTGCTGCATTTATATTAAAGAGTAAATATGTCTGATGGATTTTTTTCATCCCATCAAGTGATCTTGTTGTATCTAGCCAAAAGTTGTCATAGATTTCCTTTCTCCTGGATGTTTCTGAGTTTCAGGTTGCAGATTTATATTAGCCTGTTTGCTTTTCAGTGATGTTTGTTAATGAATTGCTGTAAGTATGCCATGTACCCATAAAGGGAGTATTTATGGTGTCCTATGGTAACCTCAAATCATCCTTCTTGTGTAACAATCCTTTCTTCTGGCTTTAATTTTCCTCTTTAGGAAGCACATCTTTTGGAAGTTGATTTAGTGAAGGTCGGTTGGTGATAAGCACAATTACTGTGTGTTTGAAAATGTGCCATTGTTTTAAAATGGTAATCTCTCTGGAGAGAAAATTCATGATTATTGATCATAATCTCTTAGTTCCTTAACAATATTTAAACCATGAAGTAGAAACTGGAAATTATAAAGATAAATCTACTCTACTACTAATTTTGCAATTAGTGCAATTGTTCCTTTGTAGGCAATACTTATTTTCTCTTTCATTGTTTTTTTTAAAAATTTTATTTATTTTTAAAATTTTTACTATTTATTTGGTTGTTCCAGGTCTTAGTTGCGGCAGGCAGGCTCCGTAGTTGCAGCTCACCAGCTCCTTAGTTACAGCATGTGGGCTCCTTAGTTGCGGCATGCATGTGGGATCTAGTTCCCTGAACAGGGATCGAACCCGGGCCCCCTGCATTGGGAGTGTGGAGTCTTATCCACTGCGCCACCAGGGAAGACCCTCTTTCATTGTTTTTAATACATTTTTTCTCCAGCTTTAATGAGGTATAATTGACAAATAAAATTGTAATACATTTAAAATGTACAACATGATGATTTGATATATGTTGTGAAAGGACATAGAGTTAATTAACACACCCATCAACTCACATATTTACCTTTTTTGTTGTTGTTGTTGTTAAAACACTTAAGTTCTACTCTGTTAGCAAATTTCAACTATACAATACCGTATTATCAACTGTAATTGCCATGTTACACATTTGATCCTAAGACCTTATTTATCTTATAACTTAAAGTTTGTGCCTATTTACCAGCCTCTCCCTATTTCCCTCAACCCGCAGCCCCTGGCAACCATCATTCTACTCTCTGTTTTTTCTCAGTGCATCATTTTTTGTTTGTTTGTTTAATTTCACACACAAGTGAGATCATACAGCATTTGTCTTTCTCTGTCTTGCTTATTTCATTTAGCATAATGTCCTCCAGATTCATCTATGCTGTTTCATATATCACATTTTATTTTCTTTTTCCATCCATTGGATTACAAACATTTACATTGCTTCCATACCTTGGTTATTGTGAATAATGCTGCAATGAACATGGGAGTACAAATATCTCTTTTAAATCACAATTTCACTTCCTTTGGATATATATACCTAGAAGTGAGTCTGCTGAATCATACTGTAGCTCTGTGTTTAATTTCTTGAGCAGACTCCTTACTGTTTTCCATACAAACTGTACCAAATTACATTCCCACCAATAGTATACATGGTCCCTTTCCTCCACATACTCATCAGAATTTATCTCTTGTATTTTTGGTAATAGACATCCTAACATCTGTGAATTGATATCTAATTGTGGTTTGCATTTCCCTGATAATTTGTGTACCTGTAAGCCATATATGTCTTCTATGGAAAAATGTCTATTCAGTCCTTTGTTGATTTTTCAATTGAGTTATTTGTTTGTTCGTTCTGCTTTTTAAGACTGCTTTGGCTATTGACAGTCCTTTGTAGTTCCATACAAACTTTAGGATTTTTTTCTGTTTCTGTGAAAATGCCATTGGAATTTTGATAGAGATTGCATTGAATCTGTAGATTGCTTTGAATAATATGCATATTTTAACAATATTAAGTTTTACAACCTATGAACATGGGATATTTTCACTGGATATAGAATTCTGGATTACCAGATTTTTCATTTTTTATCATTTTAAAGGCATCATTCCACTATTTTCTGGAATTCATGGTTTCAAGTTGTCAGTCCCCTGTATACAATGCATCTTTTTTTTCTCACTGCATTCAAGATGTTTCTTTTACTCTGGTTTTCAGTAGTCTAACTATGATATGCTTAGTCTTGTATGGTGTGTGTATGTGTGTGATTTTGAGATTTGTATTTATGCTCTTTGAAGTTCCTTGAGCTTTTTGAAACAGTAAACTTTTACTTTTCATGAAATTGGGGACATTTTTAGCTATTATTTCTTTGAAAAATTTTTTCTGCTAAACTTTCTCTCTTTACTCCTTTGGAGACTAGTTAATCATAAGCAAGACTGTTTGATATTGTCTGACAGGTCTATGAGGATCTGTTCACTTTTACAGAATATTTTCTCTGTCTTCTTCACATTGGATAACATCTATGAATCTATTTCTGGAAACAGCAAATGATGGCATACAGGACAATCCTAGCCTACCATGTGCTTTCATAGATAATGTGTTATTAGAGCACAGCCATATACATGTATTTACATATTGACTACAGCTGCTTTCTTTAGTAGTTGAAACAGAGACTATAGGGACCACAAAACCTAAAATATTTGCTCTCTGACCCTATTCAGAAAAAGTTGCTGACCGTTCAAATTCTCTGACTTTTCCTTATGCTATCCCCATTCTGCTATTAAGCTCATCCAGTGGGGTTTTTTTAGATATTGTAATTTCCTAGTTCTAAAATTTACATTTGATCCTTTTAAAAATATTTTCTGTCTTCTGAGATGTTGTTTTTTCAGTCATTACAGGCATAATTTCCTTTACCTCTTGGAGCATAGTTATAGTAGCTATAACTATATATAGTATAGTTTTAAGACCTTTACTGATAATTTCAACATTTGGGTTATCTCAGGGTTGTTTTATATTAATTATATTTTCCTTTGAGAATGAGTGATGTTTCGCCAGTTTTTCCTTTGTCAAGCAATTTTGGATTGTATCACAGACATTGTGAATTTTATGTTCTGTAGGCTCTGGATTTTATTATTTTATTCCAAAGAGTGATAATATATTTTTACTACCAGACAATTAACTTGCTCAGACACAAATGGCAAACTTTCACCTACTCCAGGGACCATGGTTCAAATCTCACTTCAGTACCTTAAGATGTAACTGTGGGCCGTTTTTTGTTTGCCCTGTGAATGCATGGTTCAGGGTCAACCACAGACTTGGGCAGAGTTCAAACACAGAACATGGATCATTCCTTTACTAACTCCCGTACAGAATTCCATCCCCTCTGGCGGCTATGGTTGTCCCAGGACCTGTCTTTTGATTTCTCAGGCCAGAAAGATAGCAGCCTATCAGAGTATAAACTCCTTGACACTGTGAAGCCACTATGACCTATTCTTGGGTCAAAACCACAAAAGTGGGAATGTACCACAAACTGCTACCTACCTCCAAGATTACACTCCCATTAAAAGGTTGCTCACTCTTCAGAACTCTCTTGTAGTGCTTCTTATACTTTGTACAGATTTTATAATTGTTAAATGTGGCATTGTCAGACTGCTAAGAGTTAACTCCATCATACTAGAAGCGCTATTAAATTTAATGTAGATCCTGATACTTTGGAGTTTAAGTCTACTATCATACTATTTATTTCATTTCGTTATTTTTATTTTTTCTCATCATTTAGGTTGATCTATCATCATGATCGTCATTATTATTTCATTTCTGCCTCATTTTGCTTGTTCATTATACAATCTTTTTATTCATTTTAATTAGCCTAGAGATATAATATGCCCCATCAGCCTCTCTAGGACACTCATATACTCATTCTCTTAGCCATACTTTTGGCCACTTTTTTCTTTTGAAAACACTTTTCCACTTGGATACCACTTTCCTATTTTCCTCCCATCTGGTCATCCCTTTTCAGTCTAAACTGATTCCCTGTCTTCTTCCCATCTTCTGAATACTGAAATTCTGCAGGTCTCAATCTCTGGCCCTCCTTGCTTCTCTCTCTGCTCTGTCTTTCCATGTAATCTCATCTAGTTTCTTGCTTTATATTCCATCTCTAATTAAATTCTTCCAATTTTTTTCATTTTGAGCCCTGATCTCTCTTTTGAGTACCAGTCAAATATCTAACAGCCTACTCAATATCTTCATATAGATATTCAATAGGTATGCCAAGTTTATCCTCCCTGAAACACCGGGGCACTATATTGTAGTGGTTAAAATCATAGACTATGAAGCTAGACTCAGCTCAGTTCTTGTATGTCACTTAGTAAACCTGGGACAATAAGCAGTATAATTTACTCCTCTATGTTTCTACATTTGTAAAATGGGGAAAATAATAATAGCATCTAACCCACAGGGTTTTTTTGGGTAAGGATTAAGCAAATTATTATTCATAAATGAATTTAAATAGTTGCTGTCTATAGTAATAATTGCATCATATTTTACTATTTTTATTTTATTGTTATTATTACAAGCGTTCCTTGTTTATTGCACTTTGCTTTATTGCTCTTTGCAGATAACTGTTTTCCATAAATTGAAGGTTTGTTAAGCTGCATTGAGCATACCTATCAGCACCATTTTTCTAACAGCATTTGCTCACTTTGTATCTTTGTGTTACATTTTGGTAATTCTTGCAATACTTCAAACTTTTTCATTGTTGTATTTGTTATGGTGATCTGTGATCAGCAATCTTTGATATTTCTATTTCAAAAAGATTACAACTCACTGAAGGCTCAGATGATGATTAGTATTTTTTAACAATAGAATATTTTTTAATTAAGGTACATATATTGTTTTTTATACATAATGCTATTGCACACTTAATAGACTATAGTGTAACCACAACTTTTATATGTACTAGAAAATCAAAAATTTATGTGACTAGTTTTATTGCTGTATTAGCTTTATTGCAATGGTCCAGAACTGAACCCAAAATATCTCAGAAGTATGTCTGTATTATTAATTTCATCAGCATGTCCCCATTTGCTCAGGACAAAACTTTGGAGTTACACTTCATACCACTCTGTCTCTGAGCCATTCAATCCATGACACATCTTTGTGTTATGCCTAGTTATGCAAATTATGCTTAATTTGCCTTTTTAGAGTACTTCTACCTCACTATTTCTCATCTCTCACCTGGACAATTGCAGTATGTCCTCATTGCTAGTCTCCCTGATTCTCCTTTTGCCCTCCTACATTCTATTCTATACATGGATGTCATACTTCCTCTTAAAAATGTAAATTGTACCTATTTAAACCTTTCCATTATACCTAGAATAAAATCTAACGGCTTTGACAAAGTGGGTGGGGCTCACGTCAGCAGTTGTCTCAGCCTCCACCCACGTTCCCTTAATCAGCTCTCCAGCTTGTAAGCTAAGTCAGCTGCCTTTTGGTTGGCCTCCACTGAGCCAAGAGTCTTTGCACTTGTTGTTCTTCCCTGACATGCTCTTCTCCAAATCATCACCAGACCTGCCTGTTTCCAGAGGCTCTGGTCTCTGCTTAGATGGCTCCTCCTCAGAAAAGCCATCTCTGACTATCCTATGTTAAATTCTTCCCCTACATTCCAATGTTCCATTTCATTTGATTGGTGGTTGCTTTGTTACTACTGTTTATCATTGATCTTCCCTAACTAGAAAATAATTTCTGCAAGAGGAGGATCATTGACTATAGCATTTAGTCTTGAGACCCCATATTTAAGATAGTACTCTTACATATTAGGCTTTCAATAAATGTATTTTGGATTAATAAAGGCCCAGATGATAAGTTGTGATTATTTAATTTTTCCAGAAAACATAGGAAGTAGTTAATTCTATCTACATATTAATGATATGAAGTTGAAAATTCACTGGGTAACTGGTGCAGGGGCATAAGTTTGGTTATTTATAGAGTCAAATTGATTACAATATGAATTTTGTTTGTTTGTTTTTACTATTCTACCACTCCAATGTTCCCTCTTTTCCTTGAAGGATAACTAGGATTTATATGTGTGGAAATAAGCTTGGGATTGCTCAAATAAGGATAAGAAACATCTAAAATTCATGAAAATGTTTCCCTACCCACAAGAATAAAAGGAATTTATTTAACTGACATTTATATAATGCATGTTACATAGAGATTTTGCACTTAGAAGTAGTAATTCATTTAGCTGGGATAACAAACATATGAGCTTGGTACTATTGTTGTTCCTATTTTGCAGATGAGGAAACTGAGATACAAATTAGTTACATGCTGTCAAGATTCCCTGAAGTGGTCCCAGGCAGTAGTACATGGAAAATGATATATCAGAGATTGTGATTCCAATCAGAAAGATTTTCTTAGTTTAGAAAACACAAAGTTGACTTTGAAGTGCTAATAGAAAAGAGGGAACATGTATCAAAATTAGTTTTTGTAAAGTGCCATTCAAGTGAAAATCAGTGAGGGGAAACAATTTGTATTTGAACTCAACTTGGTATTCTCTGCAACAACTGTAGCGTCTTACTCTCTTTCTTATTTCCAAGCCCAGCGCGCAGGACTGCGATAGGGCAGGACCACATCAATCCCATGAGCCCAGAGATGAGTCAACTTGTCAACTAAACCAGGTACTAGGCTATGCACCAAGAGAAAGGAAATCATAAGGAAGTCCAGCATAGCACCCACATAAAAGTGAACCTAATGGCTATATATTGAGGGGCTGATCTAAGCATTCTACTCTGAGCCTGTAGGATGGTGAGAGTATTCACATACATGCAGCAATGAAAGAGCATTCTAGAACAGGAAAATGTATAAGCAAAGATTGGAAAGTGAGGCCATGTGGTATATTTTAGAGGTACGGCCATAATGTGAAAGTTGTAACATGAAAGTTCTAATAGTGTAATGTGAAAGTTGCAGAGAAGTGTCACAAGAGCCAAGATGGGAAAAGTTGTGTAGCTTTACCTGTCATCTAAGGCATGTCAATTTCACTTAATAAATAAAAGGGAACCAACATTAGTCTACACCTAGTTGACCTTCATGCTCAGATCTTCCTCTGCCACGTACATAAACAACACCATTTCACCCTGGTCCCCAGTCTGAGCATTACGTGGCTTTCTATTGTGCCGAAACAAGTCATTCAATAGAGCAAAAGTCTATAAAATATAACCATCTGCTTTTGTTTAAATATAATATGAACAATTAAATTATACTGGAATTTTCCCTGAATTTCCCTCTTTGGGATAGTCTTTAAGCAACCTATAGACGTGTATAGTGGTTTGATATTATACCATGCCCAGACTTTGTTTATAGTGGATCAAAATAGACATTAAGGGAGGAAAAAATGTAAAGATCCTAGTGTTTGATGTATCTAATGCAAATACTCCATCTCAGGGTCATAACTTTGTAAGTAGGAAATCCTACAATTACTTTTCCTTATACAACAGGTAAGTATAGAGTTAAGGCAGCTGCTTGAACATTTGTCCACCAGGATCTGCAACAGGACATAAAAGGCAGGTCAACATAGACCTTATAGCAAGGGCACATAGATAATGCACAGGGCACGTCATCATCTCAGAAATGGAAATACCATGAAAGCTCTGGACAAACATCTAAACTCAACTAAGACCGCTTTAATATAAGTACATAGTAGATATCTAAGAATGCGATGCTTCATTGTGCTTCCTCTTGGATTATTGCGCTTGATTTTGGGTCACTGGCAAACTGCCACATGTGAAGAAGAGACCCCAGATACTGAAGGGATCTGGAAAATATCTTTATATTTCTTTTGATGACTAGAATTTAAAACATATTTTAATGAGAACACTTTCTCACCATCTTTACATAGAAATGACTTGCACTTTTTACTCTGAAGCTGCCAGGCCATCAGGACTTCTTTTCTTCCTGGTGCTCAGGGCTCTGAAGCCACGCCCCCATCAGTTCCCCAGTGCTCTTGAGGCACGTGTTGGCCATGTTCTCCTCCATTGGGAGAACTCGTGGCAGCTTCAGGGGCTTGATTCTTATCAAATGTTTAACCGCTTTCAGTTTTGCCTTCACCAAAGGGATATTCTTGTGAACTTGAGGAGTATGTGCTTTTTGTAACCCAAGCATCCTTATTAAATCTTTCTCCCAATATGGACGTCTTTTTGTACTTTTAATTCTGGTAACAATATGCAGCTTATGAGGTTGCTGTGGATCCCCACCATATTTTTCATGACCTTCAGGTGAAGGCTGAAAAACTTCATCTGGAATTTTTGACTTTGTAAATCTGTGACAAATCCAGTCTGTACAAAAAGAGGCTCCACACCTTTTGTCACCATTGATAGTGTGCCTGGGGGGCTCTGAACTATTGAGTACAAAATCCTTGCCATGAGGGTGGTGACTGTTCTTAGAGATGGTGACTGCTAAATGTCTTTCCACCTGATGGGAAGTAGACTTCATAGAGGATACTTAGTGTGGAGGAGAGAACATTTGGGTGGGAGATGGTAGAAGTTTTCAAGTAGAAATGCTTTACACCAGGGAGTAAAAAAGCATCACTTCAACTTTTTAAGGAGGACGCTTTGTCAGTTGGAACTCTTCTAGTTTAAACGCAAATTTTGTAATGTAATGAGGTCTGGGGTGAAATTGAAGCAGGAGCTACAAAACTGCTTGGCAGGACATTGGAAATTGTTACATAGAGTTGGACATCCAAGTCAGTCAAATCTTGTGGCTTTGGATTCCAGATTCTCTTAAGTTCTATATTAGTGCTATGAGGTAGGTCATCTTAATACCATACTGCTTTAAAACCCAGCCTCAGAACACTGCACTTCCTGCTGAAAATATCAGTAGCCTCCTTCAAAGAGACATCTTGATTTTGCTAGATTCTTTTTCAGTGTTTGGCAGCTTGGTAAACTTTTTATTAGTCCACTTATTGTTGATTTTGCATTGTTTTGTTTTAAGCACAAAAGGGTGAAGTACTCAATTGTGTGTTTTAAACTTTAGGGCTCTATCATGTTAAATCACAGATACCCGACATGGCTGAGTAAATGTTTACCTTCTAGAGCCAGCCTAAACAAAGAAAAACAACTGTCCCAAATAGTTTCTTTGCAGAATGATAACTAAAGGCTCTCTTTCCTGAAGTCTTAATCTTAATCTTAAATATTTGCTGTCCTAAATTAAGGAAAGTTATGTCTGTAGTCTTGTTATCTGTTTTTCTTCATGCTCATCATAAATGCCAAAGGGTAATTCTTCCTAGAAAAATCAGTCTTTTGTGATAACATGCAATGTGTTTTTAATTAATGAAGCTGCTTGATGCCGGCAGACTAGAAGCATCTTATCGTCACATGCTGGGGGAATTCATGCAGGGTCCTGTCTGTGCATGCTGAGCCCTGGAGCCAAAGAAAAATCTCCTGTCATTAACTGCTCTGCCTAACTAGCCTACTTATTAAGAACCAAGCCATCAGTCATGCTGGATAAGCATATCAAGATATAAGGAGACGCCAGAAGCTGATGAAATATTTTGGCGAGAGCAATGACCAGTTTTGTTATAATAACTTGTGGTTCATCTCCAGTGTTTGGGGGAAAAGAAGTCATTTGATATTGCTCAATATTCTTGGGCAAAATGTAACTGTCATCTGAACCCAGAGGTAGAAAAGAGAATTTTTATTTGTTTGTTTTGTTTTGAAGGCGAAAGATGGTCTTTCAATTGGGGGACAGAGGGAGAGCCTTGAGTTGAGTCACTTCTCCTTTTTAATGGCCCTAACACCTGGTACAAGTTACCTGTCCCCTCCAGGATTCTGTTCCCTCCACTGGAAAATGAGGCTGAGAGTGCCCACTTCATGGTGAGTACATGGGATAAAGTGTTGAAAGCACATTGTAGACTATAAGGACAAAGACGTTGTTACTCCTTCTTAAAATTATGATTATTTTAGACTCATAGAAAATTTCACCAAAGTGAGGGCTGGAAATAAACATTTCTAAATATTCATAAAAAGAAAGATATCATTATTCTCACTTTTCAGATTCCCAAATTTCAGGTTTTAGTATGAAAGTCTGATCAACAAAGGCTCCTTTCTTTTTCCCCTGAATGTTGCCAAAATAAAATGTAGGCATGAAATGCAGGGAATTTTTTGATAATGGAGCAGAGAGGTATTTATTGTTTCAGAAAGCACTTCCTGAAAACATTTATAACCATGGAGCCAATAAAATGACGGGTTCATAGATAAGTATACTGGAAGGAAACAAAGACCATTGCAACACATAGTGAAACACCCTGGAATTATTCTTCCTTGTATTCTTAAACATAATTTTTACATAAATATAAAGAGTCAAAATAAAAGTTCCCTTCTGGACTTACACAATACCCAGCAACTGACCAATTAGAGTAAAGAGAGCTCAAACTAATTGTTTTTAATTATATGAACATAGCCCAGGTTGACTTATCTCTAAAATGGGATAATTTTATAGGCATTGAACACTCTTTTAATGTTTGAAGGATTAAGTTATTTCTGAATTATAAGCTAATAGAGTGAATATTGAATCCAGCACAAGACCTTTATACTATGGAAATCCTAAAATAATATAACTGCAGATAATAATATAAGGATGTTATTTCAATAACATAACAATAATAACAACAATATTTACAGCTCATGGAATTTATGAAGATAACTGAGACAAACTAGATGGAAGAAACTTGGAAAAATGCTAACAGTTAATCTATATTGTTTCTTCTTCTTGAAGTGTTGGCTCCCTAGTCTCCATATGACCACACTCTATCCTTCTTTTAAAGCCCAGGTGGAACCCAATGTCATCCACAGAACCTCCCCTTGCTCCATATTCTTTCTCCTCCCAGTGGGATCTCTCTTGGCATTCACCTTGCAATGGAAAACTCCATGAGGGCTGAATCTTAAATATACTCCCTTTTATATCCCCCAGTATCTTTGAGCAATACTTAACATGTGTTCGACGTAGCCCACATGAAATGAATCATATGACAAAAGAGTGGTATCCTTGAGATGCACAGCTGGGTTTGTCTTACAGGGTGGGCAAGAGGCAATATTAATGGCTATCCAATATAGGGAAATTTGATTTGGAGCCCCATCAGGATGCTATCCTTCCTTAATAATGAGTCAGCACACACACTCTGGCAGACCAAACAAGAGCAGATGGGAGGCTGATCTTTGGTACTATGTAACTGGTAACTATTATTTTGTAGAGTTTATTAAAGGAAAATGACTTTCTGATCTAGGATAATAGAGAATTGATAATTCAAAGTAAACTGAAGGAGTAATGTAGATCACACAAAATTCATAGGCGTGAGAAAAGCACAGACTGTTTCAGGTCTGAAGGAAACAGGAGTTGAGATATGATGGAGAACTGGATGGACGGCCAGGTATTGTGTTTAGAGCTGGCTCTGTCCCCACCCCTCCTACCCACC
The DNA here is from genome assembly GCF_008692025.1 of Phocoena sinus. Classification (NCBI taxonomy): domain Eukaryota; kingdom Metazoa; phylum Chordata; class Mammalia; order Artiodactyla; family Phocoenidae; genus Phocoena; species Phocoena sinus. Next base: position 99,178,832 of record NC_045771.1, read on the forward strand.
ACTCTTAGGGTACATGAGTCTCGGGTGTCATGTGGTGTGCTTTTGAGACCAGAGATAACTTAATAGAGGAGATTGGGGGCTTTAAAAGTCAGAGGACATGTTACCCAAGAAATCTCAACACAACATGTTCAGGATTGTGTTCCATCCCATCATGCTGAAAATCAGACCGTCTCCTCCCATGCCAGAAACAGCAATCCTGTTATCAAAAACTGTGGTCACTCACACATGATCAGCTATTCCTATAATTCTATAGAAATTAACTCAAGTAACTTCCTCAACCTAACTTCCTGTATCCAAGTAAAAAGAGAAAAATCGAGTCACCAAAAGAGACACTAAATAAAGAAAATAAGCTCAACCAGCAAGAAGGAAACAAAATGTTGTGAAATAGTAAGGTAATAATAGGTCAATAGGTATATTAGTAGAAACTTGAAAATATCTCAGGAGAAAGATTCAAGAGGAGATTATAGCTATCCTGTAGATAAGCTTCAATGGAAAAAGTATCAGTATTTATAAATATAAACATTATTAATGAAATTAAAAAGACCAAAAAAAGAAAAAATCTCCAACTGATGTCCCAAATAGTCAGATAAACTTGGTATCTCAAAGAAAGAGATTTGTGGTTCTGACATTTGCTGATGCACCCCAATCTCATAGGAAAGGCACAGAGTTTTTAAGAGAATTGTTCTATGGAAACACTACCAGCTTGGACTAAACTGGGCACAGCAAAATGAAGGCCTTGGACCCCCAAACTACCAGGGATCATGTGGTGGGCAGGATGCTAAGACAGCTAATGAGACTCCTGGACCCTGGTGGACACAGGTCTTCCTCCAGCTATCTAATCAAATACAATTCAAGAGACAGCTGTGAGGGGATTTTGCAGATGTGATTAAGCTCTCAAATCAGCTGACCTTAGGATCAGTCAATTCTCCAGGTGGGCCTGACCTAATCCCATGAGCCCTTTAAGAGTGGGAGAAGAGAGGGACAGCACGGACACACAGAGATGGGCTCGGCCTGGCCTGGAAGAAAGCAAGTCCCCGTGCTGTGAACTGCTTGTGGGGGCTACCTGGGCAAGAACCTTCAGGTGGATTCCAGGAGCTGAGTGCTAGCAGGAAAACTGTGAGATTATCACCTGGTTGTGTCAAAGCCACTAATTTGGGATCACTTGTTACACAGCAGGAATCAGGCTGAGAAAATTACGCAGCTCTAGAAACTGGTCATTCCTCATGGTAAATGGATTACTCCAGAGCCCAGGGGCTGGAGCCAGTGTTACCGAGTCCGAGCTTGTATTGCTCATGGCACAACAGTCCAATAAATTGGGAAGAGGTGTTGGGACAAAGAATAGCGGCTCTATTCAGAAAGCCAGGAGACTGAGAAGATGGTGGACTAGTGTCCCAAAGAACCATCTTACCTGAGTTAGGATTCAGGCTTCTTTTGTACTAAAAGGGGAGGGGATGTGGCTGGTGGTTACAAACTTCTTGGTGCTGGAATTCTTCATTCTTCCAGCTGTCTGCCTAGGTCAGGTCACGATGTTCCCGTAAACCTCCAACAAGACAAATGTCTCTGTTCTGCAACATTTTATCTCCACATGAATGGAAAAGAGTTATACCTTTAAAGGCCAGACCCTTAAGAATGGGCTCTCCTGTATATTTCAGGCTGTAGGCAACATTCTTTTCCAAAGTATCCAGAGCCAGCATGACTAAGCACAGGCAACAGAGCACGAGGGTTAGAGCTAGAGGAATAGATCCAGTGTGGGGTTAGGTTTGTTCTTCCCTGTTTCACCATAAGCCATGAAGAACCGCCTGGGGGAGCACAACTGGGCAGCACTCAGTGGGTCTGAGCCCATATGAACCGATGGCCACAGCGGCCCTCCATTTCTCCCCTTTCAGCTGGAGAGCCTGCTCCACAGTTGTAAGTTAGATGAGAGACGGACAGATAAACCTTACTCAAGAAAACTCATCGGACACAGGGATTGTCAGAGTTTCATGGAGGACTCACAGGGGTGAATGTATTTTCATGTGGAAGGACGGTATGTGATATGTGGCCAGAGGTCTGGCTATCTTGGTTTTAAACCTGCCTGAAATTCTTCTCTCCATCCCTTCCCCTTGGCCCCAGGTAGCCTTTGTAATTGCCCCACATGGGCATGCCAGAAGTCAGTTAGAGGAGGCCCCAGCTCTGGTGGTTTGTTTCACATTTTCTCTCTCCTTCCTCTGTGCAAGAGGTCCCCCACCTTCATGGTCAAAGACACAGAATAAAGACAACCTAGCTGAGCCAGGACAGCCTCGCCTTTAGGAGCAAAATCAATGGTTGGTAGTTATTTAAAAAAGAAATCCAAGACAGAGCAACTAAACAACTGACCAGTCACCTAAGAGGATTTCCAGAAGGATATAGCAATGACATTGAATGGGAGGATATGGTTTTTAAAAATCCAGAATGGGATTCAAGCCTTTCAATTGAAATGGCCTTCTGAGTATTAACAGAACATCAGGGAACAAAAGGTTGAGATGCATTCTGGTGAGATTTCTGGGCTGGGGGCTGGGGAGTGGGGTGGAGTAGAGAGAATGCACTTGCCTCACAGCTCCTGGGGAGGAGGGCTCTGTAACTCTTTCCTTTCCCTGAAACTCCTGCTCCTAACATGCTTGAATAGGTTTTGTTTTCTGAGACATCCCCTTCATTGATTACTTGGCTAGGATTCCTTTGTGCCAAGTTCCTTTGAATCTTCACTCATAATTATAAAATAAAGGCTGAATAACTGGTTAAAAAAATTGACAAGGAAGAAATAAATAAGTGGATGAAATGTTTCCCCCCTCACTGAAGCTGCCCAGGTACGACCATCTGGTTTTCTGAGGAAGCGCTGGGGAATGGTCTCTGCCTGGACCCCAGGGGATGGGCAGGGCCAAATCCTTTCTGTACTTCACCTGCCTCCTCGCCACCCCCCAGCTCTCCCGAGGGACTAAGCCTAGAGTGGACAGAGCCACTCAGCCTTCTCCCGCATCCAAGGGGGTCAGAAGGATCACTGGCCTCCCCCTTTATTCCATTTCCTAATTCCCTATCGCAGGTCTGCAGTAAAGCTACAACTGACATAGGCAAATCTAACTCTTAGAATTCTATTTAGAGACAAGATATCTTCTCTCTTTCTCTTGAACAATGCTTGAATTTCAAAACCTTTGCCTCACTAAAGTGGTCAAAATAGAAATAGGTCGTGATGGTCTACAAACAAGAGATCACTAAACTAAACGTGCATTAAAAAATAAAAAACATTTGTTATTTCCTTTAACAAGAAATGAGGAGGACAGATGGCTGTGAATTCAGAACTCAACCATGCCATGGAGATGCAGGCACGATCCTTTACAGGCACAATTTCACGCTCCGGCTTGTTCCCTCCTTGTGGCCACATGGATTTCCTCATGGGATTTGCACCCAACAACCAGCAAAGGGAGCCCCTTTCTGGTGAGACGGAGGAGAGTCCTTCCCAGGCCCCCAGCACAGATGCCCTGGAGACCCTTGCAAGGACTCAGGAGCCCTGCTCTAGCTCTTACAGAAGAGACTGGTGTGAGGAGTAGCTGTGGGGTGCCTGCTCAAAGATCAAGAAATTCTCAGCAGTGCCCACCTTCTCCTTCCCCAAAGGGACAGCCCTCAGGGGAGAAGGAAGAAGTCAAGATACAAGAGCTCAAGGTTTTCAAATCAGCATCCTTTGAGCTCTGCAATGGGCAAGTGTGTGCTACTGTATGACCTGCATGTTCCATGGGGTGACCAGCAGTTCGTGTCCATTGCAGGAGAGTTTGGTAAGCAGCATCCAGCCCTGACAAACTGGGGGAGCAGGCAATGGCAGACTCCCCAGCAAAGAGAAGGGGCAGAGCCAGGAGTCTGTGCTAGAAGATCACCTGACTCAGACCAGGCTCCTCAGAGGCTGATTGAACGGTGTCACAAAGTGGTCTCTCACCAGGATGCTCTGCGTTTCATAGAAAACCATATGCAATTTTTATAAAAGGAATAAACAAATAACGCTCAAAAAGATTATGTTTATATGGAAATTTTCAGAACTGCTAGAGTGTGTGAAGTTGTCCCATGGTGAACGTGTATGTAAGAAATTAAATCCATGTATGTAAGCAATTAAAACAAACGACCACAAAATCCTGCGCAACCTCGAAGCTTTGATGAATTCTTGGCGGTTAGCAAATGCCCAAAGGTAGAAAGACACAAATATTTGTATTTTTCCTGAACTATGAGTAATGAAACAACTATTTTTCCTTACACAGCAGTGTTTGTGTCTTGTACTTTGTTCTGGGAGCTGCCACCCCTCAGACACCAGGCTCTCCTTCCATCCTTACCTTGTAGCTGTGTGACTTGAGGAAATTCATCCTCCCCTTTCCAGTCTGTGTTCTTCTCTGCTAAATGAACAAGATGATCACAAACCCAAGGGGTATTCAGTAAAGTGAAGGTGAAAGAGCTTTGTATCCTCGACAGACAGTAACTACAAAATGTACCCAAATGCCCTCATCAGGTAGCCCAAGCTTTGTGTGTGTTAGATTTCCTTTGTCCATCTCTCAACAGAATCTATCATTTTTAAAAATTATGATCCCTCCTTGTAGCTGAACTCACTCTTTAGGTTTTTCCTTCTCTCCTCCAGCCATCTACCTTCTCCTCTGCCTCAGCCCTGACATATCTGTGCCAGCACGGTGGTGCCAGTGGGTCCCACAGGGCAGGAGGAGGGCAGCAAAGTGGATCTTGAGAACCTGCTGGTTCAAAAAGGACCTCCCCCCAGCCACAGCTGGGTTCTGGCCTCGGGACTGGACTTTAACAGTGACTTTCTGGCTGTTCACTCCCTCCTGCAGACAATACCCACTCTCTCCTGGCCACTGCTGTCCTGACCAAGTTCCATGTGCCTCTGCCAGTGCATACCTGCTATGCAGGCTGCCGCAGGTCACACTGAGTGGCATGTGGACTCTGCAGGCAGCACCTTGCTGGCCCTCCCTGGCCTCACCAATCACCATATGTTTCCAAGTCAAGTCATTTTAGCCCCAATGGTGAGGCCAGTTTTCAATGCCATTTCTCATCTTAGAGTTATGTGGCTTCCTGTGCTTTTCCACTTCTCTGGCCCTTTTAACTACTTATATATTTCATATCCGTTTTTATAAAGCTCATATAAAATTAAGAATAATAAAGGTTAGAGTATTAAAGGTATTATAATGTAATTATAATAATTTATGCAAGTCGCTCTAGCAGTACATCTTCTCAGGCAGCGTATGAAGAAAGATAAATGAAGAAAAATTACAAAATGTAATAGGTGAGGGAATTTTGGGTAAATTCTCCTTACCATCCAGAGACGAGTCATATTTGAACTAAAATGCATCTATGTCTTAAAATCTTTTCAGAAGATAATTATCATACACATTTTCATTGATATAATTGTGCACCACCACACGCTCGAGGATTAACCAAACAACTCTCCACAAAGCCTATTATGGTAAAGTTAAATTGCATGCATTTTGTATACTCAAAATTAAAAATAAAGAATAGCAGTAACTGAAAGTAACAAGACACGGAAAAGATGCCTTGATTACAGAGCATCTATTCTAAAAAGCACAAGAAATTTGACTGTCCACGTGAACTTGCACAGTAGGGATTCTGTAACTTGGCTGTGTGTTGAATGCAAGTCAACTCATTAGCAAGCTTCCTCAAGTGGTTAATAAACCCTAGTAAAATGTTGGCTTCAGTTTACAATAACTTCTAACTATGTAGTAGATGTCCATCAACAGCCCGTAGTCCAATGAAAATGTACTGAACTCTGCATCTTTTGCCCGTGATAATTTATCAAGAATATGTTCGTAGGAGTCATTGACTCATTGAAGGGACCTTTACACTTGGCACCTCATAATTTAAGATTTACTGCCCTGAATTTTCTAAATGTGCAGGTAAGCCATGATGACTCTTTAGTTAGAATCAGGAGAAATAGGACCAAACAAAAAGTCTGTCTGAAATTGCTGTTGACTTGAATGTCTTCAGAGCTGCTGTAGAGTGTAAGCGGCACCTGCTCAGTGAGTGGTGTTGATGCGTCATTCACATTCTGCTTCAGAAAAGACATATTCAGGTAAAAGTTGAAGTAAAAATAAAGAACAAGCCTTGGCAAGATTCGCAGCATCTCATGCAGTGGAAGCAGCCATGCAGAGATTGAGAACCACGGGTTTATACGTTGACATCGGCAACTAGTGTTTGGTGAGTGCAGGGACAGAGCAGGCAGCGACCAGCTTGCTGTGTGGACAAGGGCTCAATTGTTAGCACAAGCTCCACACTGAACACGGAAGCGACTGCCCTTCACACAAAGTGTTTTTTTAGAAACACTCCGTGCCAGGGCCACTCTCAGGAAGGACTCGGATTCCACACAAGAATGGTCCAGCCAATGCTCCCAGGCCAGATTCTGAGGTGCTGCACTGGGAGCCACCTTTGTCAGTGGAAGGCATGGGGTGATTGAAGGGGCTGAAGACAAAAGGTCTATTTACCCAACAATCTAAAAAAGAAAGGAATAGCCGGGACAGACATTCCTCCCCTGCCTCACTCAGCCACCTGCTCACTGCTTCTGTCCCCCTTTTCTACCCCATCCCAGGGAGAGGCGTGACAGTGAGGTGCCAGCCTCCTGGGGTGGTAATGATTCTAACACCAATTCTGATGTGTGGGATTTTCCTCACACCAAGAAATTCTGTGACATCAGCTGGAGGTCCTACAATTAACTCAGCCTGACATTGGACCTGGAGATAGCATCAGACCCCACAGGCTAAGGGCTTATCTTATCAACTTGGAAGCTTCTGAATCCCATTATTTTGGGGTTTTATGGAGACTTCATTACTTACCCACGATTGATTAAATTTTTGGTCATTGGTGATTGACTCATCTCCAGCCCTCTCCCCTTCCTGAGAAGGCAGGGTGTTGGGACTAAAAGTTCTTACCCTCTAAGCACCTAGTTTGTCCCCTCACCCGCTTCAGATGCCAGTCTCAAGTGCAGGTTGTCATTTGTGCTTCTAACAGACCAGCTTAGATGGAAGGCTCCCACGACCTCTCCTTGAGTTTCATTAATTTGCTAGACTGGCTCACAGAACTTAGAGAAGCATTTCACCTACTAGATGACCAGTTTATTATAAAAGGTTCATTATAACTCATGAACAGCCAGATGGAAGAGATACACAGGGCAAGGTATGGGCAAGGGACACAGAGCTTCCATGCCATCTCCAGGATGTCACTCTCCCCAAATTTTCATGTGTTCACCAACCTAGAAGCCTCTGAATCCCATTATTTTGGGTTTTTATGGAGGCTTCAATACTTACACATGATCACTGGTGATTGACTCATTGCCAGCCCTCTTCCCTTCCTGGGAAGGTGGGGGTCGGGACTAAAAGTTCCAACCCTCTAATCACTAGGTTTGTGCCCCTGGCAACCAGTCCCCATCTCCAGGTGGGGTCCAAAAGCCACCTAGTTAACACATCAAGAGACACCTTTATGCTCTCACTGCTTTCCAAGCATTTTAGAAGCTCTGTGCCAGAAACAGGGATGAAGACCAAATATAATATATACTTATTATTATAAATCACCATGTCACAGGAGGATAGTGACCCCCGCCCATAAAGGACAATACATGTCTTCATCAGCCACTTCCAACAAAGTCAAATTAGAAGGGCTTCCAGATAATTCTCCTGGAGTCAGGGGTCCCTATAATGAAGCATCTCCCTCCTTGGGTAGAGCTCAGTTGAGGGGATGGTTGGTTGGCCACCTGTTATGTCCCTACCCAGCAGGTAAAAGGCACACTGGACATATGGTGTGGTGGAGAGAAGGGACAGAGTTCAACAGTCAGATTGCCCAGTCTGACATCTTCCAAAGAAGGTGGCCAGCCTGGAGTGCCTGGCCGTATCTCACCTAGGGGGTTAGCCGCCAAAGCCGGGGAAGGAGTGCAGGGAGGTGGGGGGGGGGTTAGTGGTCACAGTGAGATACTGGTGAGAGCTGCATGGAGTGAAGGAAACCAGTTAGGGCCAGGAACTAGAGAGTGGAGAGATCCCAGAGGAACCCAGAGAGCTGTGTCCCACTTAGCACCTGCACAGCCAAACAATATGGCAGTGGAACCAAGGCCCCAGAGAGGATAGTAGCAGTGGACATACAATGTGGTCACTACCTGCCCTCTTCCTGTCTCTAGCTCTGTGGAACTTCATCCAGAGAAGGAACAGTGAGGAACTGCACAGAAGCAGGCATTCCACGCCCTGCCCCTCAGCAGGCACAGACACTCAGCCTAGTCGGGAGAAGTAGTTAAGGGCAGGCTTTCAAAAGGTTTCTGGTGAGTCTGGCCGTGAATGAGGGAGGGGAACAGTCTAAATCAGTGTGCCTTTAAAGTTTTAAGCTGGAGCAACTTTTGATACTAATGTTTTATTAAGAAGATAATAGTGTCACAAACCCCCATGTACCCACCACCCAGCTTCAAACTATTCAACCATGCTTTATCTTTACCCCACGCATCTCTCCCTTGCATTATTTTGAAGCAAATCCCAGATAGTGTATCATTTCATCAGTTATATGTCCATTAAGTATCCTGAAAAGACTAGGATCCTTCTTTTACCATTTTACCGCAGTATTATTTTCACACCTGAAATGTTACTTCCTCATCAGATATTCATTCAGTGTTCAGCTTTCACCAGGTTAGAAAAACTTTTAAGAAATAATACATGAAGTTAAGGGCTCTGAATACGAAGCCTTAGGCCTGAGTTGAAAGCTGCAGAAAGATTGGGAGAAATGAAAATCAGGATGACAAATTTTCTTTAAAAATCTATAATTCAACCTTGTGTGTATTTTAAAATTTTTATTACATCTATTTTCAAAGGCATTCAGGTGGCTCAACAGATACTGTGGTGGATTAAAAATTATAAAATGTTATGATGTTAGTTTATTTTATACATTGTTTTTTATAATTAGAGTATTCAAAATTATAACTCCCCCAAAACTCTTGACTCAATTTGAAAAACTAAAAAAAAATCTGTGTTATTCAGCTAGGGCTGCCATAACAAAGTACCACATAGTGGGTGCCCTAAACAACAGAAATTTATTTTCTCACAGTTCTGGAGGCTGGACATGCCAGATCAAGGTGTTATTATGGTTGAGTTCTGGTGAGGGCTCGCTTCCTGTCTTACAGATGACTGTTTTTCACTGTGTCCTCAAGTGGTAGACAGAGACAGAGAGGGAGAGAGAGAACTCTGGTGTCTCTTCCTCTTCTTTTGAGGACACTAATCCCATCAAAGTGACCCCCCCCCTTATCAACTCATATAACCCTAATTGCCTCCCTAAAGACCCAGCCTCCAAATACAGTCGTGCTGGGCGTGTGGGCCTTAGGGCTTCAACATATGAATTTTGGAATTCATTCTATAACACCATGCAAAAGGGTGATAACATTTATCTTGTCTGTCAAAGATTCTCTCAGATAAGGGCCATAACTAGTAGGAGGAACTCCAATATTCCTTTAATTATTAATGATGATGGCACAACACAAAAAATGATTCCATCTTTGTATCTGTATACTCTGCTTCATTCCAAAAAATATTTCAATATAACAAGAAATTAAATAGTTAATTAAACTCAGGACAAGGTAAAAATTAAAAATGGGGAAATTATATGAAGTCGATATAATTTTCTATAACTACAGAAAGTGCATGCATTGTACTAGGTTCACACAATGGTGAAAGAGGCCACCAATTTGTTTCAGAGTTTTCTGAAAGGAAAACAAGAGTGAGTTAAGAATCTCCTTTTTTCATTAAAAAAAATGGTTGTTCAGCATAAGCACAGATCCAAAAAGAAATTTTTCAAATATTGCAAGGAGGGACTGTATGTTATAATAGACTACACTGTCAAAACCCCTGCCCTTAAAGTGACACAGTTAGAATAACATAAATAACAATCATTTAATCCAAGCAGCCCATTACCACTAGCAACCATTGGCAAATGTTCATGTCTCCCTTGAGAAAGAAATTCTAAGTTGAAAATGAATCACAGTTCTAGGTCTGAGTAAAAAATTATTGGATACTGGCTAGTACTAAGCACTCCTCTAAACATTTTGTATAGATTATTTCATTTACAGCAACTCTGAAGAGGCGGATACTATTGTTATCCTAAATGAGCAGGTGTTAGAGCCCATTAGACTTGTAATGGTTAAGAGTTCAAAACCACAGACAAAATAAGGAGAGAAGCCCCTCTTGGAAGCTAATCTGTTCACTGTGGCCTCCACCTATGTTTCACTACCTCATAGATTGTGCTGCATCAGAAACTCAAAAAATTGGAAATATTTTTGGTAAAATCATTTTTATAAATATTTTTTGATAGAGTACAGTTGACCCTTGAACAATGCAGAGGATAGGGGCACTGACCACCACCCTCCCCACCATGCAGTCCAACGTCCAAGTATAACTTTTGACTCCTCCCAGAATTTAACTGCCTATAGCCTACTGTTCACAGGGAGCCTTACTGATAACAAATAGTCAATTAACACATATTTTGTGTATTATATATTGTATTCTTACAATAAAGTAAGGTAGAGAAAAGAAATGTTATTAAGAAAATCATTAAGGAAGAGAAAATACATTTATGGTACTGTACTTATCCTTACCATAAGTTTGCATTGCCTGTTTACAAGGTGAATTACCTTGTTTGTCCATACCTACATCAGCATCGTCTTATGTGATACAAAGCACTGTAGATGCTATACATATTACTAACAATAGACATAAAAAATAAAATGATAATGTGAAAAAGTTCATATTTATTTATAGGTATATTGATACATGCCTTGATAGCTAAGAAGTAGAAGTATGATTGCTTCACAGTAACTTTGCCTATACACTAATGAATGGCTCATTATAGGAGTTTTATGGCATGAGGTATTATAGTCATATTCATAATATAGTATTGGAAACATTGTTACTTTTTTTAAAAGAAACACCTGTGATTACAGGCTGATGAACATTTCTCCAGTTATGAGAGAGGCATACTGTACAGTAATGTAATTCCTTGAAACAAAGTTATAAAACAGTAAGAAAACTAACACATTATCAATTTCATATTAAATATCACTCACCTTATGCCTATGTAAGGATAAACTAGTATCTACATCTATTTTATGCATTCATGACATACCTTTCCTTAATTTTTTAGATATTTCTAGGCTACACGGTTTGTCTGTGAGATTTTTTCAAATTGTCATAAATCTCCAGAAATTTTTCCAATATATTTATTGAAAAAAATCTGTGTATAAGTAGACCCCAGAAGTTCAAATCCATATTGTTTAAGGGTCAACTGTACATAGAAAAAAGCATAGTTTTATAAGTTATGCTCAGAGGAAACAAATTTCTTCTTTGTCCCTTTTGGTTTTATTGAATTAAACCAGAAGATGGATGACATTGTAAGGTCATGTTTGACCTTCCTTGCAATGTCAGGTTTGGGCACATCTGTGTATGTGATTGTTCATGGGAAGAATGAACTTTCCAGAATAATACACACCACAAATGGGTCACTGTCTCCTGGGAGTGAAGGAACAAGTGTGGAAGTCTTCCCTGAAGAGGTTTGATTCCGGTAGAATTTCAACTATTGCCATGTGGTGTCATTGTAACTTACACACTCTACCAGGTGTGACCAAATACTAGTATTAATGGACTACCTGCTCGTTGTAATATTGAATTTATCTCTGGTTTTGTCCCTACATTCAGTCTTCCCATCCCCAATTAGACTGTGACTGTGAGCTCTCTTTTTTCAAAAAACTATTTTTCCAGCTTTATTGAGATAGAATTGACATATCACATCATGCAAGTTTAAGGATTTAATCCATTTATATCTTGCAAAATTGTTACCATCGTAGCATTAGCTAACACCTCCATCCCCTCACATAACTGCCATTTCTTTTTTGTGTGTGATGAGAACATTTAAGATCTACTCTATTGGCAACCTTCAAGTATATAATACATTGTTATTAGCTATAACCACCATGCTATGCTGTGCCTATAGATACCTAGAACTTATTCATCTTATATCTGAAACTTTGACCCCATCAAAGTTTCAGCATCTGATGACCCCAGCATCAAAGTTTCAGAATCTGATGACCCCAGCATCACCCCATTTCACCCATCCCCAGCACCTGGCAACCAATCACTCTGCTCTCTGTTTCCCTGAGTTTGGCTTTTTTATCATACAGTGTTTGTCCGTCTGACATTTCACTTAGCCCAATGCCCTCCAGGTTCATCCAAGTTGTTGCCAATAGCAGGATTTCTTTCTTGCCCATGGTTGTGGCCTTTCTGGAACAGGAATGGATCTTTTCTTCTTTGTGTCTCCCATGACCAGCTCAGGCTCAGCATGTGAGTATGCTGTATAACTATTTGTAGAGCTTAATCCAACCAAGGAAGACTTATATGTCAGACTCTATGTTATCACCTTATATAACGTCACCTCATTTTAATTCTCATCAAACTTTCTGAAGAAGGCATTGTTAGCCACAATGTACAGATAAAAGGTGTGAGCACTGTTCATTTACCACATAGCTAATAAAAGAACAGAACATAGATGCTAATTTATGCCCATCTGGTTCAAAATCCCAATTCTGTATATAATAGTTCAGTGTTTTCTAGAAGAAAGGAAATTAATTTTAACTCAATAGTTATATTCTTAATATAAATTTAGCAAATCTCATATATAAAAGATATTCTAAAAGTTTGGTTTAAATAAAAACTAAAAATATTCCTTCCTCATTTACTATGCATGACATGACAGCAGACAGCACAGAGATGAACCAACTGAAGCACTTGCTATGAGAGGTAGTGAGAGTACAATAATTACTTATGATGTGAGAGGCAACAGTGTATGAAAATGTTGCTGGGCCACTGACAAGTAGATATTGTGGGGAAACGATAGCCGTAGAGGGGCTCACCTCACTTTCCAGAGGACAGAAGTGCTTTGGGAAAGGGCAGGGAGGCTTGAGTGGTGATGAGGAGAATATTAATTCTCTTTAAGTGGTTTAAGGCAAGTGAAGTTGAAAGAATAGGGAAATGAAAGAAGTATTACATTATTGACAGAAAAATATCATAGTATGAGGAGGGTTTACAATTTTTAAAAGTGCGTCTTCTATACTTTGTTGAATGTGGTAATCATGATGTGTGTAAGAGGCTGAGTTGTATTCCCCCCAACTTCATATGTTGAAACCCTAACCCTAGTACCTCAGAATATGACTATTTTTGGAGATTGGGGTCTTTAAATAGGTGGTATTAGGGCCTTAGCATAGGCTCTAACCTGATCTGACTGGTGCTCTTGTAAGAGGACAATTTGGACATACAGAGAGACACCAGGGATGTGTATACAGAAGAAAGGCCAGCAGAAAGTGAGGACACAGGGAGAAGACGGTCATCTACACACCAAGGAGAGGCCTCAGGATACACCAAACTTGCCCACACCTTGATCTTGGTCTTCCAGCCTCCAGGAATCAGAGAAACTAAATGTCTGTTGTTTGAACTTCCAGAACTGTGAGAAAATTAATTTCTGTTGTTTAAGCCATCTGGTCTGTGGCATTTTGTTTGGGCAGCCTGCAAACTAAAACAGTATGAAGTGAGGAGTGATCCTGAAGCTGTGAAGAAAATGTAGCCAGTGAGGTGTCAGCATGGTAAAGGGGAAAGAAAATTAGCTTGATTCCCAGTATAGATGGATTTTCTCCAGAGCTCCTTCCTGTACTAGCTGTGAAACTTTCGAAGAGCCACATTATATTCATGAAAATACATTTTCTTAGTCACAACTTAAAATTCCCAATAACTGCAACTTCTGTCTCACCTCAATTTCAAGTAAACCATCCTCTGATCACCACTTCAAAAGTCCCAGCTTATTTTCTCCAGTTCTCCAATCCCAATAATCTTCCCCATGACCCATGAATTCTACGACTCATGTTCCTCACTCCTTTCATGTCCACTCACCTGTCTTTACCCTGCGTAGTTCTCTGGTCAATCATGGGAATCAAGTGCTTGGCTACACCCTCAACCTCCCTGCTCTTCTTGCTTCATATGCTCACTTGGCAAAATCCCAGTGTAATTAAATACAACTCTAAGCATCCATATGAATGAATGCGGCTGGAAAAAAATACCAAGATGCCGATAAGGGCAAAAGATAAAAATAACATGGGAGAAGAAAATAGAAAGAGCTGGAGGTCAGTGGAACATTGTGATTATCTGTTATGTTTATAATCTGATTCCCTCAACCAGAACAGAAGGCACATGAGAAAAATGGATGCTGACAGTTTTATTCACTGCTGTTTCCCTAATAGAACACTAACTTATATTTATAAAACACTCAACCAGCAACAGCAGAACACACATTCTTTTTGAGAATCCATGGGACTTTCACCAATATAGACCATGTTCTGAATCACACAGTAAATCTCAGCATATTCAAAAGCATACAATGTATTCTTTCTGAACAAAATGAAATTAAATTAGAAATCAATATCCAAAAGATATTTGGATATTCCCCAAGTATTTGGATATTAAATAACAGACTTATAATTAACCCTTGGATCCAAGAAGGAATCAAAAAGAAAATTATAAAATATCTTAGCCTGAATGAAAATGAAAGCACAACGTATCAAAAGTTGTAAAATGCCACTATTGCAATAGGAAGAATTTACAACACTAAAAACCCATATTATAAAAGATAACTACTACAAATCCACTACCTCATCTTTTACCTTAACAAACTAGAAAAAAAGAAAGCAAACACTGCACAAAGTAAGCAAAAGAAAAGAAATGTAAGGGTATATATGAGTAACATGAAAAGTAGAAAAATAGTAGAGAAAATCAATGAAACCAAGAGTTGGCTTGTTGAGAAACTTAACCAAATTGATCAACCTTTCTCTAGAATGATCAGGAAAAAAATAAGGAAGACACAAATTACCAATATCAAGAATGAGAGCGGTGACGTCATACAGGTTCTGCAGACGTTAAAAGGATATCAGGGAAGGTTATGAACAACTTTATATCAGTAAATCAACAATTTAGAGGAAATTGACAAATTTCTTGAAAGATACAATCTACCAAAGCTCACTCCAAAAAAAATGAAGAACCTGAATAGCCTTATACCTACTTAAGAAATTGTATTTGTAGATACAAACCTACCCACAAAGAAAATTGCAGGCCCAGATGACTTCACTGGTGAATTCCTCTAAATGTTCAAGGAAGAAATAATACCAGTTCTACCAGTTCTACCCAAACCTTTTCAGAAAATTGAGCTGGGGAGAATGTTTTCCACAAGCATTTTTTCACAGAAAAAGAAAACTATATTTTTCATGAACATAGATGTGAAAATTAGAAACAAATTTTAGCAAATTGTATACAACACCATATACAAAGGATACCACATAGTAACCAAATGGGGTTTATCCCTGGAAAGCTATGTTAGTTTAACATTCAAAAATCATCAATGTGCCTATAAAAAAATCATCAATGCAACTCACCATACTAACAAAGTAGAACTATTATTGTTTCGATAAATGCAGTAAAAGCATTTGGCAAAATTCAATATCCATTCCTGACAGAAAATCCTAGCAAATGAGTAGACTGGAAATTCCGTAATATGAAAAGATATAGCTATTAAAATCTACAGCTAACATCATACTTAATGGTGCAAGACTTACTTATTTCCCCACAAGATGCAGAATAAAGCAAGGACGTCAATTTTTACTACTTCTGTTCAAAATTATACTAATGAGTCTACCCAGTACAATAAGGCAAGAAAAAGAAATAAAGACAGCCAGATTGCCAAGGAAAATTAAGGCAGTCTTTGTTCTCAGACAATGTGAAAAGTCTGGATGAATCTCCAAAAATGTATAGGAACTAATCAGTAAGTTCAATATTCAGGATATACAAAAATATACAAATCAATATACAACAATCAAGTATGTTTCTATATACTCTTAATGAACAATCATAAATTAAACTTACCACAATCATGATACTTAACAAATAATTTTCTTATGGTTTTCAAAATTTTCCTTTTTGCCATATTTTTGTAACCCTCCAGATTTATTAGTGGTGGTGTTATCTTTTAAAATTTTTTTTTTAACATCTTTATTGGAGTATAATTGCTTTACAATGGTGTGTTAGTTTCTGCTTTATAACAAAGTGAATCAGTTATACATATGTTCCCATATCTCTTCCCTCTTGCATCTCCCTCCCTCCCACCTTCCATATCCCACCCCTCTAGGTGGTCACAAAGCACTGAGCTGATCTCCTTGTGCTATGCAGCTGCTTCCCACTAGCTATCTATTTTATATATACTAGCTATTTATATATATATAGCTATATATACTAGCTATCTAGTTTGGTAGTGTATATATGCCCATGCCACTCTCCCACTTTGTCACAGCTTACCCTTCCCTTTCCCCATATCCTCAAGTCCATTCTCTAGTAGGTCAGTGTCTATTTCTGTCTTGCCCTTAGGTTCTTCATGACATTTTTTCCCCTTAGATTCCGTATTTATGTGTTAGCATACGGTACTTGTTTTCCTCTTTCTGACTTACTTCACTCTGTATGACAGACTATAGGTCCATCCACCTCACTACAAATAACTCAATTTCATTTCTTTTTATGGCTGAGTCATATTCCATTGTAGATATGTGCCACATCTTCTTTATCCATTCATCTGTTGATGGACACTTAGGTTGCTTCCATGTCCTGCCTATAGTAAATAGAGCTGCAATTAACATTTTGGCACATGGCTCTTTTTAAATTATGGTTTTCTCAGGGTATATGCCCAGTAGTGGGATTGCTGGGTTGTATGGTAGTTCTATTTTCAGTTTTTTAAGGAACCAACAGTGCAAGAGGGTTCCCTTTTCTCCACACCCTCTCCAGCATTTACTGTTTCTAGATTTTTTGATGATGGCCATTCTGACCAGTGTGAGATGATATCTCATTGTAGTTTTGATTTTCATTTCTATAATGATTAATGATGTTGAGCATTCTTTCATGTGTTTGCTGGATATCTTCTTTGGAGAAATGTCTATTTAGGTCTTCTGCCCATTTTTGGGTTGGGTTATTTGTTTTTTTTGATATTGAGCTGCATGAACTGCTTGTAAATTTTGGAGATTACCCAAAGCAATCTACAGATTCAATGCAATCCCTATCAAAGTACCACTGGCATTTTTCACAGAACTAGAGCAAAATTTTCACAATTTGTTTGGAAACGTAAAAGACCCCAAATAGCCAAAGCAATCTTGAGAACGAAAAATGGAGCTGGAGGAATCAGGCTCCCTGACTTCAGACTATACTACAAAGCTACAGTAATCAAGACAGTGTGGTACTGGCACAAAAACAGAAATATAGATCAATGGAACAGGATAGAAAGCCCAGAGATAAACCCACGCACATATGGTCACCTTATCTTTGATAAAGGAGGCGAGAATATACAGTGGAAAAAAGACAGCCTCTTCAATAAGTAGTGCTGGGAAAATTGGACAGGTACATGTAAAAGTATGAAATTAGAACACTCCCAAACACCATACACAAAAATAAACTCAAAGTGGATTAAAGACCTAAATGTAAGGCCAGACACTATCAAACTCTTAGAGGAAAACATAGGCAGAACACTCTATGACATAAATCACAGCAAGATCCTTTTTGACCCACCTCCTAGGGAAATGGAAATAAAAACAAAAATAAACAAATGGGACCTAGTGAAACTTAAAAGCTTTTCCACAGCAAAGGAAACCATAAACAAGACCAAAAGACAACTCTCAGAATGGGAGAAAATATTTGCAAGTGTAGCTATCTATTTTACATCTGGTAGTATATATAAGTCCATGCCACTCTCTCACTTCATCCCAGCTTACCCTTCCCCCTCCCCATGTCATCAAGTTTGCTTTTCTCCTTCTCTACCATGTTTTTCAAATAAGGCTGCCAGATAGCCATAGGATAGAGACTGCTGCACATTTGGGGACATTTAAGCTTATTCTACCCCATCATGGGAAGAAAACAAACAAAATGGGCTGGTTCCCATCAGCATGGTGTGATGGCATACCCGGAGACCACTGGCACAAATGCTGCAAAGCCAATCGTAAAAGAAAGCCATACCACAAGAACTGAAGTATGAAATGACCCATCCAACAGCCAACAAAATGTCTATTGGCCCTGCCCTGGTTATGGTTCAAGAAAACAGCTAGAAGCACAGTGATCTGATGATGGTTGTAAAAACTTCTCCTCAGGCTCCCAGGGCTGTACTTATAAGGTGACGTTTATAGACGTGTTCTGCAATGCATCCAATGAGGAGCTGTTTCACACCTAGACTCTGCTGAAGATGCACTGAGCTCCTGGACTGCACACTGTAAAAGCAGGTGTATTGTTCCCACTGGGTGCTGCCCTTGAGCCTCAAGAAGATTCTGGGAAGGAACAGGTTTTTGGGGGGTTTTTTAAGATAGTTTAATCAAAAAGAAGTCAATGAAATTTAGGAGGAGTATGATATGAGGAGAAAGAGTGCCAAGATGAGCAACTTCTGGGGACAAGGTCCAGCAGGGCAAGCTGTTTCCTGCTGCAGCACTTTGAAGCCACAGTGTGGCTCAGCAAATGGCTGTGTCGTAGAGGGCAGAAAGTGGAGAAACGCCTTACTGAGAAAGATTAAAACTCAGAAAGGCAAATAAACCATCCTCTTTCTCATCTTAGTTGATGTAATAAAGTGTTTATTGTTCTAAAGAAAAACCAGAAGACATGGAAACATGAAATTACACAATGGTCCCTGGACCACCTGTAGAAATCTTTTTCTATTGTTCCTGATATTTCTAAATCAGATAAACAGTAGAGGCTAAAAATAATAAACTATAGCTATGAAGTGTTCTCTGTATTTCAGTTCAAAGATTATCAAAGAAGCAGCAAGAAGAAGGTTAATCAGGATATCCCTGGTGATACAGATATGGTCACTTTAGGTTCTCTCTCTTTCTCTCTCTCTCTCTCTCTCTCTCTCTTTCTCTTTCTTTATCACATTGTATTTTATATTGTAATAAAATTGCAAAACATAACATTTCCCTTTTAACCATTTTTACTGTAAAATGTGGTGGCATTAAGGGCATTCACATTGTTGTGCTACCATCACCACCATCTTTTTATCTCATAAAACTCATAGTTTTATGTACCCATTAAAGTGTAATCCTCCATTCTCCCTTCCTCTGGTCTCTGGAAACCACCATTCTACTTTATGTCTCTATGAATTTGACCCTAAGTATCTCATGTAAGTGGAATAATACAGTATTTCTCCTTTTGTGACTAACTTATCTCACTCAGCATAATGTCCTAAAAGTTTATCCATGTCAGAATTTCCTCCCTTTTTAAGACTGAATAATACTGTATTGCATTTACATACCACATTTTTTTTCCCATTTATCCATTGATGGACATTTGGTTTGCTTCCACCTTTTGGCACTTACAAATAATGCTGCTATGAATACTGGTATACAAATATCTCTTCAAGACCCTGCTTCCAATTCTTTTGGGTATATACTCAGAGGTGGAATATACTCAGAGGTGAATCATATGGTAATTCTACATTTAAGTTTTTGAGGAATCACCATATTGTTTTCCACAGTAGCTGTAACAGTTTATATTCCTACCAGCAATGCACACAAGTTCTAATTTCTCTATATTCTCACCAGCAATTGTTTTCTGCTTTATTGATAATAGCCATCCAAACAGATATGAGGTGGTATCTCACTATGGTTTTGATTTGCATTTCCCTAATAAGGAATTTTTATAGTAAGGTACTTTATATTAAGGTGTTTCTCTTTTTATGATTTCTTCTAGAACTGATCAAATTCTGAGAATGGTTTCATTCTTAACTAGACAGAGACGGGGAGGAGAGAGGGAGGGAGGGAGACTACACACTGTAACACTTTTTAAATTTCCTTCAGAGCAATCCGGTGACCCATTTATCCAAATAAATTAGTATTTCCAGTATAGTGGACTCAACTGTGTGCAATGGCAAGATCACATGCCAGTAGTGACTATAAAGGGGGGAGACATGGAGGACAACTGAAGGGTGAGATTTTAAGGACAGGTCAGTGTCAAGAGCATCTAACCTGGGTCTGGACAGATCTGGCTTATAACCCAGAGCTTTCACTCACTCACTCAGACCAGTCACCTCTCTCAAACAAAGCTAATAAGAGTCAGCACTTTGCTCATTCATTATTGGTATGAAGTAAGCTCATTAGAAGGAGTAGCCTATCATTTATAAAGGAAGATAAGGCATGTGAAAATGCTATGTGTGAAATAAAACACTGAATAAGGGAATAGCAGAGTGTGATCAACATCAGTGCAGGAGGTGCGGCCATGGATTGTTGGAAGGAAAAGAAAGCTACTACTGATGCCCCACCTGGGAGGCAGGGACAAATCAGGAAACATAAGGTGAGAGAAAAAAAGGTACACTTTTATGCATTATGTTGCCCCCTTCCACTGGCACCCCCCAGATCACCTTTCGTAGACTTGGTTCAGATTTTCATACAAAAAGGAACTAGGAGGTTTTCAGACACTGGTAGGCCCAGCAACTGCACCTGGCAATTCAGTACACAGGGACTTGAGACATACTGCGATCAGCTCTCCTTTCTCTGCCCTGCCAAGACGTTTTACAGGCTGACTTCCTTCATGCATCCCAGACTGCAAATGAGGTTTTTAAAACATTTTTAGTTTTTGCCAGTCATAAACAAGAGATTCACTGCATATTAGAATGAATGGTGCCATGAAGGACAAAACCTTGCTAGGTCATAAACATGAAATTAACTATTTGTTTCTGGATAACAGTAGACTGGGGGCAAGTCATGAGCATTTTCTTGTCATCTCTGGTGCACTCAGGTTGGTGCAATTTTTGCTAGTGTTTTCAATGACTTTTTGTTTTATGCTAAGGTAGTTATGCTAAGGGAAGTTGCTGATCCTTCCAATGTGAAGAAAAAAGTCACTGGGTAGCAAGTTCTATCTGGATATATAGGGTTCCTTGGATTTTGGAGAAAAGGATGCAGTAAAGTGCTATCCACTTCCTCTGTTTAGACCCTAAATCATCAATTTGGCTTAACCAAAATTTCGACCACAAGCTTTGGCATTTTGCATGTTTCTTGGAGTGAGCAAAGGTTCAGTATTATGTTCCTGTGTTTCATCAAAGCACACACACACATCCTCTGCATCATTTCAGGCAACTTCATGCTGCTCTTGTGTTAAAGACCACTTCTAACCTGGACTTGGGACTCTCTTCTCCATAGGCGACTCTATTCAAAGGCAATGGCGCTAAGATTTGAAGACCTGGACTGTTTCTCAGCTCCACTCCACACCGGCAGTATCAACTGCTTGCATCACGTCTAACCTGCCACCTTCAGGATCGAAGTCAGAAGGGACCAGCACTCATGGACCACTGGAAGCCCATCTCTCCACAGGTAGCAGGGATCTGGACACGATTTACTGAGCTATGCGTGGCACTGAAGAGTGGTCCAGGTGTAGCAGAGAACTGATATGCATCTTTCCAGCTTTTCCACTTTCTCTGGCCACAGCCAACATTTCCCAGCTATCTGGAGGAGACAGAAGAGACAATGAGGTCATCTGCATAAGGCCCAGGCATCCCGATTATTTCCCCTATGTCTGAATCTCCAGGCCACACACTCTTCTTCGTTCTTTCTTTTTTTTTTCATATATTAATAACATTATATATACCCAGACTTGCTAATATATTTTTCACAGAGCTAAAACAAATTTAGGAAAAATTAGAAAGTTAATTACAGAATAAAAAAAGAACTATTTGACTTTTGTTTTCTAACATCCTTATTGGAGTATAATTGCTTTACAATGGTCTGTTAATTTCAGCTTTATAACAAAGTGAATCAGCTGTACATATACATATATCCTCATATCTCCTCCCTCTTGCGTCTCCCTCTCACCCTCCCTATCCCACCCCTGTACGTGGTCAAAAAGAACCGAGCTGATCTCCCCATGCTATGCGGGTGCTTCCCACTAGCTATCTATTTTACATTTGGCAGTGTATATATGGCCTCACCACTCTCTCACCTCATCCCAGCCCACCCCTTCTCCTCCGTGCATCCCCAAGTCCACTGTCCACATCTGCATCTTTATTCCTTTTTTTTTTTTAGATTCCATATATATGTGTTAGCATACAGTATTTGTTTTTCTCTTTCTGACTTAATTCACGTTGTATGACAGTCTCTAGGTCCATCCACCTCACTACAAATAACTCAATTTCATTTCTTTTTATGGCTGAGTAATATTCCATTGTATACATGTGCCACATCCTCTTATGCATTCATCTGTCGATGTATACGTAGGTTGCTTCCATGTCCTGGCTATTGTAAATAGAGCTGCAATGAACATTGTGGTACATAACTCTTTTTGAATTATGGTATTCTCAGGGTATATGCCAAGTAGTGGGATTGCTGGGTCATATGGTAGTTATATTTTTAGTTTTTTTAAGGAACCTCCATACTCTTCTCCATAGTGGCTGTATTAATTTACATTCCCACGAACAGTGCAAGAAGGTTCCCTTTTCCCCACACCCTTTCCAGCATTTATTTTTTGTAGATCTTTTGACGATAGCCATTCTGACAGATGTGAGGTGATTCCTCATTGTGGTTTTGATTTGCATTTCTCTAATGATTAGTGGTGTTGAGCATTCTTTGATGTGTTTGTTGGGATTGTATTGCTATAAACTACCCTGTTAGAGCTTCTTTTGCTGCATCCCATAGGTTTTGGGCTGTTGTGTTTTCACTATCATTTGTTTCTAGATATTTTTTTATTTCCTCTTTGATTTCTTCAGTGATCTCTTGGTTATTTAGTAGTGTATTGTTTAGCCTAAATGTGTTTGTATTTTTTACAGTTTTTTCCTGTAATTGATACCTAGTCTCATAATGTTGTGTTCAGAAAAGATACTTGATACAATTTCAATTTTCTTAAATTTACCAAGGCTTGATTTGTGATCCAAGATACAATCTATCTTAGAGAATGTTCCATTAGCACTTGAGAAGAAAGTGTATTCTGTGTTTTTTGGATGGAATGTTCTATAAATATCAATTAAGTCCATCTTGTTTAATGTCTCATTTAAAGCTTGTGTTTCCTTATTTATTTTCATTTTGGATGATCTGTCCATTGGTGACAGTGGGGTGTTAAAATCCTGTACTATGATTTTGTTATGTCGATTTCCCCTTTTATGGCTTCTAGCATTTCCCCTATGTATTGAGGTGCTCCTATGTTGGGTGCATAAATATTTACAATTATTATATATTCTTCTTGAATTGTTCCCTTGATTATTATGTAGTGTCCTTCTTTGTCTCTTGTAATAGTCTTTATTTTAAAGTCTACTTTGTCTGATATGAGAATTGCTACTCCAGCTTTCTTTTGATTTCCATTTGCATGGAATATCTTTCTCCAACCCCTCACTTTCTGTCTGTATATGTCCCTAGGTGAAGTGGGTCTCCTGTATACAGTATATACAGGTTTTGGTTTTGTATCCATTCAGCCAGTCTATGTCTTTTGGTTGGAGCATTTAATTCATTTACATTTAAGGTAGTTATCAATATGTACGTGCATGTTACCATTTTCTTAATTGTTTTGTGATTGTTATTGTAGGTCTTTTCCTTTTCTTGCATTTCCTGCCTAGAGAAGTTCATTTAGCATTTGTTGTGAAGCTGTTTTGGTGGTGCTGAATTCTCTTAGCTTTTGCTTGTCTGTAAATGTTTTAATTTCTCTGTCAAATCTGAATGAGATCCCTGCTGGGTAGTGTAATCTTGGTTGTAGGTTTTTCCCTTTCATCACTTTAAATATGTCCTGCCTCTTCCTTCTGGCTTGCAGAGTTTCTGCTGAAATATCCGCTGTTAACCTTTCGGTGATTCCCTTGTATATTATTTGTTGTTTTTCCCTTGATGCTTTTAATATTTTTTCTTTTTTTTTTTTTTTTTTTTGTGGTACGCGGGCCTCTCACTGTTGTGGCCTCTCCCGCCGCGGAGCACAGGCTCCGGACGCGCAGGCTCAGCGGCCATGGCTCACGGGCACAGCCGCTCCACGACATGTGGGATCTTCCCGCACCGGGGCACGAACCCGTGTCCCCTGCATCTGCAGGCAGACTCTCAACCACTGTGCCACCAGGGAAGCCCAACATTTTTTCTTTTATTTAATTTTTGATAGTTTGATTAATATGTGTCTTGACGTGTTTCTCCTTAGATTTATCCTATATGGCACTCTCTGCGCTTCCTGCAATTGATTGACTAGTTCCTTTCCCATATTAGGGAATTTTCAACTATAAACTCTTCAAATATTTTCTCAGCCCCTTTCTTTTCTCTTCTTCTTCTGGGTCCCCTATAATTCAAATGTTGGTGCATTTAATGTTGTCCCAGAGGTCTCTAAGACTGTCCTCAATTCTTTTCATTCTTTTTTCTTTATTCTGCTCTGCAGTAGTTATTTCCACTCTTTTATCTTCCAGGTCACTTATCCTTTCTTTTGCCTCAGTTATTCTGCTATTGATTCCTTCTAGAGAATTTTTAATTTCATTTATTTTGTTGTTCATCATTGTTTGTTTGCTCTTTAGTTCTTCTAGGTCCTTGTTAAATGTTTCTTGTATTTTCTCCATTCTATTTCCAAGATTCGGGATCATCTTTACCATCATTATTCTGAACTCTTTTTCTAGTAGACAGCCTATTTCCTCTTCATTTGTTTTGTCTGGTGGATTTTTACCTTGCTCCTTCATCTGATTTGTGTTTGTCTTCTCATTTTGCCTAACTTACTGTGTTTTAGGGTCTCCTTTTTGCAGGCTACAGGTTTGTAGTTCCCATTGTTTTTGTGTCTACCCCCAATGGATAAGGTTGGTTCAGTTGCTCTGTAGGCTTCTTAACGAAGGGGACTGGCACCTGTGTTCTGGTGGATGAGGCTGGATGTTGTCTTTCTGGGGGGCAGGACCATGTCCAGTGGTGTGTTTTGGGGTGTCTGTGACCTTAGTATGATTTTAGGCAGCCTCTCTGCTAATGGGTGGGGCTGTGTTCCTGTCTTGCTAGTTGTTTGGCATAGGGTGTATAGCACTGTAGCTTGCTGGTCATTGAGTGGAGCTAGGTGTTAGCATTGAGATGGAGATCTCTGGGACAGCTTTTGCCATTTGGTATTACATGGAGCTGGGAGGTCTCTGGTGGGCCAATGTCCTGAACTTGGCTCTCCCAAGTCAGATGCACAAGCCTGACACTCGGCCGGAGCACGAAAACCCTGTCAGCCACATGGCTGAGAAGAAAAGGAAGAAAAAATGAAAGAAAGAAAGAAAAGAAAAGAAAGTTATTAAAATAAAAAATTTGAAAAACATTATTAAAAATTAAAAAGTAATAAAAAAAGAAACAAAAGAAAGAAAGAAGAGAGCAACCAAAGCAAAAAAACAGATCCACCAATGATAACAAATGGTAAAAGCTATACTAATAACAAAAAAAAAAAAACAAACAAAAAAATGGACAGAGAGAACCTTAGGACAAATGGTAAAAGCAAAGCTATACAGACAAAACTCACACAAAGAAACATACACATACACACTCACAAAAAGAGAAAAATGGAAATATATATATATATCTGTATATTTTTTAAAAAGGAAGAGAGCAACCACATCAATAAACAAATCTACCAGTGATAATTAACTCTAAATACTAAACTAAGATAAACGTGAGACAAGAAGCAAATTAGATGCAGAAAGCAAACCCCAAGTCTACTGTTGCTCCCAAAGTCCACCGTCTCAATTTGGGTTGATTTGTTGTCTATTCATGTATTCCACAGATGCAGGGTACATCAAGTTGATTGTGGAGATTTAATCCACTGCTCCTGAGGCAGCTGGGAGAGATTTCCCTTTCTCTTCTTTGTTCTCACAGCTCCTGGGGTTCAGCTTTGGGTCTGGCCCTGCCTCTGCGTGTAGGTCTCCTGAGGGCATCTGTTCTTCACTCAGGACGAGGTTAAAGGAGCAGCTGATTAGGGGGCTCTGACTCACTCAGTCCTGGCAGACGGAGGGGTATGGATTGAGGGGCAAGCCTGCAGTGGCAGAAGCCAGCATGACATTGCACCAGCCTGAGGTGACATGTGTTCTCCCGGGGAAGTTGTCCCAGGATCACAGGACCCTGGCAGTGGCAGGCAGCACAGGCTCCCAGGAGGGAAGGTGTGGAGAGTGACCTGTGCTTGCACACTGGCTTCTTGGTGGTTGCAGCAGCAGCCTTAGCGTCTCATGCCCATCTCTGGTGTCCATGCTGATAGCTGCAGTTCACACCCATCTTGGAGCTCATTTAGGCAGTGCTCTTAATCCCCTCTCCTCGTGCACCCCGAAATACTGGTCTCTTGCCTCTTAGGCAGGTCCAGACTTTTTCCCGGGCTCCCTCCCAGCTAGCTGTGGTGCACTAGCCCCCTCAGGCTGTGTTCACACAGCCAACCCCAGTCCTCTCCCTGGGGTCTGACCACTGAAGCCCGAGCCTCAGCTCCCAGCCTCCACCTGCCCCGGCAGGTGAGCAGACAAGCCTCTCGGGCTGGTGAGTGCTGATTAGCACTGATCCTCTGTGCGGGAATCTCTCCGCCTTGCCCTCAGCACCCCTGTTGCTGTGCTCTCCTCCATGGCTCTGAAGCTTCCCCCCTGCCACACCCCATCTCTGCCAGTGAAGGTGTGTGGAAACTTTTCCTCCTTCACAGCTCCCTCCCACAGTGCAGGTCCATCCCTATTCTTTTGTCTCTGTTTTTTCTTTTGCCCTACCCAGGTATGTGGGGATTTTCTTGCATTTTGGGAAGTCTGAGGTCTTCTGCCAGAGTTAAATAAGAGTTCTTTAGGAGTTGTTCTACATGTAGATGTATTTCTGATGTATTTGTGGGAAGGAAGATGATCTTCACGTCTTACTCCTCCACCATCTTGAAGGTCTCTGTCTGACCTTTTAAAGAGGCATTCCTCGGGGGGACCTTGAAGATGGCGGAAGAGTAAGACACGGAGATCGCCTTCCTCCCCACGGATACACCAGAAATACATCCACACGTGGAACAACTCCTACAGAACTCCTACTGAAGGCTGGCAGAAGACCTCAGACCTCCCAAAAGGCAAGAAACTCCCCACGTAACTGGGTAGGGCAAAAGAAAAAACAGAGACAAAAGAATAAGGACGGCACCTGCACCAGTGGGAGGGAGCTGTGAAGGAGGAAAAGTTTCCACACACTAGGAAGCCCCTCCGCGGGCGGAGACTGCGGGAGGCAGAGGGGGGAGTTTCGGGACCGCGGAGTAGTGCACAGCGACGGGTGCGGAGGGCAAAGCGGGGAGATTCCTGCACAGACGATCGGTGCCGACCAGCACTCACCAACCCGAGAGGCTTGCTGCTCACCCGCCGGGGCGGGCGGGGCTGCGAGCTGAGGCTCGGGTTTTGGTTTTGGACGGAGCTCAGGGAGAGGACTGGGGTTGGCGGCTTGAACATAGCCTGAAGGGGTTAGTGCACCACGACTAGCCGGGAGGGAGTTCGGGGAAAAGCCTGCACCGGCCGAAGAGGCAAGAGACTTTTTCTTCCCTCTTTGTCTCCTGGTGCGCGAGGAGAGGGGTCTAAGAGCGCTGCTTAAAGGAACTCCAGAGACGGGCGCGAGCCGCGGCTAAAAGCGCGAACCCCAGAGACGGGCGCGAGCCGCGGCTGAGGGCGCGAGCCCCCGAGACGGGCGCGAGCCACGGCTGAAAGCGCAAAACCCCAGAGACGGGCGCGAGCCGCGGCTAAAACCGCGGACCCAAGAGCCGGGCGGGAGACGCTAAGGCTGCTGCTGCCGCCACCAAGGGGCCTGTGTGCGAGCACAGGTCACTCTCCACACCCCTCTTCCGCGGAGCCTGTGCAGCCCGCCACTGCCAGGTTCCCGGGATCCAGGGACAACTTCCCCGGGACAGCGCACGGTGGGCCTCAGGCTGGTGCAACGTCACGCCGGCCTCTGCCGCAACGTCACGCTGCCTCTGCCGCCGCAGGCCCGCCCCGCACGCAGTGCCCCTCCTTCCCCCATCCCCCAACCCCCGGCCTGAGTGAGCCGGAGGCCCCGAATCAGCGGCTCCTTTAACCCCGTCCTGTCTGAGCGAAAAAACAGACGCCCTCCAGCGACCTACACGCAGAGGCAGGGCCAAATCCAAAGCTGAGCTCCTGTGAGCTGTGAAAACAAAGAAGAGAAAGGGAAATCTCTCCCAGCAGCCACAGAAGCAGCGGATTAAAGCTCCACAATCAACTTGATATACCCTGCATCTGTGGAATACCTGAATAGACAAGGAATGATCCCAAATTGAAGAGGTGGAATTTAGGAGCGAAATCTATGATTTTTTTCCCTTTTCCTCTTTTTGTGAAGGTGTACGTGTATGCTCCTGTGTGACATCTAGTCTGTATACTCTAGCTTCCACCATTTGTCCTAGGGCTCTATCCGTCCATGACTTTTTTTTAAAAATTCTTTTTCTTAATAATTAAGTTTAATTGTAATAACTTTATTATACTTTACCTTCGTTCTTTCTTTCTTTCCTTCCTTCCCTCCCTCCTTTAGACAACGAATCACCCCAAATTGAGGAGGTGGTCTCAGGGAGCAGGATTTATGATTTTTCCCCCTTTACCTCTTTTTGTGAAGGTGTATGTGTATGCTTCTGTGTAAGATTTTCTCTGTATAGCTTTGCTTCCAACATTTGTCCTAAGGTTCTATCCGTCCCTTTTTTTTTTCTAAATATTTTTTAATTCAATAACTATATTATACTTTATTTTATTTTTACTGTATCATCTTTCTTTCTGTCTTTTTTTCCTTCTTTCCCTCCTTCCTTCCTTCCTCCCTCCCTCCTTCCCTCCCTCCTTTCTTTCCTTCTTTGCTTCTTTCTTCCTTCCTTCCTTTCCTCCTTTCCTTCTTTCTTTCCTCATACTTCTACTAATTCTCTCTACTTTTTCTCCCTTTTATTCTGAGCCGTGTGGATGAAAGGCTCTTGGTGCTCCAGCCAGGAGTCAGGGCTCTGCCTCTGAGGTAGGAGAGCCAACTTCAGGTCACTGGTCAACAAGAGACCTCCCAGCTCCACATAATATTGAACAGCGGAAATCTCCCAGAGACCTCCATCTTAACACCAGCACCCAGCTTCACTCAACGACCAGCAAGCCACAGTGCTGGACAACCTATGCCAAACAACTAGCAAAACAGGAACACAACCCCACCCATTAGCAGAGAGGCTGCCTAAAATCATAATAAGGCCACAGACACCCCAAAACACACCACCAGACGTGAACCTGCCCACTAGAGAGACAAGATCCAGCCTCATCCAGCACAACACAGGCACTAGTCCCCTCCACCAGGAAGCCTACACAACCCACTGAAACAACCTTAGCCACTGGAGACAGACATCAAAAACAACGGGAACTACGAAAGTGCAGCCTGCAAAAAGGAGACCCCAAACACAGTAAGATAAGCAAAATGAGAAGACAGAAAAACACACAGCAGATGAAGGAGCAAGATAAAAACCCACCAGACCTAACAAATGAAGAGGAAATAGGCAATCTACCTGAAAAAGAATTCAGAATAATGATAGTAAGGATGATCCGAAATCTTGGAAGTAGAATGGACAAAATGCAAGAAACAGTTAACAAGGACCTACAAGAACTAAAGATGAAACAAGCAACGATGAACAATGCAATAAATGAAATTAAAATCACTCTAGATAGGATCAATAGCAGAATAACTGAGGCAGAAGAACGGATAAGTGACCTGGAAGATAAAGTAGTGGAAATAACTACTGCAGAGCAGAATAAAGAAAAAAGAATGAAAAGAACTGAGGACAGTCTCAGAGACCTCTGGGACAACATGAAACGCACCAACATTCGAATTATAGGGGTTCCAGAAGAAGAAGAAAGAAAGAAAGGGACTGAGAAAATATTTGAAGAGATTATAGTTGAAAACTTCCCTAATATGGGAAAGGAAATAGTTAATCAAGTCCAGGAAGCACAGAGGGTCCCATACAGGATAAATACAAGGAGAAACACGCCAAGACACATATTAATCAAACTGTCAAAAATTAAATACAAAGAAAGCATATTAAAAGCAGCAAGGGAAAAACAACAAATAACACACAAGGGAATCCCCATAAGGTTAACAGCTGATCTCTCAGCAGAAACCCTACAAGCCAGAAGGGAGTGGCAGGACATACTGAAAGTGATGAAGGAGAATAGCCTGCAACCAAGACTACTCTACCCAGCAAGGATCTCATTCACATTTGATGGAGAAATTAAAACCTTTACAGACAAGCAAAAGCTGAGAGAGTTCAGCACCACCAAACCAGCTTTACAACAAATGCTAAAGGAACTTCTCTAGACACGAAACACAAGAGAAGGAAATGACCTATAGTAGCGAACCCAAAACAATATATAAAATGGAAATAGGAACATACATATCAATAATTACCTTAAATGTAAATGGACTAAATGCTCCCACCAAAAGACACAGATTGGCTGAATGGATACAAAAACAAGACCCTTATATATGCTGTCTACAAGAGACCCACTTCAGAACTAGAGACACATACAGACTGAAAGTAAGGGGATGGAAAAAGATATTCCATGCAAATGGAAACCAAAAGAAAGCTGGAGTAGCAATTCTCATATAAGACAAAATAGACTTTAAAATAAGGACTATTAAAAGGGACAAAGAAGGACACTACATAATGATCAAGGGATCGATCCAAGAAGAAGATATAACAATTGTAAATATTTATGCACCCAACATAGGAGCACCTCAATACATAAGGCAAATACTAACAACCATAAAAGGGGAGATCAACAGTAACACATTCATAGTAGGGGACTTTAACACCCCACTTTCACCCATGGACAGATCATCCAAAATGAAAATAAATAAGGAAACACAAGCTTTAAATGATACATTAAACAAGATGGACTTAATTGATATTTATAGGACACTCCATCCAAAAACAACAGAATACACATTTTTCTCAAGTGCTCATGGAACATTCTCCAGGATAGATCATATCTTGGGTCACAAATCAAGCCTTGGTAAATTTAAGAAAACTGAAATTGTATCAAGTATCTTTTCCGACCAAAACGCCATGAGAATAGATATCAATTACAGGAAAAGATCTGTAAAAAATACAAACACATGGAGGCTAAACAATACACTACTTAATAATGAAGTGATCACTGAAGAAATCAAAGAGGAAATAAAAAAATACCTAGAAACAAATGACAATGGAGACACAACGACCCAAAACCTATGGGATGCAGCAAAAGCAGTTCTAAGGGGGAAGTTTATAGCAATACAAGCCCACCTTAAGAAGCAGGAAACATCTCGAATAAACAACCTAACCTTGCACCTCAAGCAATTAGCGAAAGAAGAACAAAAAAACCCCAAAGCTAGCAGAAGGAAAGAAATCATAAAAATCAGATCAGAAATAAATGAAAAAGAAATGAAGGAAACAATAGCAAAGATCAATAAAACTAAAAGCTGGTTCTTTGAGAAGATAAACAAAATAGATAAACCACTAGCCAGACTCATCAAGAAAAAAAGGGAGAAGACTCAAATCAATAGAATTAGAAATGAAAAAGGAGAAGTAACAACTGACACTGCAGAAATAAAAAAAATCATGAGAGATTACTACAAGCAACTCTATGCCAATAAAATGGACAATCTGGAAGAAATGGACAAATTCTTAGAAATGCACAACCTGCCAAGACTGAATCAGGAAGAAATAGAAAATATGAACAGACCAATCACAAGCACTGAAATTGAAACTGTGATTAAAAACCTTCCAACAAACAAAAGCCCAGGACCAGATGGCTTCACAGGTGAATTCTATCAAACGTTTAGAGAAGAGCTAACACCTATCCTTCTCAAACTCTTCCAAAATATAGCAGAGGGAGGAACACTCCCAAATTCCTTCTACGAAGCCACCATCACCTTGATACCAAAACCAGACAAGGATGTCACAAAGAAAGAAAACTACAGGCCAATATCACTGATGAACATAGATGCAAAAATCCTCAACAAAATACTAGCAAACAGAATCCAACAGCACATTAAAAGGATCATACACCATGATCAAGTGGGGTTTATTCCAGGAATGCAAGGATTCTTCAATATACGCAAATCTATCAATGTGATAAACTATATTAACAAATTGAAGGAGAAAAACCATATGATCATCTCAATAGATGCAGAGAAAGCTTTCGACAAAATTCAACACCCATTTATGATAAAAACCCTCCAGAAAGTAGGCATAGAGGGAACTTTCCTAAACATAATAAAAGCCATATATGACAAGCCCACAGCAAACATCATCCTCAATGGTGAAAAACTGAAAGCATTTCCACTAAGATCAGGAAGAAGACAAGGTTGCCCACTCTCACCACTCTTATTCAACATAGTTTTGGAAGTTTAAGCCACAGCAATCAGAGAAGAAAAGGAAATAAAAGGAATCCAAATCGGAAAAGAAGAAGTAAAGCTGTCACTGTTTGCAGATGACATGATACTATACATAGAGAATCCTAAAGATGCTACCAGAAAACTACTAGAGCTAATCAATGAATTTGGTAAAGTAGCAGGATACAAAATTAATGCACAGAAATCTCTGGCATTCCTATATACTAATGATGAAAAATCTGAAAGTGAAATCAATAAAACACTCCCATTTACCATTGCAACAAAAAGAATAAAATATCTAGGAATAAACCTACCTAAGGATACGAAAGACCTGTATGCAGAAAATTATAAGACACTGATGAAAGAAATTAAAGATGATACAGATAGATGGAGAGATATACCATGTTCTTGGATGGGAAGAATCAACATTGTGAAAATGACTCTACCAGCCAAAGCAATCTACAGATTCAATGCAATCCCTATCAAACTACCACTGGCATTTTTCACAGAACTAGAACAAAAAATTTCGCAATTTGTATGGAAACACAAAAGACCCCGAATAGCCAAAGCAATCTTTAGAACGAAAAAAGGAGCTGGAGGAATAAGGCTCCCTGACTTCAGACTATATTACAAAGCAACAGTAATCAAGACAGTATGGTACTGGCACAAAAACAGAAAGACAGATCAGTGGAACAGGATAGAAAGCCCAGAGATAAACCCACGCACATATGGACACCTTATCTTTGATAAAGGAGGCAGGAATGTACAGTGGAGAAAGGACAGCCTCTTCAATAAATGGTGCTGGGAAAACTGGACAGGTACATGTAAAAGTATGAGATTAGATCACTCCCTAACACCATACACAAAAATAAGCTCAAAATGGATTAAAGACCTAAATGTAAGGCCAGAAACTATCAAACTCTTAGAAGAAAACATAGGAAGAACACTCTATGACATAAATCACAGCAAGATCCTTTCTGACCCACCTCCTAGAGTAATGGAAATAAAAACAAAAATAAACAAATGGGACCTAATGAAACTTCAAAGCTTTTGCACAGCAAAGGAAACCATAACCAAGACCAAAAGACAACCCTCAGAATGGGAGAAAACATTTGCAAATGAAGCAACTGACAAAGGATTAATCTCCAAAATTTACAAGCAGCTCATGCAGCTCAATAACAAAAAAACAAACAACCCCATCCAAAAATGGGCAGAAGACCTAAATAGACATTTCTCCAAAGAAGATATACAGAATGCCAACAAACACATGAAAGAATGCTCAACATCATTAATCATTAGAGAAATGCAAATCAAAACTACAATGAGATATCATCTCACACCAGTCAGAATGGCCATCATCAAAAAATCTAGAAACAATAAATGCTGGAGAGGGTGTGGAGAAAAGGGAACACTCTTGCACTGCTGGTGGGAATGTGAATTGGTTCAGCCACTGTGGAGAACAGTATGGAGGTTCCTTAAAAAACTACAAATAGAATTACCATATGACCCAGCAATCCCACTACTTGGCATATACCCTGAGAAAACCAAAATTCAAAGAGAGTCATGTACCAAAATGTTCATTGCAGCTCTATTTACAATAGCCAGGACATGGAAACAACCTAAGCGCCCATCATCGGATGAATGGATAAAGAAGATGTGGCACATATACACAATGGAATATTACTCAGCCTTAAAAAGAAATGAAATTGAGCTATTTGTAATGAGATGGATAGACCTAGAATCTGTCATACAGAGTGAAGTAAGTCAGAAAGAAAAAGACAAATACCGTATGCTAACACATATATATGGAATTTAAGGGAAAAAAATGTCATGAAGAGGGCTTCCCTGGTGGCGCAGTGGTTGAGAGTCCGCCTGCCGATGCAGGGGACACGGGTTCGTGCCCCGGTCCGGGAAGATCCCATGTGCCGCGGAGCGGCTGGGCCCGTGAGCCATGGCCACTGAGCCTGCGCGTCCGGAGCCTGTGCTCCGCAACAGGAGAGGCCACAACAGTGAGAGGCCTGCATATAACAAAAAAAAAAAAAAAAAAAAAAAAATGTCATGAAGAACCTAGGGGTAAGATAGGAATAAAGACACAGACCTACTGGAGAACGGACTTAAGGATATGGGGAGGGGGAAGGGTGAGTTTTGACAGGGCGAGAGAGAGTCATGGACATATACACACTAACAAACGTAGTAAGGTAGATAGCTGGGGGGAAGCAGCCGCAAGGCACAGGGATATTAGCTCGGTGCTTTGTGACAGCCTGGAAGGGTGGGATGGGGAGAGTGGGAGGGAGGGAGACGCAAGAGGGAAGACATATGGGAACATATGTATATGTATAGCTGATTCACTTTGTTGTAAAGCAGAAACTAACACACCATTGTAAAGCAATTATACCCCAATAAAGATGTTAAAAAAAAAAAAAAAAAAAGCCAAAGTATTATGGACCAATTAATAGACCTAAATTTCTGACTCATTATGATTTAATTAACCATCCCATTCATCACAATTAAAATTGTTTTGTTTTGTTTTTTAACCTCTATTGGCCTTTTAAATTTCCTTCAGTGTTAACGTACATATTGTTTTCTTAACTATGCTTTTCTTGGGAAGTTTCTCTATATCTTAGTGATTTGGGGAAATTCTTAATATGCTGAAGATGTTTATACAATAGTTGTCACATATACTTAGAGTGAGCATTTTTTTTCTTTTTCCCCCACTAGACTCAATTCACCTTTATTCTTGGTTATACAAC
The DNA here is from genome assembly GCF_008692025.1 of Phocoena sinus. Lineage (NCBI taxonomy): Eukaryota > Metazoa > Chordata > Mammalia > Artiodactyla > Phocoenidae > Phocoena > Phocoena sinus. The sequence continues at coordinate 99,213,992 of NC_045771.1, forward strand.
ACCTGTTTTGCCCATCACCATCTATTCACTTCTATGATGGGACACGTGGCTCAGGTCTAAACGTATTAGCATGACCATTGCCAGGCCATGATGATAATTTCAGTGTTGAGCATAGGGCATAAGAAGATTCAATTAGACCATGGGATTTTGTTGGAAGTTTGGGGAAAAAAAAGGTTAACTACCCTCCTTAAAAATGAAACAAGTAGCCAAGTAAGTTGTCAGCACTTCTGACCATGAGTTCAGTGAGGGAAAGGATCAGATAGATGCAGAAAACAGAATGAAGGAAAAGAAACAGTGACCATTTTTACTCCATTTGTTTGCTGTTCAAGCCTCATGTGACAATATAAATAAAATGATTTTTGAATTAAAAAAAAAATAAAATAAAATAAAGAGGCATTCCTCCACTGAGTAGCCTCTAAGAACAAACTCATACTATATAGATCTTAAAACATTAGAGCTCAACAACTTCAGATAATAAGAAAACTGATGCCAGAGACATCCACAGCTTGTTTGAGAAAGGGAAGGGGTGATGTGTAGCAAAGGCTGTGTGGACTTAGCCAGATATCACTGATACCTTAGCATTCTACTTGGAGCACGGTTTTAGTCCCCATCTGTATGACACAGAGTGCCACACAGTTCCATATTTTCAAAGATACAACCTGGAAGGAGACTATTTTATTAAGGAAGCAATGGGAACAACCTTGTGTCTCTCAGACAGACAGCAAACTTACATACACAGCATTCTGTATGTACTATAACACAGAGGGAACACCTTTGGTTTGCCCTTTTGTTACCATAATATCCTAGTTTAAGAAGACCAAGAGTAAGATAAACATGTTTAACACTAGCCAAGTGTATCTCAGATTATGAGAACTTAGAAATTTATAGGTATATATTTATATATATGCAATTACTTTACTATTAACTTATGGTTTACAGCCCCCTAACAAAAAGAAGATATGGGTTTTTAAAAATTAATATTTTGGACTTCCCTGGTGGCACAGTGGTTAAGAATCTGCCTGCCAATGGAGGGGACACAGGTTCCATACCTGGCCTGGGAAGATCCCACATGCCGCAGAGCAACTAAGCCCGTGCGCCACAACTACTGAGCCTGAGCTCTAGAACCCGAGAGCCACAACTACTGAACCCATGAGCCATAACTACTGAGACCATGCACATAAAGCCCATGCTCTGCAACAAGAGAAGCTACCACAATGAGAAGCCTGCTCACTGCAATGAAGAGTAGCCCCCATTCACTGCAACTAGAGAAAGCCCGTGTGCAGAAATGAAGACCCAACACTTACAAAAATAATGAATTAATTAATTAATTTTTTATATAATTCGGTAGTTAGAGGAAATCACATCACCATTTACAAAACACTCCATGTGTCCACTATCACTCCCACAGAGCTCTGTAGGGTTAGTTTGGATATTATCCCCATTTCACAGATAAGAAAACTAAGTCTTTTGGGTAGATTTACTTGTTCAAGGACACATAGTATGTCATTAATAGTCAGCATTTGGACAAAGGCACACTTTATTTTCTACCACGACAGCAGAATAATATGAGGGCTCCATCCAAAAATCTTCCTGTACAAATTCCATTCCATTCCATTCTACAGCACACAGTCAGACAACACTGAAGTCAGGTTCTAATGGTCATGTGATGTGGAACAAGTAATCCTTCTTGCAGTTACTTGGCCTTACATAGAGATGCTAACCCTGCTCCTACTGCACAGAAGCAGTGCCCATTGATATTCTGCCAAGGTTGTTCTCCCAAGATGCTCTTTCTCCATAGGGCTCTCCTCCATCCCAGGATTTCTGTTGCTCTTATACTGATGGTTGTCAGTACTTACAGCCCAAATCTCTCGATCTCTTTGCTCATATAGCCAAGTGCCTACCATTCCTCTATTCATGCATTCTCCATAATGCCTAAACAAATCCACTTGCTTCCTCATCCACCCCAATCCTCTGCTGCTTCCCCTGTCCCAGAGAATGACTCCAACATGCACACATTTCCCAAAGTCAGAACTGGGAGTCACACTTTCTCAGCCTGCTTAGTCATCTAAACACCACAGTGATAACCATATCCTGTCATTTCTAACTCTTTGTCCTTCATTCTGCAGCAATAAAAAAACAACCCTGGTTGAGGTCACCATCATCTCTCATTTAAATTATTGTGTCTCTCTCCTAATTGGACTTTCAGCCTTTGGGTTTAACTGTCAATGGTCAGTGGTGGAGGAAAGGGGGAAGAAATGAAGAGAGGGAGAGAAGAAAAAAAGAAGGGACATTTATATAGCCTGGGGCTGTTTCTCCTTTTTTAAAGACTATTTTTGAAAGGGTTTTCTCAAACTGGAAATTGTACTCTACTACCAGTTGTATGTTCAACCAGATCTTGAGGCCATTTTCTCTTTGTCTTCCTCCTCCTTCTCCTGTCTGCTGAAGATACCTGACATTGATTTTGTTTTCCCTTCTTAGGCATACCAAACTCTCCTTGAAGAATCCATCCAACAGCGCTGCTTCCAAAACTCTTTAACATTTCACCCACCAAGAAGCGTTCCTTCCAAATCACCTCACACAACCTTCCTTGGTCATACTAGAAAATTTCTATCACCAATAATGGCACAATCTTCAAGATTTTAGTTTCAAACAAATTACTTTTTTACTGCTATTTTGTATCCTTCCAGTTAACTTCACTAGAAATTCTATTTTGCTGAAATTTCAATTTATTGGAAATTTCCATGATTTTATTACTTTCCCCTCAGCCCATCATGCATCCTTTGCCAGTTTAGATTCCACTGCTTATCAGTAGAGTCCCTCCCCTGAGAATGACAACTTCCCTCTCACTTCTCATTGATCTCTTTCTGCTCTTTCTATCACTTAAGAGTCTCGTAGCATTTCAAACTCAACAGTCAAAACAGACTCTCTATTTTTCCTCCACATGACTCTCTCTTTTCCTAGATTCTCCATCTAAATTAACAACACTTCTAATCATCCAAGTGGTTAGGAAATTTTTAGTTTACTTTGTTGGCTTCACTTTCCACTTTCATCCACAGACATCTGCAAAACATACCTCATCTCCTCCAGGTCTCTGCATTTCTCCCATGCTAGTCCAGACCACCACCATTCTCTCAGTACCAAAGATCACAGACTCTGACTCTTTGCTTCCACCTGCAGACCCCTACAATGGAGACCTCATTCTTCATATAATACCTGTAGATGCTGTAGAAATCTGTTAAACAGAAATTAGATTCTGTCTTTCCCATCTTTAAAATTCTCCAGTATTTCCCCATGCCATTTAGAATAAAATTCAAAATTATTCTTTTGGATTGCAAAGCCCCATTTAACCTTTGCCTTCATTTCCAACTTCCTTGCCTATAACTGCCTCCCTTCCTGTCCATTCTGGTTTTCCTGCTGTCCTTTCTATTCCTGAGGTTTATTTGCACCACAGGGGACTTTGTCCTTGCAGTTTCACATGCCTAGAACACCCTTCTCCTGAGTCTCCTCATGATACTCTTTCACTTCATTACACTTGCTGTTTTAAAGTCACAACTCAGGGATATCCCTGCTCACCTCTGATCACAGGAAGCCCTAAGTCACTATCCACCACATACCCTTTTCAATTATCTGCATAACACTTATTCCTACCTGGTGTTTTGATTGTGTGTGTGTGTGTGTGTGTGTGTGTGAGAGAGAGAGAGAGAGAGACAGAAACAGAGACAGAGACAGAGATGGAGAGAGGAAGAAACAGAGAAAGACAGAGAAATGGAGAAAGAGAGAGAGAGAGAGATCACAGAGCCAGAGAGGAACAGAGAGACAGAGACAGACAGAGAAGAACAGAAGTAGAAACAAAGAGAAGGATGGAGAGAGACAGATGACAGAGACAGAGAGAGGAAACAGGGACAGAGAGAGACAGAGACACCAAGCATGCTTATCATTAGTCTCCTTCACAAGAAAGCAAGCTTCATTAGAATACAGACCTCCTATGAGCCATGTCAACCCTCAAGCCCATTTGAGGCATAAATGACTATGAAATCTGAGGGGGATTCTTACACTCTGATATGACCAGGCCTGATGTGTGCAGCACAGGGGGCAGACCCCAGTCGGAGCAGTCTCTCCATGGGCTTTTGTTTAGTGAATGAAGGCCTGCAGATGAGGCTGGTCCTGAGCAGACCATGAGAACCCTCCTCAGGCTTCATGCTCTTTATTCCTCAGATGAACCAGTGAGCCGACTTGTTATTTCACCCCAGAAATTTGACATTAGTGTTTCTGAGGGGAAGTTCAAACTTGAAACTTCACAAGCAGTGCTCTCTTGGCCTTTCTGAGACAGGGAGGGAAATCATCCAAGCATTGGTGTGTGCCAAAGAATGGCGTTGTCCAAGGCACGGATGAGGCTCAAAGAGATAAAAAGTTAGGCTGAAGAATTTTATCTAAACTCGTTATAAATGGGTTTATAAATGTAGAGAAAACTGCAGTGCAGGAGCATTCAAATGTGATAAGATATAATGAGGGACAGAAGAAAGGGTAGCTCACTTGAATCTAGGCATCGTTTGTTCCTCAGTGTCTAGGGTTATCTGGAGGCAAAGTTTGAATTCTGTTTCCTTCAGTCGAGCTCATTTCCTCAAGGCTAATTAAAATAGTTGTCTGGCAGCTTCCATGTTGTCCATAAAACTTCCCATTTATAGCCCTTCTTTTTCAGTATATGTCTCAGCTACACCTCTCTTTACAAAGCACTGAGACAACTTTCCAAGGAATGCAGGACAAAATGTCCAACTCTTTTTCCTGAATTATCTTGAAACCCTGTACTATTTAACTTCCATTATGGACATCAAGGGCAAAATAAGATATGAGATTTGAAGCCACAGATAATATTACCACCATTTTGTTTGCTGGCTTGCTTTCAAGAAACAAACAGAGAAGAAGATTTTAATTTTAAGGGGACCTGATTTTCATGGTTTACTTCTAATTCTCTTTGGTGTTGCCTTTGAAAGAAAAGAAGTCTCCTTTTTCTGGCATCATTTCAGATGTTTTACTCCCTATTTAGTGGGGTCAAAACTTGGTGCATGGAGATGAAGGTTTGGAGAAGGAATGCAATGGGGGCTAGAATTCAGGAACTTTAATAAAATGTCATGTTATTTTTCAAAGTTCTTGCATGAGCTTATGGTCTCACTAGAAACTGCCCTGCTATTGCCTTACATATTAATTCTTAAAAAATCACATCAGTATAAAATGTCTCATAGTATTTCAATTTACATGTCATGATCACTAGTAAGTGGAGAAAGTCTTCATTCTTTTATTGACTGTTTATGCTTTTCTCTTCAGTAAATTGCTATTTTTTGTCTGTTGTCCATTTTTTCTATTGAGTGGTTTGTCTTTTTCTCATTTATTTGTAGATAGATGATCGATAAATAGATGATTGATAGATTAAAGAATGGATGGTAGATAGATAGATGATAGATAAATAGGGATCACATTTCAGCTAAATATTTTACAAATATCTTCTCCCCATTTTTTGCTTTTGTTCACGTTTATAGGATAGTCTGTGATAAGCAGATGTTTTTAATTTCAATGGAGTGGACTCCATCAATCACTGCTTTTGTGATTAGTGTTTTTTTGTGTTGTGCTTAAGAAATCCTTCTTAAACCCAAGATCAGAATGATTTTCATTTACATTGCTTTTACCAGTTTTAAAGCTTTGCTTTTGACATTTAAATCCTTAATCCATCTGGACTTAATCTTTTTACAGTGGGAGGTACACATCTATTTCATAAATTCTGTGTAGAAATACATTTTCTTAGTTCCATATATTATATAGCTCCTTCTTTAAACAATGACCTCCCATGATACTGTCATCATTTATCAAAATTCCATATAGTCTTTGGTCTGTTTCTATACTTTGTTTCATTAATTAATGCACTATCCTCTTGCAAAATCAAAATAGTAATTGCTATAGTATCATAATTAGATCAACTTGGGCAGTGTCTGCCTCTGTTTCTTTATAGATTGGGAGCCCTTTGAAGATAGAGAATGTGCCTCATTCATCTCTGTCTCCCCAAGAAGAACCTGTTATCTGACACATCAAATGCTCTCAGTAAATATATTTCTGGCAATTTTAATATGGGATACTTCTCCCATCAAGATGTGGTGTCTACGTCCTCTCTCCTGGAACCCAGGAGAGCATGTGGTTATTTGACCTCCGGAATAGAGTAGATGCCATGTGACTTCCAATGCTGGTCATTAAAGGTCAGGCAGCTTCTTCCTCATTCACTGAAAATTTTATCCTTGGAGCCCTGATGTAAGGAGTCTGACCACCCCAAGACAATCATGTCTGAAGTCAAAGTCTCAAGAGAAGTGATGAGCAGGCATCCTTATTCAAGTTTTTGAGTTACCCCATTCCTGATGCCAGGAAATTGAGAGAAGAATTTTCCAGAGAACTCTAGCTCCAGACATTTGAGTCACCCCAATCTGTTGAGTCTTCTCAACTGAGGCCCCAGGCATTGTGTATAAGTTGAGCCAACTACACTATGCTATATCCAAATTCCTGATCTACTGAGCCTGGGAGTTTAACAAAAGGTTGTTGTTTTCCACCAGTAAGGGTTGGAGCTGCTGACTACACTGCAATAGATAGCCAGGACACGTGTTAAATGGAATGGAGGGAAGAGCAAGCATAGACAGAATTATGGGAAATAGCAAGGCTCTGGGACGCAGGAGCCTACCGTTCCCAGGGGAGCATTTCTGCCAACTGACTGCACATCCTCTCTCTTTATTGGTCTCAGTTTCCCTTCTGTAAAACCATTGTGTTGAACTCAGTAATTTAAAAGTTTCCTTCTAGTCCTATTGTCTCTAGTTGTAAACAAATCCAATCTGATAACCGTGTTATTTAAAGCCAGAATAGGCTTATAAATTCACTTCAGAACTTCCATTTTTCAGGGTTTGCCAAGTGGATGGGTGCTAATGGTTACTATTAATGTATTTTATTTACTGGATACATATCATTCACAACCCACATTTCCTAATAAAAATGATTTGTCATTCATAACATATTATCTTACCACATTTAAAAGGATTAGAGACTGTGTACACATCTACTAGATGGAAATTAAAAGAAAATACTGAAGAGGTAACATACACAAAAATTTATGTTAATATATTTACCATTTGGTAACAAATTGGCAATGTCCATAATAAATATTAAATTCAGTTCTGAGTAATCAAGAAGCAAAGGCAAAGCAACACGTGTTACTGAACTTCATTGTCTGATAAAATTTAGCAGGTAAACCTCTGAGCAATGATCAAAGATGTTCTGACAATATACTGCAAGTAAGAGTCATGTAATGATAAAAAAGCAACAAAGCTTGCAAAGTCTATATATAAGCTCTCAGTAAAATTGACAACACCCTGTCAATTAAATATCACAGCATTGCCATTTTATAGATTAAAAAACAGAGGATAAGGGAGACTAGTGACAGTTGCTTTAAAATTATACACCTCCCGAATGCCAGAGCAAAGACTCACATGTAGATTCATGAGTTTAAAATCAACTTCCTTCCACCGTGTTTGTAATAAATCCCAAATTCATTTTACTTTTAGGACCTCACACCAGCACATGGGCGAGCCTGTGTCCAATGTTTCTGATAGCAGTTGTGCAAAAATGCAGGGATGTGACTGTTCCCTGTACTAACTTCCAAAAAATCTGAAGTTACAAATATAATAAAACACTCACAAAAATGATGCAAGTGTGCTGTTTATTTCAGGGGAATAAGGGGGGGCTAAGCTAATGAAATTCAAAAGTTATAAAAATATGTCCCACAACACATTCAAGAATAGATGGTTGGCCTGCCCCTGCCTTTATCTTTCTCAAATATCAATCTCCTCAACAAGGTCTCTGATAAGAATTGGAAAGCAAATAGTTCAAATTTGGTCTTCTTGGCAAGTTGTAGGAATAAACACCATTAAATAAATTTATTGTGAGTCATTGCAACATGCTGTAACCTGCATGTGCAATAGCAAAAGTGTTGTGTGGTCCAGCAATCTCAGTTAATGTTTTCATGAGAAAATTGCAGGTGCCTTTCAGTCAGATCTCACAGGGTATTGTTAATGTTCAAAAGTTTTAACTTTAACAAATATTAAGCTTTGAATTATAAAAAAATTTCCCTTAAATACTGTGGATACAGATGATCTTCACCTACAACTTTTTCATAGGACCCATTTCTGATGCTCAGCATGGTCCAGATGAAGCCAGAGTGCCCCAGTCTCCTCTCCTATCATTCCCCACCAGTAAGGCCCTCAAATGCTGGACTTCTGGCCCCACTGGTGGATTTCTTGGACATATGAAGAACTGTTTTAACCTCAAAAGCATACAGGCAATTTTACATTACATGAATTCCCAATTATTTTAGGCCTCTTAATTTACGTGACTTTTAATAAGTGGCCACTGATGGCTCAACACTCTTGTAAATTAAAATTACCCACAAATTATAAAAAAAAACACAACAAAAAATTTCCCTCCTAAGATTAGAAATGAAAAATGCTAAGAGAGATTTTGAAATGACCCTGGATCTATTAGAAGATAAACTTAGCCAAGATTATCCTTTTAATAGTTTGCCTTTATTTAGAATTTTATTTTTGGTCTGTCAGTAATTCACATGCATCCATTTATTCTAGACATTTTAACAGGTTTTGTAGGAATCATACGAAAAATCTTGGACTCTTCCCTGTATCTGCTTCTTTGTAGCTTGTTCCCTTTTCCTGAAATACTCTGTCCTCTCCTTGCTCATCAGGAGTCAGCTTTGGATAGCCCAATTCTTACTTACTTTTGGAAATCTTCCCCTATTTCCTTAGATAGAATTAGGGATCTTACAAGCTTATGAGGCAGCTGTGATCTTATATTAACAATCTGGACTTCCATTTCATTCAACAAACCGTCACTGAAAAATATTTATATATTGTGTGCCTGCCATGTGCCAGGCGTCACTGTAAGCCTGGGAAGATGGCAGTGGGGAAGACAGAGTGACTCCCCAATCTGATGGAGGTTACATTGGAGTGAAGTCAGCACACAAACCAACAATTAACATATTTATAATAGTATATCATATGCACACAAGAAGAAAGAAAAGTGGGAAAAACTATAGACTCAGAGAGTTCTGGGGTGGGACCCCGTGAAGTGATGTTTGAGCAGAAGTCTGAGTGACCCTCCAGAAAAGATTGTTCCAGGGAGAAGGAGGAACAAAGGCAAAGCTTGTAAGGTGAACAACATGTGGCCTATTTGGGGAACAGCAAGAGGCCAGCGGGGCTGGAGCTTAATGAATAAGGAGAAGAATAGGAAAAAGGGGTTTGTTGTGTGAACCCAATGTCCCATCATATAGAGTCCTATAGAACATGGTCAGCACTTTGAATTTTCTTCCAAGCCATTAGAGAGTTAAGGAGTGACATGATCTAACTTATGTTTTAAAAGCATCCATATGGCCACCGAGTAATTGCCACATTTGTTATTGCAGCCCCTCCACCAACTTAATTCACTCTCTTTCGTTATTTTCGTATAATTTCCTCTCCCCGTTTAGAATATAAAACGTTGAACTATTGGGGGCAAAAACTTAAAAACCTAAATAGGAATACTCTCAAAGTCAGAAACAAGTTAGAAGAGTTTTTGGCAGTGAGGCAAGACAAAGGTTGTAGTTTAGATGGGGCACGGTAGTGCTCCCATGGAATGGAGCTCAACAGTCTCTTTGTTGAAAACTCTGGAAGGCCAATGGCGATTGAGCTTCACCAGGAATGCAACCCCACTTTCACTAAACATATTCTCCAGTTGAATTAAATGACCATTGGCCACCTTCCCAATGAAGGGAATGGTATATCTTCTGTAGAAGAATATATTACACGAAGACTTTAAAATTTTCAAATGCATAATAAATGTCATTTTTTTAAAAATGCTATTTACTTTGAAACACATAATCTATAGCTGAGGGAAAAACAGATAATACAAACAGATCCACAGGCTACTCAGATTTCGAAGTTAACTGGCCAAGACTTTAAAATAATATTACTTAATGTGTCCAAGAAAATAGAGAAAATGATGGGCAAAATTAGTGAAAAATGGAAATTTTTAATTCAAAATTGTAATCTATAAAAATAATCAAATAATAATTCTAGGAAAGAAAAAATACAATATCTGAAACAAAGAACTTATAAGGTAAATAACAGAAGGGTAAAACAGAAGCACAATTATTTCTGATTGGAATACAATCAGAAAATATCCAGTTACCAGTAGAAAATATCTAATCGGAAGGATAGAGACACAAATGTAAATATAGAAAAGAATACTAAATAAACATGGGACTCAATGAAAAAAGTCTATCCTAGCATGGGAGGCAGTCTCCGAAATGAGTCCCAATGTTCTTCTGGGTATATACACATCTTTGTGTCATCATATCATTTTTATGTGGGTTGAATGTAGTGACCCACTTCTAGTAAGTAGAATACAGAAAAAGACATGGGATTCTGAGATTTTGTTACTAAAAGATTGTGTTTCCATCTTGCTCACTATCTCGACCAAGGGAACATTTATTCAAGAAAAATTGCTAAATCTCTGTAAGAACACTAAGCTTTAGAGTGAATTAACTCACAGTAGTCCTATTCCCTGTCCCTGAGCTTACTAGCAGCCCTGAAAACAATGGCCTGTATTCCCAGATCAGTACCAAAAGAAGCACAATCAACTTCAATCACAAAGAATTATATGTTTTGATCTGTCTGGCGACTCCCTTGAAAACCAGCCTTAAAGGCTTGCCTTTATCTTACCTAATCCGGAACTCACCTAGTGCTAAAGCTGTTACGCAATGAATATTTGTCAAAAACACTTACAGGCAAATGTTTTAGCCACTGCTGCCTAAGGCAATGGATAAACTTGAGACAAAGAATAAATTAACTAAAAGTTTGGGAGAAAAGTCTGGGAAATAAGATACTTTGGGAAATAAGGGCTTCGAAAAACCCTGATATATTTCTGGGAATCTAGAAGGTCATGCATGTGCCCAGGGCTGTGCACATGGTCAGTAAAGACAAGAGAAGGCTATGATATTTCACCTCAGCTGATGAGGCTTCAAAAGCAGGAAGTGAAGTCATAATTGTAATCTCTTTGACTGAATGCTGAAGACATGCCGCAACATAAACACAGAGTTTCTCTGCATGAATGGAAGAGGGTTTTGTTTGTGTTTGTTTGTTTGTTTGGGGGGGATCCAGGCAGTCAAGGTAATTACAGACTAACCACTAAATTAATGGAACAGAAATCTCAGTGGTCACACACAACAAAAGATGTAGCAGAATATACAAAATTAGTTCAGATAGTCTTTATTAGAAAACAGAAAATAATAACTACAGCCAGAAGCAGCAATAAACCCTTGAGGAAGAGAAGGGAGAATCTGATTTCCAGAGTTGCTGTATTATAACATTCAAAAAATCCAGTTTTCAACAAAATATTGTGAGGCAACAAAGAAATAAGAAACATACACAGGAAAAAGGCAATTTAATAGAAAACTGTCCCTGAGAAATTCCACACAGTGGACTTATTAGACAAAAACTCTATGAAGTTAATGAAGACATTTCCAGATTAACAAAATACCATGGAGTTTATCACTAGCAGAACTGAACAACAAAAAATGTTAAAGGAAGTCCTTCAGGATGAAATAAAACGACACTAGACATTAACTTAAAGAACACTGCTGAGGGTCACAACAATAATACAAACCAAGATCAAACTATATGCTATCTAAAAGTGACTCACTTTAGAATCAAAAGACAAAAATAGATTAAGCATAAAATGATGGAAAAGGTATTCCATGCAAACAGTAACCAAAAGATAGCTAATATCAGACAAAATAGACTTTAAAATATAAATTTTTCAGACAAGGATATTTTAAAGTGACAAAAGAGTTAATTTATCAAAAGATATCATGATATAAACATATATAACCAAATAACAGAGCCCTAATATGCATGAAGTAAGAACTGACAAAATTGAAGGGGTAAATAGACAGATCTTCAATAATAGTTGGAGACCTCAATATGCAATTTTCAATATTCTATAAAACAAGCAGAACAGCACAGAAGATCAGTAAGAAAATAGAGGACTTGAACAACACTATAAAACAGCTAGACTAACAGATGTTCTTAGAATACAAAACCCAGCAAAATACATGTACCGATGTTCATGAAATATTTTCCAGGATAAACTGTACATTAAGCCACAACAGAAATTTCAATAAATTTTAGAAAAATTAAACCACACAAAGCACTTATCTGACCACAATAATACAAAATTAGAAATCAATAACAGAATACAATTTAGATAATCAAAATATGTTGAATATGGTAACCCAATCCTAAATAATCAATGAGCCAAAGAAAAGTTCACAGGAAAATTTTAAGATGTACTGAAATCAATGCTCAGAGGGAAATTTACAGCTGTAGTTACTATAGTAAAAAAAAAAAAAAGGAATGGTCTCAACTCAAAATGCTAACCTTTTACCTTAAGAAAGTAGAAAAAGAATAGCAAACTAAACCCAAAAAAATAAAAAGGAATAAAATAATAAACATTAGAGCAAGGATAAACAAAATATAGAATTCATAATCATAGAGAAGAAAAAAACAAAAGCTGGTTCTTCATAAAGATCAATGAAATTGACACAGCTTTAACTAGATTGGCCAAGAAAAAAAGAGACAAGACTCAAATTACTAAATCAGAAATAAAAGTGGTAACATGATTACAGACCTTATAGAAACAGAAGAGATTGTAAGAGAATATTATGAACAATTGTATACCAAAAACAAACTTAAGATGAAATGAATAAATTTCTAAAAATACAGAAGCTATCAAAACTGACTCAAGAAGAAATAGAAAATTTTACTTATAACAACTAAGATATTAAATCAACAATCAAAATGATTCCAAAAAAGAAAATCTCAGGACCAGATAGATTTACAAGTGAATTCTATCCAACATTTTAAAAAGAATGAACACCAATCATTCTCAAAATCTTTTTAAAAATGGAAAAGGAGGCACCATTCATAACTCACTCTATGAGCCCAGTTCTACCCTGACTCTTAGGCAAGGCAAAGATATTACAAGAAGATATTACAGACCAAGATCCCTTATGAATATAGATGCACAAATCCTTAACAAAATACTAGAGAAAATGATCTAGCAGCTCACTAAAAGGATTGTAAATACTGAACGTTTGAGTCAGGGTTTACCAGAGAAACAGAACAAACAGAATATATGTATATATAGAAAAAGAAAGATTTATTTTAAGGAATTGGCTCACACAAATATGGAAGCTGGCAAGTCCAAAATCTGCAGGCTGGAGACCCAGGAAAAAGTTACTATTGCATCTTGAGTCCAAAGACAACATGGAGGCATAATTCTCTCTTCCTTGGTAGACTTCAATCTGTTTTGTTTTAAGGCCTTTACCTCATTGGATCAGGCCCACCCACATTATAGAGGGTAATCTGCTTTTCTCAAAGTCTACTGATTTAAAAATTACTGTCATCTAAAAAATATTTTCATAGAAACATCCAGACTAATGTTTGCCCAAACAGCTGGGTACTTGGCTTAACCAAGTTGATACATAAAATTAACTATCACAATGACCAAGTAGGCTTTATTTAAGGAATGTAAGAGTACAATACACAAAAATAAATCAATGTAATATACCATATTAAAAGAATGAAGAAAAAATCACACATCACCTTAATTGAGGCAAAGTAATTGACAAAAAATCTCACTCCCTTACATGGTAAAAACATGAAAAGAATAGGAGTAGAAGAACTCTTTTTCAATCTAATAAAGGACATCTATAAAAAATGCACAGCTAGGGCTTCCCTGGTGGCACAGTGGTTGAGAGTCCACCTGCCGATGCAGGGGACACGGGTGCGTGCCCCGGTACGGGAAGATCCCACATGCTGTGGAGTGGCTGGGCCCGTGAGCCATGGCCGCTGAGCCTGGATGTCCAGAGCCTGTGCTCCACAACGGGAGAGGCCACAGCGGTGAGAGGCTTGTGTACCACAAAAAAAAAAAAAAAAAATACACAGCTAACTTTATATTTAAGGGTGAAATGCTGAAAGGTTTTCCTCCTAACATCAACTACAAGGCAAGGATTTTCACTCTTCTTATGCCTGCTGAACATTGTACTAGAATAATTCTAGTAAGGGTAATTAGGCCAAAAAATAAAAAAAATAAAAGGCATTCAAATTGAAAAAGAAAAAGTAAAACTATCACATTTCACAAATGACATGTGTTACACATAGAAAAACCTAAATGAGACACCCAGACACACACACAAAGAAACTATTAGAATGGACAAGTGAGTTCAACATAGTTTGAAGACACAATAGCAATCAACAGGGAACAAGTCAAAAATGAAAATATGAAAAGTTCTGTTTACAGTAACATTGAAAAGAATAAAATTTTTATGATTGAATTTTTCAAACGAGGTGAAAGATTAGTGTACTGAAAACTACAAAACATTGTTGAAAGAAATTAAGGAGGACATAACTAAATGGACATCCATGTCTATGAACTGAAAGGCTTACTATTGTTAGGAAGGCAGTAGTCCTCAGATTTATCTACTATCAAAATTGCAACCACTTTTTATGAAGAAATGGACCAGATGATCCTAAAATACATATGGAATTGACAAGGACACCAAATAGACAAAACAATCCTGAGGAAGAAAAACAAAGTTGAAAGACTCACACCCACAGGTGTAAATCTTTTTGTTTGATTTAGGCAATGGTTTCTTAAATATGACAGCAAAAGCACAAGCAAGAAAAGAAAAAAATAGATAAATTGAACTGAATCAAAACTTAAAAGTTTTTACATCAAAAGACACTATCAGAAAAGTGATAGAGACAAATAACAACAAAAACATGACAATCCAAAACCTATGGGGAGCAGCAAAAGCATTTCTAAGAGGGGAGTTTATAGCAATACAATCTTACCTCAAGAAATAAGAAAAGTCTCAAATAAGCAACCTAACTTTACACCCAAACCAACTAGAGAAAAAAAGAACAAACAAAACCCAAAGTTAGCAGAAGGAAAGGAATCATAAAGATCAGAGTAGAAAGAAATGAAATAGAGACAAAGAAAACAATAGCAAAGCTCAATGAAACTAAAACCTGGTTCTTTGAAAAGATTTTAAAAATTGATAAACCTTTAGCCAGACTCATCAAGAAAAAGAGGGAGAGGACTCAAATCAATAAAATTAGAATTGAAAAAGGAGAAATTAAAACTGACACCACAGAAATACAAAGGATCATAAGAGGCTACTATAAGCAACTATATGCCAATAAAATGGACAACCTAGAAGAAATTGAGCAAATTCTTAGAAAGTACAACCTGCCAAGACTGATCCAGGAAGAAACAGAGAATATGAACAGGCCAAACACAAGTACTGATATTGAAACTGTGATTAAAAATCTTCCAAGAAACAAAAGTCCAGGACCACATGGCTTCACAGGCGAATACTATCAAACATTTAGAGAAGAGTTAACAGCTACCATTCTGAAACATTTTCAGAAAATTGGAGAGAAAGGAACACTCCCAAGCTAATTCTATGAGACCATCATCACCCTGATATCAAAACCTGACAAAGATATCATAAAAAAAGAAAATTACAGGCCAATATCACTGATGAATATAGATGTAAAAATCCTCAACAAAATACTAGCAAACAGAATCCAACAGCACATTAAAAGCATCATACACCATGATCAACTAGGATTTAGCCCAGGGATGCAAGGCTTCTTCAATATACACAAATCAATCAATGTGATTTACCACATCAACAAATTGAAGAATAAAAACAATATGATCATCTCAATAGATGCAGAAAAAATCTTTTCACAAAATTCAACACACATTTATTATAAAAACTCTCCAGAAAGTGGGCAGAGAGGGAATCTACATCAACATAATAAAGCCCATATATGACAAACCCACAACAAACAACATTCTCAGTGGTGAAAAACTGAAAGCATTTCCTCTAAGATCAGGAACAGGACAAGGATATCCACACTCACCACTATTATTCAACATAGTTATGGAAGCCCTCACCACAGCAATCAGAGAAGAAAAAGAAATAAAACAAATAGAAATTGGAAAAGAAGAAGTAAAATTGTCACTGTGTGCAGATGACATGATACTATACATAGAAAACCCTAAAGATCAGAAAACTACTAGAGCTCATCAATGAATTTGGTGAAGCTGCAGGATACAAAATTAATGCACAGAAATCTCTCACATTCCTATACACTAACAATGAAAGATCAGAAAGAGAAATCAAAGAAACAATCCCATTTACCATCACATCAAAAAGAATAAAATACCTAAGAATAAACCTACCTAACGAGGCAAAAGACCTGCACTCAGAAAACTATAAGATACTGAAAAAAAAAAAAAAAAAAGATGATTACACAAACAGATGGAGAGATATACCATTTTCCTGGATTGGAAGAATCAATATTGTCAAAATGACTATACTGCCCAAAGTAATCTACAGATTCAATGCAATCCCCATCAAACTACCAATGACATTTTTCACAGAATTAGAACCAAAAATGTCACAATTTTCATGGAAACACAAAAGACCCTGAATAGCCAAAGCAATCTTATGGATTGCTTACCAATCAAACGGAGCTGAAGGAATCAGGCTCCCTGACTTCACACTATACTACAAAGCTACAGTCGTCAAAACAGTATTGTACTGGGACAAAAACAGAAATATAGATCAATGGAACAAGATAGGAAGTCCAGAGATAAACCCATGTACCTATGGTCACCTAATCCATGACAAAGGAGCCAAGAATATACAATGGAGAAAAGACAGCCCCTTCAACAAGTGGTGCTGGGAAAACTGGACAGCTAGATGTAAAAGAATGAAATTAGAACACTCCCTAACACCATACACAAAAATACACTCAAGGGCTTCCCTGGTGGCGCAGTGGATGGGAGTCCGCCTGCCGATGCAGGGGACACGGGTTCATGCCCCAGTCCGGGAGGGTCCTGCGTGCTGTGGAGCGGCTGGGCCCATGGGCCATGGCCACTGGGCCTGCACGTCTGGAGCCTGGGCTCCGCAATGAGAGAGGCCGCAGAAGTGAAAGGCCCATGTACTGCAAAAAAAAAAAGAAAAAAAAAACACTCAAAATGAGTTAAACACCTAATGTAAGGCTGGATACTATAAAACTCTTAGAGGAAAACATAGGAAGAACACTCTTTGACATCAATCACAGCAAGACCTTTTTTGATCCACTTCCTAGAGTAATGAAAATAAAAACAAAAGTAAACAAATGGGACCTAACAAAACTTAAAAGCTTTTGCACAGCAAGAGAAACCATAAACAAGATGAAAAGACAACACTCAGAATGGGAGAAAATATTTGCAAACAAACCAACTGATAAAGGATTAATCTCCAAAGTATACAAACAACTCATGGAGCTTAATATCAAAAAAACCAAACAACCCAATCAAAAATGGACAGAAGATCTAAATAGACATTTCTCCAAAGAAGACATACAGATGGCTAAAAAGCACATGAAAAGATGCTCAACATCACTAATTATTAGAGAAATGCAAATCAGAAGTACAATGAGTCATCACCTCACACCAGTCAGAATGGCCATCATCAAAAAATCTACAAACAGTAAATGCTGGGGAGGGTGTGGAGAAAAGGGAACCCTCCTACACTCTTGGTGGGAATGTAAACTGGTATATCCACTATGGAGAACAGTATGGAGGTTCCTTAACAAACTAAAAATAGAGCTACCATATGATCCAGCAATCCCACTCCTGGGGATAAAACCATAATTCAAAAAAATACATGCCACCCCATTGTTCACTGGAGCACTGTTTACAATAGCCAGGACATAGAAGCAGCCTAAATGTCTATCAATGGATGAATCAGTAAACAAGGTGTGGTACATGGAATATTATTCAGCCATAAAGAGGAATGAAATAATGCCATTTGCATGCACATGAATGGACCTAGAGATTGTCATATTGAGTAAAGTAAGTCAGATAGCAAAAGACAAATATCGTATGATATCGCTTATATGTGAAATCTTAAAAAAAGGGTACAAATGAACTTATCTACAAAACAGAAATAGAGTTACAGGTGTAGAAAACAAACTATGGTTACCAGGAGGTGGGGAGAGGGATGAATTGAAAGTTTGGGATTGACATAAACCCACTCCTATACATAAAATAGATAACTAATAAGGACCTACTTATAGCACAGGGAACTCTACTAAATAATCTGTAATGACCTATATGGGAAAAGAATCTAAAAAAGAGTGGATATATGTATATGTATAACTAAATCACTTTGCTGTACACCTAAAACTACCATAATATTATAAATCAACTGTACCCCAATAACAATTTTTTAAAATATAAATAAATAAATAGTGAAAAGGCAACTCATTTTGGCAACTCAGGAGGAGCAAAAATATTTGCAGATCTTATATCTGATAACAGTCTAGTATCCAGAATATATAAACAACAATTACAGCTCAACAACCAAAAGACAAACAGCCCAATTTAAAAATGGGCAAAGGATTTGAATAAACTTTTCTCCAAAGAAGATGTGTAAATGTCTACTAAAGACACAAAAATGTGCTCATCATAAATAGAGAAGTACAAATAAAAGTCATGATGAGATACCACATAACTTTCACTAATATAGCTGTAAAAAATGGAAAGCAATAAATGTTGGCAAGAATTTGGAGAAATTAGAGCCCTTATACCATGCTGGTAGAAATTCAAAATGGTACAGCCACTGAGGACAGTGGATTGGTGGTTCCTCAAAAAGTTAAACATAGAATTACCAAATGATCTAGCAACTGTACTTCTAGATATACTCCCAAGAGAATGAAAACATATGATCATATGAAAATTTGCACATAAATGTTCATAGCATCATTATTCATAATAATCAATTGGTGGAAACAACCCAAACGGCTATTAACTAATGAATGCATAAATAAAATATGGTATAGTCATACAATGGAATATTGTTTGGTCATAAAAAGGAATGAAGTACTAATACATGTTGCATCATAAGTAAAGCTTGAAATTTTTATGTTAATTAAAAGAGCCCAGACACAAAACAGCACATATTGTGTGATTCCATTTGAATCATTTCATGTGAAATGTCCAGAATATTCAAAGCCATAGAGACAGAAAGCATATTAGTGGTTGCCATACACTGAGAGAGAAGGAAGTGGGGAGTGATTGATTAATGGGTACAGGGTTTATTCTGGAGGTGATGAAAATGTTCTGGAATTAAATAGTGTGGATGGTAGCACAACACTGTGAATATAATAAAAACCACTGAATTGTACACTATGAAATGATTAAAATAGTGAAGCTTGCATGGATTTAACCTTGATATTTTTAAATTCATGCTTTAATTTAAAATGCATTAATCTTGACAAACCAATGAAAATTTAGGAAAAGAACAAAGTAAGATGACTTGACTTAGCAAATATAAAGGTTTATTTATAACCTATATTAAATTTGTTAATCTTATAATCTATATTAATTAAGACAATATGAAGTTTGTGTAGGGGCAGACAAATATATCAATAGCATAGAAATAAACTCATGAAAGAATGGTCCTTGGCATACAATAGCAAAAGCATTATAAATCATGCAAAAAGAGGAATTCATTTATTAAATCATATTGGGGCAATTGGCTTTCCATAATGGAAACAATAAAATTACATCAATGACACCATACTCTAAAATAAATTCAAGATGTGTTATAAAAGACAGAATTTAAAAAGGAAAAGCTTTTAAATACTCAGAAGAAAATATAGGAGAATTTCTTTGCAATTTCAATTAAGGATGAGGTTTCTTAAATAAGACCACAAAAGCAGTAAAAAAATAAAAAACAAAATATGACTCCATCACAGTAAAATAACACAACAAATTATACTATAAATAGTTTAAAACTAAGCTACAGACTTGTAGACCTAGAAAAGAACTTCGTAACCTATTTAACAGAAAAGTTGAGTTTCTATACACTAACAAAAAATGAGAAAGAGAAAGTAAGAAAACAATCAAGGAAGTGAAAGCTATGACATATTGGTGAAAGAAATTGAAGAAGAAACAAATAAATAGAAAGGCATTCCATGCTAATTGATTGGAAGAATTGATATTGTTAAAATGTCCATACTATCCAAAAGGATCTACAGATTTAATGTAATTCTGATCAAAATTCCAATGACATTTTTCACAGAAATAGAAAAAAAGTCCTAAAATTTGTGTGAAACCACAAAAGACCTTGAATAGCCAAAGCCATCTTGAGAATGAAGAACAAAGCTGAAGGCATCATATTTCCTAATTTCAAACTGTGTTAAAAAGCTATAGTAATCAAAATAGCATAGTACTGGCACAGAAAAACAGACACATTGATTAAAGGAAGAGAGAAGAGAGCCCAGAAATAAGTATATATATATATATATATTAAATTTGGACAAAGGCACCAAGAATATACAATGGGAAAGGATATTTCCGTCAATAAATGGTGCTGGGAAAACTGGACAGACACATACAAAAGAATGAAACTAGACCCCTATCTTACACCATACACAAAAATCAATTCAAAATGGACTAAAAACTTAAATGTAAAACCTAAAACAGTAAACTCCTAGAAGAAAACATAAGGAGCAATCTCCTTGACCTCAGTTTTCTAATGATTTTTTTCTATTTGATACAAAAAGCAAAGGCCACAAAAATAAAAATAAACAAGTGGGACTACATCAAACTAAAAAACTTCTGTTCAACAAAGGAAACCATCAACAGAATGAAAAGGCAATGTATGGAATGGGAGAAAGTATTTACAAACTACATGTCTGAGAAAGGGATAAATCCAAAATATACAAGGAACACATACAAATCAATAGCAAAGAGAAGACAAAACCCAAATACCCAATTAAAAAATGAACAAAGGACTTGAATAGACTTTTTCCAAAGAAGATACACAAATGGCCAACAGGTACATGAAAATGTGCTCAACCTAACTAATCATCAAGGAAATACAAATCAAAATCACAATGACATGTCACCTATTAGAATGGCAGTTATCAAAAAGGTGAAAGATAACAAGTGCTGGCAAGTATTCCGAGTAAAGGGAAATCGTATGTACATTGCTGGTGAGAATATCAACTGGTACAGCCACTAGGGAAAGCAGTATGAAGTTTCCTCAAAAAAATAAAGTAAAACTACCATACGATCCAGCAATCCCACTTCTGGGTACATATCAAAAAGTAACAAAGTCACTATCTCAAAGAGATATCTGAACTTCCACGTTCATTGTAGCATTATTCACAATAGCCAAGGTTTGGAAATAACCTAAGTGTCCATTGTCAAATGAACAGATAATAAAGATATCATACACACACACAGTGGGATACTATTCAGTCTTTAAAAAGAAGGAAATCTTGCCATTTGAGACAACATGGATGAACCTGGAGGGCATTATGCTAAGTAAAATAACTCAGACAGAGAAGGACAAGTACTGTATGATCTCATTTACATGTGGAATCTAAAAAAGCTGAACTCATAGAAACAGAGAGTATAACGGTGATTGCCAGGGGCTGGGGTAGGGGAGATTGGAAGAAATTGTTAAAAGTGGATAATCTTGCTTTCACTCTGAGCCTGTTCTCCAATCCCCACACTCCAGATCCCACCTCCCTTGCACACCTGTGAACACACGTCCCAGTCCACGGCACGTAGGGCCACATTACAGACCATCTGTATATTTCTCACTCTGTCCAGTCTGCCACAGAGGCCACTTCACCCTCTTCTGACAGCTTCAAATGCTTCCCTTCTGTCCCAATAGATTTCCCTGTCAGAGAGGGGCTTTCCCTGTTGGAGAGGGTACCATATATTGTATGACTCCATCCATGAAATGTCCAGAAGAGGCAAATCTATAAAATCAGAAAGTGAATTCACAGTGCCTAGGAGGTAAGGGAATTTGAGGTGGTGGTCGATGTGGATACAGGGAGAGACTGCTAATGGACATAAGGTTTCTCCTAGAATCAATTCTAGAATTGATTGTGATGATATTTGCACAACTCTGTGAATATAATAAAAACCACTGAATTGTAAACTTTCAACAGGTGAATTATATGGTATGTGAATTATATCTCAATATAAAGATGATTAAAAATTAAATTATAAAATGCAAAAAAAACCCAAAACAAAAAAAGTGTATAATCTTTCAATTATAAAATGAATAAGGTCTTATGATCTAATGTATAATATTCTGACTACAGCTGATAACACTATTGTATAACTGAAATTTGCTAAAAGAACAGAACTCAAAATTTCTTATAAAAAAACCTAAAAGGTAAATATGTGAGATGATGGATGTCTTAATTGACTCACTGGGAGGAATCATTTCACAATGTATACTTACACTAAATGTTCACTTTGTCCACTTTCAATATTTTACAATTGTATTGTACATCAATAAATAAAATTATACATCAATAAAGTTGGAAAGAAAACCCAGAAAATACTATAAGCCAGAATACATATTTATATACATACCTATGCACATCAATAAGAATCTATAAAATAGACATATTCTCAAATAGTAGAACTGTCACAAAATAAAACAAAAAAGTTCACTGCAGATGAACAAAAATGAGCAATTGACAAATGACAAGATATCTAACCTCACTGATTTATCAGAGAAATGTTAAATTATAGAAAGTTTAATTCCATAACCATGAGATTGACAATATTAAGTTTAACTACACTGAGTCAGTTAGAATCCTTTCGTTTAAATTGGAAATAGAATAGAGAATCCAAATAAAATTGACTTAATAATAAGGAAGTGTATTACTTTGTAGAACTGAAGGTAATTTGAGCTTCAGGTTCTTAGTCTATAGGCTGCGGCTCCTCTCCTTTCTGAACCCCTCTTCTGTAGGTCATTTCATCTGAAGGATGCCTCACCTTCATTAACCTGAACTGAGTGTTGACTGTGTTTTCCTTAAATCATTCTTTCTGCTAGCTTATGTCTCCAGCAACACCATGAGATAATTACCATTACAGTATTTATTTTGCAGATGACGGGCCTGATGCACCAAGAGATTAATTTTGCTCAAAGCTGTTCAGCTGTCAAGAGGCAGTTGTACTGCAGACTCCATATGCTTAACACCATGGTGTGTTGCCTTTATAATTGACTCAAACTTAATAGAGCACTTTCCAAACAACACACACTGTGTTAGGTATTTGGGAGTCAATGGTTACTTAATCACAATCACTGCCTTTATGGAACTTATAAAAACAGGAAGGTTGCCAAGAAATGAACTTGTAATTATAATACACTGTGATATTCACCAGAGTTGTAGAAGAATGGAGGTTACAGTAGGTCCCTGGTAGGAAAACTAACCCAAACTGAGGTGATAGGTAATGCTTCCTGGATGAAAGAACCTCTAGTTGACCTCTCTCCACAGCCTCCTGTTCTATAGGGGAATCTTGAGTTGACATCTCTGATACTGGGAATATTAAGGAGATGTTTGGTGCCATGCAATCTGCATTTGGGTCTCAGCTAGTCACAGAATTTGTCTGGAAAAGTCAACATTCAACACTTGGGAACTTTAGAACCCATGAGTAATTCTAGTTCCCCATCACAAGAGGGAGGAACCTCACCCTGATTCCACGAAAGCTGAGCTTTATTGCAGTTCTCCAAAGAAGATACTCCCATCCTGCCCAAAATGCTTCCTCAGCTCTTATTATCCAGGCAACTAACAGTAAGCCTACTTGATCATTTTCAAAAAAACTCTGCTCAGTGAATCACAGTGAGAAATGGCTGGTGTTATGCGAGTCTTCATTTCAAACTTCACTAATTATTTTTAAAGAGTGACAAGTTCTAACCTATAAAATTGGGAATATAGACTTTAACATGATGACTCTGCTGTATCTAACCAGTAGCACTTGTGAGAAATTGCTCTTCTGAAGGGTCCAGCTGGCTTTGTTCTAGGGAATGTCCCATGTCCTGCTGGCTTTCCAGTTCCCCATGCTACACATCATTGGCTCAGTGTGTCCAGGGTATACTGAGGAAGTTTACTCCCATTAATATTTAGACAGAAGAATTACATATTCAGCAGGCAGACTGAGAAATCAAAATTGTCAGCAAGGGGAGAAATAGGAAGTACTAGCAAGTTCCAGAAAAATTCCAGAAATGTTAAATTAGAAACAACGCAGTCATTACACAGATTAAGTATAAAATTCCTCAAAGGTAAAGGATAGGTGTTATGCATCTTTGTGATCTCAGAAGTTTACCAGTTACCTGGAGGAAAATAAGCTTCTAATAAATTTTGGATTGATTGATTAATTAATTAATTAATTAATTGAATAATTGCTTAATTTCAGCTACCAACTCAGCATTCCTGACAATTATATGATATTTTAGATCATGCGACTTAGGAATGGTTGCCTTTATTAATCTTGTAAACAAATAGCATAAAAAGATCAAGAAGGATGGAGTAGAAAGGGCACAGAATTTAGAATTGGGTGACTGTGTGTGCTGTCACAGTTATGCTCAAACCCAGGAGAGAGGGGACCAGCAGCTAATGAAGGGATGCACGATGAAATGACCTTGAGAACCATCCACACCTTTCATCCAGGTGGATAGTCTAGGCATGATCAAATCTTGTGACCCAAGGCCAAAATCAAAGCTAGGCCACAAAACTAGGGTCAGGAAAAGTCTGGGTCAATCTGAAGTAAAGAGAAGGTAACTTATTTCAAAGGCAGAGTCCTATGATAGGACCAAACAAGCACGATTTCAGTACTAGGTTGATACTGAACAAGGCAAACACTTTTCCTATCATTTCATGCTGTGCCTATTTTTAAATCACGGAGATGATCAGTGACACTTGAGTATACATAACCTTGAGTAAGTTGTCCTATTCTTCACTGTCTACCATGTGCAAAATGGGGCCACTGTAACAGCTGTGTCAATACAAATGGCTGGAAAGATTAAATATACTGAGATGGCTAATGTATGTGAAAAAAGCTTGACTGACTGTAAATTATTGTAAAATGTATTTCATTAAGGTCTGTGGTATTTCAGACCACTTTCCAGTACTATCTTCAAGTATGATTTGCTTATTTCTTTGTTATAGAGATTTTGAGTTTGAATTCTCTTTCTTTCCAAATCCCATATTCTGTAATTATGAGGTGTTTCCATTTTTAGCACTATTTCCAATCATTATATGGTTGGATGCTGCCATTTGTTATAATGAAATTGTACTGGTTTAGTTATATCGTTTGGTTTATTTGGTATTTTCCATTCACAGATCTTGCTATAAATTTGGGGAAAAAATTACATACTGAGGTTTCTAGCATTGTTGGCTTAGGAAGTATGAAGTCATATTAATATCACCCACAGTCATTTATGATTCTTAAGGAGAGAAAAGAGTTTTGGCACTTACTGAGGGACACTGATATTGCCCTGAGGATGAAAACTTTCCAAGCCCCATTCAATAAATACAGTTAAGCCTCGAACAATGTGAAGGTTAAGGGCACCATGCCCCACAAGGTCGAAAATCTGTGTCCTGCCATCTCTGCCTCAGAGACTGAACTGGTAGATGGCTCAGCCAAGGGCAGGAAGCTGAAATAGTTTGGATAGAATCAGGACCCAACCCCTGGTCCTTTTGATTCCACCTATTAGGGTCTCTAATCGACACAAACTGCCCTCCCCACTTAGTTAATTTAACGATCCGTAAAATGAAAATGCAGATACTATATTTAGTATTTATTGAGCTATATGTATTTATTGAAAAAAATCCACCTGTAAGTGGACCCACACCAGTCAAACTTTTGTTGTTCAAAGGTCAATTGTTTTTCTGAACTCTTGTTCTATGCCAGGTACTCTTCTGGGTTATGAATGAGATGTTAGTAAAAGTAAGCCTGCTAGGAATAGTTAGGAAATTATTGCTTTCTTCCTATAGGCACCCACCTCCCTGTGTAGCTTCCTCCTTCTTGTCTGAAGAGTGAGCATTATGGCTGGAGCGGCAGCACTCACCATGGCAAGAGGAGGGAAAAGCTGATGGAATTGCATTGTATAATCATACTGCTTATCATAATAGAGAAAAACCAACTCATACCTTTTGATGAAAGCCATAACCGTATAGGTGTTTTTTTAATAAGCAGCAGAACAAATTCTGAATCTGATTTCTGTTTCTTGCACATTATTTTAGGAGTCTTTCATTTCTGTATAATAAATGCTGTGTCCTGCCTTAGTGTAGTGTCCTGGGGTGCAAGAAAATCTGAAAAGGCCTTGTCTTTGAAAAGCAGGCTCAGGTATACATTATGGTATAACAAAACATTAGAGATTGATAAACAACAAGGACCTACTGTATAGTACAGGGAACTATAGTCAATATCTTGTAATAATCTGTAATGGAAAAGAATCTGAAAAAATACTTATATATAACTGAATCACTGTACACCTAAAACAAACACTATATTGTAAATCAACTATACGCAATTAAAGAAAAGAATGAACAAAGCATCAGAGATTGAAAGAAGAAGAAAAAGGTGGGAAAAAAAGCAGAGTTTTATTTTGTAATATGTTTCTTGCATAGATAAATACATCGAGAATCACGAGGACTAGATAACTTATTTAAAATCACACTACTTAGTAGCAACAGAATGAAACTGTGATTCCGTTTTCATGGCACCGATTTCAGTGTTATTTAAAAAAAATGTACAAATAATCTGAATCACAAGAAATAGGGCATAAAGGAATGAAATTTATAAGTCCATGCCGAGTGTTTCAAGGAACACTATTTCTGCAGGATATTACGATAGTTATTATGCTGTTATGAGATGTCCTATTAGCCAAAGAATTTGGAAAACTCTGTAATAAAGTTAAACAGGTTTGTTTCTCTAGGACTTCTCAGAGCCTTTAGGATAAGAAGGTGTACAATGAATCTTGAAAAGACAGAAATAGTGTGCAAAAGTTTCATTTCATGTAGACTATGAAATCTACTCTTCCTGGAGTATTTTAAGGGACTGGCGTTCTGAGGAATAAACTTTAAAAAACATCATAATTTATTAACTCAAACTCTTCGTGAAATGATTCAAGATATAGATAGAAAAAACAAAACTAAAAGGAAGCATACTGTAGTTAAACATACTAAAAACTCTAACAAAGCTCTTTCTGATATTCAAGAAAACTTAAGTATTAAAAGATTTTTAAAAACCTAAATATTCTAAGTACAAAATAACCTTAAGCAAAAATGTCAAAGACTGTCATGCCAACTTGGCATTCTCAAAAGAGGAAAAAAATTAATGTTTAAATTTATACATTTTATGCACCTTTATTATCACATCATGACTCACATGGCCAAATATATAAAAATATTTAATCTACAATATAATATAAAATGTATCAATTCATATTCCATTATGTTAATTATTAAAATATAAAAGCTGGCTCAGTCAAAAATAACTCAAATTTTTACTAACCAAGGAAATACATTAATAATTTTAAGAAAAAAGCAGAATAGTCACAAAAGCAAAGTTTAATTGTACTGATTTTTGTTTTACTCTTTACAACGTATTATGACTTGCTATTCAATAACTAATCTACCAGTTGGCTTTGGTTCTATGTCTCTCAGTGTGACATTGGAAGAAGGAGTCTTACTTTGGGAACATTGAACGCCGTGGAAAGGTACTTTGTGACTTTGCCGCCATCATGTGGATATTAGGTTTACTAAATGTGGGGAAAGCGTCTGGCCTTAAAAATAGGTATGTTGAGTCTTTAGGTTTATCTCAGGACTTCTTATCCTGGGTCCCATGGACTCCCTAATATGTCTTTACAGGACCCCAAAACCTCCAGAAAGGGTATGTAAATTCTCTGTGGGTGTGGGCATGTTTCTGGGAGCTTTCATCATAGCCTAAAGCTGTAGTGTGATCAGACAGAGGTTAGGAACCATTTACATGAGTTATACAAACAAAAATGTAAGCACTAAAAACAAGGGAGCTTTTTTGGTGGCCTTGATAATGACCTACGCTTGATATTGAAGCCAACACTTATGCTTATTCCTACATCTTCAACCTTGGCCAATATTTTTTTCCTCTTAGTCCCTGGTGTGTTGTCTTCTAAGAGTTGTGAAGATTTCTCCAACATTGTACATGAGAAATAGACCTGTAAACTTTAAATTGCTAAGTGAATGCTCAAACTGCAATAAGACTTGGTCTTCCAAACAGTGACCTTTGGGCATTAGAGAAAAAATTCTATCATGTCTACTATTCCCTAAAATCAAAGTTCTGCAAGAGCCGAAATCAACATGTTTTCCTTCACTTGCTACTAAAACTGAACATTCAAATAACTAGTGAACTACTTTCTTTAGACAAAATTCCAATGTATTATGCCAAAAATGATGATTGTCTATAAACTAGTAGGAAAACTTTGGAATTTTCTCAAGAGCTGGCATAGTTCTCCACTTCTTGTCTTTATGCTGAAAACCAGATCTCAGATCTACAAGGCACATTTAATCTGACCATGGTGATTACTTAAGGAAGCCCAGCTGCTATCTCCACAGTGACGGCTCATGCCAGGCGTTGGACCTGGATGACAATATGCACACAGAGTCTGTTCTGCTGTTGACCCTCAAAGACAAGCCAGGCAGGAAGAGCACTGGACACTGGTCATGTCTCCTCTAGAACAAAGAGATTCTAAACTGCCCTGATGCACCTCCTAGAGAAATGAAAATAAAAACAAAAATAAACAAATGGGACCTAATGAAACTTAAAAGCTTCTGCACAGCAAAGGAAACCATAAACAAGATGAAAAGACAACCCTCAGAATGGGAGAAAATATTTACAAATGAAGCAACTGACAAAGGATTCATCTCCAAAATTTATAAGCAGCTCATGCACCTTAATATCAAAAAAATAAAGAACCCAATGCAAAAATGGGTAGAAGACCTAAACAGACATTTCTCCAGAGAAGATATACAGATTGCCAACAAACACATGAAAGGATGCTCAACATCACTAACCATTAGAGAAATGCAAATCAAAACTACAATGAGATATCATCTCACACCAGTCAGAATGGCCATCATCAAAAAATCTAGAAACAATAAATTCTGGAGAGGGTGTGGAGAAAAGGGAACCCTCTTGCACTGTCGTTGGGAATGTAAATTGATATAGCCACTATGGAGGACAGTATGGAGGTTCCTTAAAAAACTAAGAAGAGAACTGCCATATGACCCAGCAATCCCATTACTGGGCATACACCTTGAGAAAAACATAATTCAAAAGGAGTCATGTACCACAATGTTCATTGCAGCTCTATTTACAATAGCCAGGACATGGAAGCAACCTAGGTGTCCATCGACAGATGAATGGATAAAGAGAATGTGGCACATATATACAATGTAATATTACTCAGCCATAAAAAGAAACGAAATTGAGTTATTTGTAGTGAGTTATTTATAGGGTCTGTCATACAGAGTGAAGTAAGTCAGAAAGAGAAAAACAAATACCTTATGCTAACACATATATATGGAATCTGAAAAACAAAATGGTTCTGAAGAACCTAGGGACAGGACAGGAATAAAGATGCAGATGTAGAGAATGGACTTGAGGACACGGGGAGGGGGAAGGGTAAGCTGGGATGAAGTGAGAGTGGCATGGACATATATACACTACCAAATGTAAAATAGATAGCTAGTGGGAAGCAGCCGCATAGTACAGGGAGATCAGCTCCGTGCTTTGTGATCACCTAGAAGAATAGGATAGGGAAGGTGAGAGGGAGACGCAAGAGGGAGGAGATATGGGGATATATGTATATGTATAGCTGATTCACTTTGTTATACCGCAGAAACTAACACACCGTTTTAAAGCAATTTTACTCCAATAAAGATGTTAAAAAATAAAAAGTAGGGCTTCCCTGGTGGTGCAGTGGTTGAGAGTCCTCCTGCCAATGCAGGAGACACGGGTTCGTGCCCCAGTTCAGGAAGATCCCACATGCCGCGGAGCGGCTGGGCCCGTGAGCCATGGCCACTGAACCTGCTCGTCCGGAGCCTGTGCTCCGCAACAGGAGAGGCCACAACAGTGAGAGGCCCACGTAGCGCAAATAAATAAATAAAATAAAATAAAATGCCCTGATGAAATCTTCACTGGTGTTCCTAGTTTTGTTGTTGTTGGACATTTATTTTAGCTTTGTAGATAGATACATATTATATTTTAACAAAATTTGACTAACTGTTTTCAGAAAGTAGCATCTCCATCTGTGAGATTTTCTAAGGGACTCAACTGAGAAAGAAAAATCAAGTTTTAAGTGAGGAAATCAAGTTGTAAGTAAACATATATTTTAATTTTTTTTTTTCTCAACCACACAATTCTTTAACCCAGTGAGTCTTCCTACATCTTACCGAGCTCTGGACAGTACCATCCAAGAGGACTTCAAGGGATGATGAATATGTTCCATATCTGCCTTGCCCATTCTGGCCAAGTGTGGCTATTGACCTCTTGGAATGTTGTTAATATGATAGAGAAGCTGAATTTTTAGTCTTATTTGCTTTTAATTAATTCAAATTTAAATAGCCACATGTGTCCCCTGGCTGCTGTATTGCATATCTCACCCTAAAGAATCCAATGTAAAGGGAAACATTGCATTTAGTTGCCAGTTTCTTTGTAGATCATCATGATTTATTAAGTACTGTGAACATGAAAGGTAGAGTCAGTGGAGATGCATTACCTTCTCTAAATTCTCTAGAGATGTCTGGAGGCAGGTTAACCTGAGCTTGTTCACTGTATAGGGTAGAGCCTGGTTTAAATCTGCAATTCAACATACAGCAGTGTATTAACATTAAAACCACCTCACAGATATTTTACGTTGTGGAAAACAGATTGCCCAGCAATCAGCCAAAAGTAGTTGCTAAAATAAAGATACTTGGCAGAATAAAGAAGGTGAACATTTCAGCTAAGGAAAGCCAGGGTGGTGTGGACCCTTGCGTACAGGACAGATTGCTTGCACCCCAGCGCTTGGCTGCCCAGCCCCAGATCCCCCTGTCAGAGCGGGGGACCCAGCCCCTCTGTGCTGGGTGCAGGCAGGAAGAATGTGGTCCCCCACCAGGGAGACATGTTTCAGCCCGATCCAAGCAGTTGACACCAACTGTATGGAAATATTGAATGTAAATTTGGAATATCAATGGCAAGTAAACATTGATGTGGGCAGAAACTCTCAAGTGTATTTCTCAACAGTTATCTTAGTACAGAAATCTGTTTTTTTAATTGAAATATAGTTGATTTACAGTATTGTGTTAGTTTCAGGTGTATAGCATAGTGATTCAGTATTTTTACAGATTATACTCCTTTATAGGTTATTACAAGATAATGGGTCTAATACCCTGTACTATACAGTAAATCCTTGTTGCTTATCTATTTTATATATAGTAGTTTGTATCTGTTAATTCCATACCCCTAATTTGTCCCTCCCCGCCTTCCCTCCCTCACTTAGTAACCACAAGTTTGTTTTCTATGTCTGTGAGTCTTTTTGGTTTTTATGTACATTCATTTTATTATTTTTTAGATTCCACATATAAGTGATAACATACACTATTTGTCTTTCTCTGTCTGACATTTTACTAAGCATAATATTTTCTAGGGCCATCCACATTGCTGCAAATGGCAGTATTTCATGCTTTTATATGGCTAAGTAATATTCATATATATATATATATATATCACAACCTCTTAATCTATTCATCTGTTGATGGGCACTTGGGTTGGTACAATGTCTTGACTATTGTAAATAGTGCTTCTATGAACACTGGGGTGCATGAAATCTTAATGCATGAAACACACAAAATTATATGTTCATAGTAGGTACTACTAGCAGATGTAAAAGTACCAGGAGCAAACTTGGTAGCAATTATGCTTGAATCTTCATCAGCTGAGGCTCAGTGGTAAACAATACACATATATAAAATGTTCCTGTCTTCTTTCTAATTTTAAAATCCTTTATTTTCTCTTCCACAAACAGATGTAACATGAATGCTTCCTCTATTTATTTTTTTTTAATAAATTTATTTATTTATTTTTGGCTGCGTTTGGTCTTCGTTGCTGCACGTGGGCTTTTCTCTAGTTGCGGTGAGTGGGGGCTACTCTTCTTTGTGGTACGCAGGCTTCTCCTTGTGGTGGCTTCTCTTGTTGTGGAGCACAGGCTCTAGGTGCACGGGCTTCAGTAGTTGTGGCACACTGGCTCAGTAGTTCTGGCTCGTGGGCTCTAGAGCGCAGGCTCAGTAGTTGCGGCGCACGGGCTTAGTTGCTCCATGGCATGTGGGATCTTCTTGGACCAGGGCTCGAACCTGTGTCCCCTGCATTGGCAGGCGGATTCTTAACCACTGCGCCACCAGGGAAGTCCTGAATGCTTCCTTTAGCTCTTTGATAACCTGAAGATAAGTTTTACAAGACCAGCTCACCCTAAAGTACACATCAAGAAATAATTTATTGTTATTCTTGTTTGTTTTTTCTCTTTACCTCACAGATTGCAGCTGAGGAAACTTAAGCTTTATTAATCTGGATCAGAACAGTTCACAGTTCTTTCAAAAATTACCTCAATCCTTTTATTCCTTCAACAAGTTTAAGGGTTTTGTTCATGTCTTTGTTTTATTCTGAACATGACAATGTTTTAAAAATATTTTATATATTTTTCTTTTAAAAATATATCTCACCTATACATACATATATGTAAAAATATTATATTCAATCATGCACCATGAGTAGATAAATAAATATTCAAAAGTTCACCAGTATGCCCTTAATAAGTAGCACATATGCTCCAATTAAAGATATGTAGTTGCAGAAACAAGAATGGAAGAATGACATTAATATTGTTGCCTTTAATTCTATATGTACAAAAAGTCAGTGTAAATTTCCACTGGGAAAACTATTTCTCTTTAAGTTCAATATTACTTGCAGCAAATTTTAAAATATATGTATGAATTAGCATGAGTCTAAAGACCTAAGGAAATATAAAATGATTTTGAAATAAAAGTATTTTTAATATTTAAAACATTTGACACATCATTTCTGTCATTTTAGTGTCATACTTGCCACATTAATAAAACTTAATTTTATTACATTCAGCATTGTATGGATACCTGAAAGTAGTAACTACGTCATTTGATAGTTTTAGAAGTTGACTTTGAGAAAAGCACCCAAAACTTGGAAATCAAAATGGGGCAGCCCACCCAGTTTTGCTATTTACTATTTGATTGGAACTCAGACACTGTGGAGGTAGTCAATTTGTAGATTGCTGCCCAGGACAGAATGTAACTAATGTCCTGCCTGGTGGGACATTAATAAGTTTTGAATCTAACCTATCAATCTTATTCTAATACTTTTTACAAAATGCTGATAAGTATCCAGTTCCTAAAAATGCTCATTGATCCAGTTTTGCAATATTTTCCTCATCAATTAGTTGAATGAAGTTTTGACGCCTGAGTATGCTTTATGAGATACATGTCTTTACCTTCTGAAAATTACAATTTGACATGGCATTTAATTATATTTTAGCACATTAATCAGACATTAACCGGATGGGAACAAGAGATTTACCTCTTCTCAGACTAAAAACTGTCTTCGTGACTGTAGGTCATTATGTGTGCATGAGAATACTCTCTATTCCCCAGGGACCTAGTTTAGGATGCAGTATGTACAGCTATTTTCTGTATTAAGTTCTTATGAAAATGCATCCCTTAGTTATGAGTTTAAAAGTCTGTGTTTTCTTATGACTAATAACAATACAGCTCAATAATTTAGCTTGCTATTGATACTACTTGCAAGCAGTAAAGTTGATAGTATTTGAATAATATTTTCACAGTGTTATAAGTTCATGGCTACATCTTCAATCAGTTCTAATTAGAGGCTGCCTCCTTTTGTACAAAGTGAACACCTTTTCCCAAGTACAGCTCAATATAAGCTGCTTTATTGTTGCCCACACACTTGCTAAGTTAGAATCCTCCTCTCTGTTTTCTGTGTCCAAGTACATTATCCCATTTAGACCATATCATCTTTTAAAAAAAAAATCATGTCATAGGCACATTTATATACTTCATGATACTTAGCACATGTAACCTTGCTTTCTGTAAACAGTCCATGTGGTGGGGCAGAAAAAGCCATGAGTTAGAAGTTCAGTCCCAAGCCAGAACCCTAGCTCTGCCACTACACAGTAGACCACATACCACATCAATTATCTGCAAAGTGAGAGTAATTTGTGAGCCTCTCCTTCAAGACCATGGTGTGATGTGATGGAAAGTAAAGGGGTTTGGGAGTTAGACCTGCGTTCCTATCCTGGCTCTTCTACTAAATAATTGTTTCCTGACCACAAAATGGAAGTAAAAACAATCAACCTTTCACGTTATGAGAATTGAACTAGATGATTCAAGTAAAGCTTCTGTCTTTAGTGCCTGGCACCTAGTAGGTTTTCAATAAGTATTTCTTCCCTATTTACAAAACTTTTCCCAGTCCTTCTAAGCATAGTCAAACACATCAGAGTAAATCCAACATCAAAGGGAGCAAGTAGAATCCGGAAGACATAGTTTATATAGTATATGTAAAAAAGATTAGAAATTGAAGTCGACATAGCATTGTCTCTATTCACTGATTCCATGGCTCCATCTCCAATTCACACCTCCCAGTGTACTAATCTACTTTCCACTCCTTTTCCTCCACTGATCCTGTAATCACTGAGGCCACAAATAGCCCTGTGAATTGTAAATACAATGGATGGTTATCTAATGACATCTTACTCCAGCTTTCTTCTAAAGCTGCCTGTCAGGGTCACTCCTTCCTTGTGGAAATACTAACCATAGCTCTTGATTCTCTAAGGAATTTGTATTCCTTCCTCTGTCATTTAAATACTGCTGCCTCTTGGCCATTGCTTTCCCTGTAACACTTTCTTAGATGATTTCATCAACTGACTTTATTTTACCCACCTTCTATGTGATAATTCCCTAATGCATTTCTTTCCTGACCTTTAGAATCCTATCAACAAATTGCTACTGAATAACTAAATTTAAGTGTCCCTGAAATTCAACATGTCAAAAGAGAAACTCTATTTCATCTTTAACCTGGATTTGCCTCAGATATTCCCTATCTCAGCTGTTACCATTAGAGTCCCCCTAGTCTCCGAGGTTAGAGACCCAGTCGCCCAGGGTTCAAATGAGGATGAGGTACTAGAGGAGCTACTTGCAGAGGTGTGAGCATGGTTAAGGTAGGATGAAGCCTTCAGAGCCTAGCAAAAGTGGGGAGCCTATGGCTGAAGACAGGTGTGACGGAGCCCAGTGGGAAGGAGACAAGGAAAGAATGCATACCAAAGGCTTTAGTACTATGGCAGGTAATTTTCTACGCAAAGATATGGCACAAAATCTCATACAATAGGCTTCTCCCTCTGAAATTTGATCTAATATCAGGAAGGAATTGTTCCATTAAGCTAAGAATTTCTTCCACATCCACCTTTTATCGATTATGCTTTTCAGATGACATGTCTCTTGTCTCTCCTTGCCATGCCACAGTTTTGCACATCCAGCCCCAAATGTGAGTCAGGGAAAACTTATTACTTCTCCCTGATATACTCAACTGGTGCCAAAGTTTTCTCGCTCTGTGAATCTACGAAGGGAAAATGGTTCTAAAACTTTTCATGGTATGTGAACTAAGTCCTTAGGTCACTGGTAGTATTGGACACCACATTTTCTGCAGTCTATTCAAGCAGGCAGACTACCAGACAACTAACTCTTCATAGTTAGTGCTGGGTTGTTTTTTGTAGCTTTTTGGTTTTGTTTTCATGTAATCTCAGAAAATGTGTTCTTAAAATGGGAGCTGTTAAAGTTTGGCATACAATAAAATCTCTTTGTGAATGATCCTCAATTTCAGAACGGATTTGGATGAGTGACCTTCTCACAAAGCTAAGGGGTGGGGCTTCCCTGGTGGCGCAGTGGTTGAGAGTCCGCCTGCCGATGCAGGGGACGCGGGTTCGTGCCCCGGTCCAGGAGGATCCCACATGCCGCGGAGCGGCTGGGTCCGTGAGCCATGGCCGCTGAGCCTGTGCGTCCGGAGCCTGTGCTCTGCAACGGGAGAGGCCACAACAGTGACAGGCCTGCGTAACGCAAAAAAAAAAAAAAAGCTAAGGGGTGTTCACTGATCACAATATGGGAGGGCAGAGTGGGTGGGTCCTCACAAGATCTGAGAAAATAAAATGCATGGAGGGCAGAAAGTATGTTGTGTTTCCATTTCCTTGGAAACTAACACAAGAATGGACACCTATTAGTTGCCAGATAAATGTTATCTGTTAAATAAAATGTTTATCACAAACCTTTGCTGTTATGTTGCTAATTTTAATCTACAAGGCTTGTAACTCCAGATTCTGTTTTATTTTTCTTTTTCAAATTTTTATTCATCCCTGTCTTTCACACATAGGAACAAAGATAGTTTGAAGAGTTCTCAGTATTACAAGCTTTAAAGTAGGTTTTTAACTGTTTACCTGAATAACAGTATTAAACATAAGACTTTTATTTCTGATATAAAATCTCTACTTTAAAGGGTCTTACTTATATTAAAGTGAATTTGAGATTATAGCAAGACCCTTTATGAAATTGGTTATACATTTTTCAACCTTTAAGTTCTAGAGTAAGGTTTTAAAGGAAAAGTGTTGAAACTTAAAATTATCCAGATGTTTCTGGATTGATTTATGTTTGTAGAAGCTGTTGGTAACTTTAAAAGGACATGAGAAAGTATGAATTGTTTCAAAAGCTTGAGAGGCAAGTTAATAACATCGCTGAACTATTATTAAATTATTCAACCTAATAATTGTTTACTTAGGATTAAAATATCACTTCAATACCACACAGAAATTAGGTTGTTCATTTTGGAGTCTTTAAACAGTAAGCTGAGTGCATGCCAGGAAGAAGCCATGTACCCAGAGTATAACCAGGAAACAGTCCTGGAACCATAACACAGACACAGGGACCGTAGACCAGGCTGTAGCCGCTAAGCTTGGAGCAAGGTCAAAATTCACAGCAAGGCTCCAGTTCAGGCCCCAGCTACAAAGTCAACATCTTTGCATCCATGTTTCTAGATTTACATTTCGAGGGTGACAATATGGAAATGTTTTCCTAAAAAAATAAAGGAAGAAATGCTTTCATTGAAAGAAAAAGTGAAATACTGCCTGTGCCCAATCAATCTGGCCTAGGTGGAAGAGCAGTCTTCTTGAAAACACAGTTTGGTTTTGCTCATGCCGTTTTGGGGGTCATGGCAATGGCAAAAGTCCTTTATTAAAAATGGGCTCTGACATTACAGGCAAATGTGATCCATGACCCAGGTGTAAGACCATGGAAAGAGTCTGCCCCAGACCAATGAACTGCTTGGAAAGCTTTTTGTAAAGTCTCTGGCAAGAGCAACTCAGGAGTGGAATGTACCAAGAAAGAGGAAATGTTAAACTCAGCCTAATCAAACATTTTTCTAGTCCAAAGTTGAATATAATTTGGTCTTACAGGACCCAAGAGGCCCATCAAGTAGAAAATAACTTACCATGTCCACAGTCAACTCAGCACAGTATTTGTAAGTCACAAGACAAGAAATTAAGTACTATCAAGGATCATTAGTGCCTCTTATTTCATACAAAACAGCTTGAGAAATTAGTTTACATAATCCACTTCTTCTAATGTGAACAGTTATATTTATAACTATGGTGAAGGGAAAAAAGCTCTCACAGTTAATGACCTGGGTTCACATCCTTCTTTGACATCTACTGGCCATGCACCCTTGGATAAATTACATCTCTAAGACTATTCACATGGACAAAAAAAAGGGTGATAATGATAAGAATACTCATAAACACAGGATTTTTGTGATAATAAAAAAGGTACTTGGGGACTTCTCTGGTGGTACATGGGTAAGACTCCAAGCTCCCAATGCAGGGACCTCAGGTTCAATCCCTGGTCGGGGAAAAAGATCCCACATGCATGCAGCAAATGAGTCCACATGCCGCAATTAAGAGTCTGCATGCCACAATTAAGAGCCCAAATGCCACAAGTAAGACCCAGAGCAACCAAAATAAATAAATATTTTAAAAATATATATATATACTAGGAGGTACCTAGACAGCTGTACTCAAAACATAGATTCTGCACTTAATAGTTCTGTAAAGTATTTTTTTTTTAATTGTAAAAGTTGAATGCTAATGGCATTGATTCTATTGCATATGGCTAATGTGATCATGGCTGTGAAGTGCTTTGCACAGTGCCTGGTCCATAATGACAGTAAGCTTTCAATATCTATTAGTCATACAATGAAGATAATAATAAGAAGGAAGAGGAAGAGAAGGAGGAGAAAAGACCTCTCTCCAATAAATTTTTATATAATTTCCACCAAATTTTCGTCTTGATTCATGACATATCAAGTTGTAGTTTTGACATCTATCTAAGCTAACTAAACCTCAAAGGACAATTATAATTCTTAACCTAAGGATATTGCTGCATAGAATAAATGAAATTATGTATGTAAAGTATTCTTCTTGGTAAATCACATAAGAAAAGCACATAACAATGGGTATTATCATTATTACCATTATTATCACTATTAATGTTATTACTTTAATAAAGCACAATCAATGAAGACAAATTTTAAGATATAAATAAATATAAATGATATAATAAACATCCATCCCTCAGAAATAATCAGAGCTAATATTTTCATACATATCTTTTCAGACTTCTAAAAACACTTCAGGAAGATGGGCCCATTGACAGTTAAGAGGTGAAGGAGCAAAGAAGGAGAAAGGGATAAATTACAGTTCTGCAAGATAAAAAAAGAATCCCCAAATCAGAAGATTCACAACCCACCCCCAACACCAGAAACAACCTAGGAAACTTGCTAAAGTACCTGGATTTTGCTAGATTGATTGAAAAGCCACAATATACAAAATGGACTAGTTATACTAGATACCAATAACAAGATACATAATATCATTTTTTAAAAGAACGAAAGAAAAGTACAGTCTGTAGAAAACTGTGCAGAAAATCAGAAAATAAAATTTCACATATATTGACTGAGGTAAATTCCTCCCTGAAACACAACCAGTGAAGAAACGAAAAATTCTGTCTACACTTGTGTTAGTTTTCTGTGGTGTATAGCAAATTACCACAATCTTATGGGCTCAAAACAATACATCTTGCAGTCTCTAGAAGTCAGTAGTCTGGGCAAGCGTTAGCCGAGTCTCATTATAGTCATCTCAAAAACAAAAGTCTCTTTGATCTAGACCACATGATCTCATCAGTTCCAAGTCCAAATTCCCGTCATTGGTATCATCTAAATCCAGTTTGAATGAAAATGATAAAAAGGGGGTTCATTGCTCCATGGTAGTCCTGAAATCTAGCTGGGAAAACAGGAGTGCCTGCCTAGGTTTCAGGACCTGGGTATCAGTCTTCCTAGCTCTCAGCTCTGCCCTCTGGGCTCTTGGCCTCACCCTCCAAACCATCACTGCTTTTCAATGAAGGGTAGCACAAGCTTACCAGTAAATCGTTTCATCAAGCTGTTTCCTGCTAGTAGAATCTTAGGTGTCCAACAGCCTGTTTCCTTTTGTCCTCTCTTTGCCCCTTGTAGTTCAAATGTGTTTCTGATGAAATGATTCTCTAAAGAAATATGTGGGTTTTCCAAGGGTTTTGTCTTTGGATGAAAGCCATATCCACAGATCTTTTAAAGATAATCCCAACTTTATCTCTGGCACCTGCTGAGGTGATTAGGGGCAGGTCCTTAAACTTCCTGAGAAGATAACACCCTTGTTCCCTTGAAAAGACCCTTTGTGGGAGTTTATATGCTAAACTCTGGGTCTTTCTAAAGTTTTAGAAAGGTTGCCCAGTCACACACTCAGCCTTTTCTTAATGAAAATTTTCATCAGCTATTTCTCACTTTTAGGATCACTGAATACCTGAAGAGAATAAGACTTCATAGTCATCTGGTTTTGGATTCTTCTTGTCTAACAATTTTTCCTTCAGTGTATCTCTTTCTCTTGCATCTCACTATAAGCAGTATGAAGAAACCAGTCAGCACCTTCCATACTTTGTTTGGAAATCGCCTTAGCTATGTAGTCAAGTTAATTGCTTACAAGTCCGGCTTTCCACAAAGCTCCGGGAGAAAATTTTGCTAACCTATCTGTTACTACATTACAAGAATCCCCCTTCCGGGCTTCCCTGGTGGCGCAGTGGTTGAGAGTCCGCCTGCCGATGCAGGGGACACGGGTTCGTGCCCCGGTCCGGGAAGATCCCACATGCCGCGGAGCGGCTGGGCCCGTGAGCCATGGCCGCTGAGCCTGCGCGTCCGGAGCCTGTCCTCCGCAACGGGAGAGGCCACAACAGTGAGAGGCCCGCGTAACGCATAAAAAAAAAAAAAAAAAAAAAAAAAAAAATGTATAAAAAAAAAAAAGAATCCCCCTTCCCTAGTTTACAATAACATGTACCTCACTTCTTCTGAGCCATCCTCAAAGTCCAGATTTCTACTAACTGTCTGTTCAAGACTATCTAGGTTTTGTCTATCATGTTCCTCAAAATTCTTCTACCCTCTCCCACTGCCCAGTTCCAAAACTACTCACACATTTTTAACACCTCACTTCCAGATATTAAAGTAAGTATTAGTTTTCATGACAAATCACCATAAACTACTGCCTTAAAACAGCACCCATTTATTATCTCATAGTTTCTGTAAGTCAGAAGTCTGTAAGTAATAAGTCTGGGCATGGCATAAACAGGTTCTCCACTAAGGATCTCCAAAGTCTGCAGTCAAGATGTTGGACGGAGTTCTGTTGTCATCTGGAGCTTGGAATCCTCTTTCAAGCTTATTCATGTCTTTGGCAGAATTCAGGCTTTTGTAGTTTTAAGACTGAGGTCCCCTTTTTCTTGCTGGCAGTTTTCCAGGAATCATTCTCAGTTCCTGGAGACCACTCTCTTGTTCTAGCTATGTGGCTCTTCCCTAGACAGTTCACAATAGACCTCTGCTTTCTTCCAGGCCAGCAGGAGAGCATCTGTTGATCTTCTTGTCTATTTTGAGGACTTACTTCAATAGTTCAGGTTCACCCGGGATAAATTCCCTGTTAAATAACTTAGAGTCAACTAAATAGAGAGCTTAATTACATCCGCTAAATCTCTTTTGCCATATAACATAATGTAATCATAGAATTGGTTATTGTTACATATAACATAGTGTAACATGTTCACAAGTTCTGCCAATACTCAAAGAAACACATATTTCAGGAATTAGGAATTTGGGGCGCCAACTTGGAAGGCTGTCTAGCACAATTCTCCAAACATAATTACCTATACCCAAACATTCAATGTATGAAAAACCACTTTGAATCCGAAATTTAAAAAAATTTTTAAAAGTAAATGGACAAAAACTGAGATCATGTTTTCTAAAAGATGATTGAACACAAAGAAATTTAAGAAAAAGATAAATTTATCTCAGAAATAAAGAGTAAATTATGAGCTATCTAAAATACAATAAACTAAAATTTTAAAAATCTTTAAAGAGCATTGATGAAAGGCAGGAAAACTATGAAAATGGCACATAGAAAAAAGCCAAAAGTATCAGAAAGAAAGTAGTGGAAATGAAAAATGAGCAAAGAAAAAATGTTTCTATTGTTGGATTCCTTAAAGAAAACAAAAAATCAAACAAGAGACCAGAAATAATATATAAAATTATAGTAAAAGAAAATTTTATAGATATAGTAAAATACTTGAGTCTACACATTGAAAAGGTTGACCAGATATCTAGGGAAATTGATTCAGAATTATAAACAGCAAGACCTATCCAAATGAAATAAATAGTTTTCAAAGATAAACTTAAAAAATCCATAAGTGTTACAGGAAAAAAGAACCAATGATTTACAAATGACAACAACAACAACAACACAACATTATTTACAATAGCCAAGATATGGAAGCAACCTACGTGTCCATCAACAGATGAATGGATAAAGAAGATATATATGTATATAATGGAAAACTACTCAGCTATAAAAAAGAATGAGATTTTCCCATTTGTAACAACACAGATGGACTTGGAGGGTATTATACTTCATGAAATAAAGTCAGACAGAGAAAGACAAACACTGTATGTTATCACTTATATGTGGAATCTAAAAAATAAAGCAAATATAACAAAAAAGAAACAAACTCACAGATATAGAGAACAAAGTAGTGGTTACCAAGAGGGGAGAGGGAAAGATGTGGGGCAAGATAGGGGTAGAGGATTAAGATACAAACTACTATGTATAAAATAAATAAGCTACAAGGATATATTGTACAGCTCAGGAAATATAGCCAGTATTTTATAATAATTTTAAATAGAATATAATCTATAAAAATTTTGAATCCCTATGTTGTTCACTTGAACCTAGTGTAATATTGTAAATCAACTATACCTCATTTTTAGAAAGGTAGTAAAACTGTCTCGATTTGCAGGTGAAATAATAGTATACTTGGAAAACTGCAGACAATGAAAAATGACACAACTGATTCAAACAGTAAAATAATCAGTGAAGTAGTAAGGTATAAAATTAACATATAAAACCAATAGCCTTCAAAAACATAAGCAATAAAAAGAGCACATAATGATAGGGAAAATGTCATTTAGAAAAGCAGCAAAGAAGAATAAATTTAACAAGAAATGTGCAAAACCTATGAGAGGAAAATGTTTTAAATATTTTCCACTACTGAAAAATGCAAAAGTAAACTTGAATACACAAAAGACATCATCTTAAATTACATAGGATGCGTCAACATTGTAAAGACATCATTTTTCCTAAATTAATTCATAAATTCAGTGAAATCTCAGCAAAACATTCTAATGTTGGTATCAAAATTCGTTGGAAATGTATTCACTCAAGAATAACCAGGAAAACACAGAAAAAGGAAATCTCAAAAAGAGCTAGCCCTAACAGATATTAATACTTCCCATGAAATCTCAATAGTTAAAACAGAGAAGTAATGGGACTTGAATAAAAAAGTGACCAAAGAAGTAAAGTAAAAAGAGACACAAATGTATATGGAAATATAGTATCTGACGAAGATGGCATCTTAAATTGCAGGAGTAAATGTAAACTTTTTATTTATTGGTGCTGGGAAAGCTGAGTAGCCACTTGACAAGAAAAGAAAATTAGACCCATGCCTCACACCACACAGAAGAGAAAGTCTAAATGAATTAGGGAGATTAATGTGAAAATCAAAGACATACAAGTGCAAGAAGAAAACATAGGTGAATTGTTCTTTAATTTTTGTACAAGGAAAGACTTCCTAACTATGACTCAAAATGCAGAGGCAGTAAAAGACTGATAAAAATTAAAATTAAAAAGTTCATGACAAGAAACACCATCGAAAAATCAAGTGACAGACCGGGAGAAAATATTAGTAAATGGTTGATATCCCTAATCTATCAAGAACTCTTTAAAATTGAAGACAAATGATAAACACTTTAAACTCTTAAAGACAAATTCTTTCAAACAAAATACAGAAATAATAAACCAGAAACCAAAAAGATGAGTTACCTGTAAGGGGTGAGTAAGAATAGAGTGGATAGAAGGGAAATGGGAATGGAGAAGCAGGAATGAAGAATGCACAAGGTTTTTTTAAACATGTCTTTTGATATATTTCTGACTCACAGTTATAGATGTTTCATATGTCCTTCACATACCCAGAAAGTAAACAAGCAGTTAAAAGCAACCAGGATGTGGGGAATCCAAAATGGAATGCACATAGTAACAAATGAATCTACTTTATATAAATTAATAACATAAACACACTGAAGAAGTGAGGAAGGAAACAACTTAAATAATTTTGGAAAACAATTCCTTGCCTGATACAATAAGGCTAAAAAACAGTAATGAAAACGAACCAAAAAAAAAAAATCCTGTATGTAAATGTTGTCATCT
Source organism: Phocoena sinus (assembly GCF_008692025.1). Classification (NCBI taxonomy): domain Eukaryota; kingdom Metazoa; phylum Chordata; class Mammalia; order Artiodactyla; family Phocoenidae; genus Phocoena; species Phocoena sinus. Next base: position 99,257,994 of record NC_045771.1, read on the forward strand.
AGTTAGTAAAGGTATTTCTCACAGGGTCACAGGATTATGGGTTAGTAATTCTGAAACTGTTCTATTTGTGTAGCAAATATAATAAAAAAATGAGTGTAGTAAAAAATTGAAAAAATTAATCAATATATTATAGATAGTAACATCCAAGTTTCTCACTGCTGGAGAAAGAAATTTAGAAAAAAAATAGGAAAAGAAAAAGGAAAAAAGAGAATTTGGTGGAGTTAAGTTAAAATCCAAGGATTCAGTATTTCTTCATATTCGAATAAATGAATACCAAAATATACAATGTGTGTATTGGTAGGTTGGTATACCCACCACATCTATTTCCTGACTTTGTCTGATGAGAGAGACTAGAAGCAGTGGCACCCCAGAACCATGAGCACATCCAATGCCTAAGTCTTGGTTTCTAAACCCCACTCACCAATAAAGGAAAACAGAACTCCTTAGAGAAGCTTTTTGTTCTAAAACTAGGGCCAGAAAAATACTATATGAACCAGAAAGTAAGAAAATGTCCCCAGAATAATGGGGCTTGTTGAAAGAACACAAGGGGCAATCTGACGTTGCTTCTGATGGCCAAAACTGGAGCACTTAGAGGAACAAAGTAAAACTGTATGGGATTTTAGCTCATAGAATAAAATAAATCCATACTTAAGTAAGAAAATAATCAAATGGTTAAATAGGAGGAAAGGGACAGTTCTTTCTTATTAGATTTCCAATTTAAACATGTAGAAAGAAAGAGGGAAATGGTAGGTTACTATTAGGCTCACCAATAGTAATAATTGTTTTAGACTGATGGATGCCAAAAATTAGTAGGTAAAAATTGGAGTAGAAAAAGGATTTGCCTCGTTTCAAAGTTTTGGCTCACACCCAACACCAAGATATGTATTAATGAAAAAGGGAAAGGTAATAACTTCACTGAGGAGGAACACATCCCACACTACCTCGACTACATGATGAAAGTCAACATCGCCAGTCACGAGAGGCATACATCACATTCTTCATGGCACAGTGAACTGAGAGGGCAAAACATCACTTCTGTGGCATTCCTGCCAAAAATGCATAACTTCATCCCATCCACAAAAAACTCAAATTAAGGATCATTCTACAAAGTAACTAATCTTACATACAAAAGTACCACTGTGGCTGATGTGTGGAGAACAAGTTGTAAGAGAGCAAGTGGGGAAGTGTGGACACCAAGGTGGAAGCTACTGTGACCTGGATGAGAGAGAACTTTGGCTTGGGTGAGGGTAGTGTGGTGGAAGGGTGAGAAGTGGCCAAACTGGAACAGTTACTGATGGAAGAACAAGCAGGATTTTCTAATAAGTCGTGGGTCTGAGAGAAAGAGAGGAACCAAAAATGCTTCCAAAGTTTGGGCCTGAGAACCTGGTAGAAGTGGAGTTTCTGTTCATTAACATGGAGACTAGATGAGAGCTGCATGCACTGGGAGAAAATGAGGATGTGCCTTTAGGCATGTTAAGTTAGATATACGGAGCATGTAGCCAAGCAGAGATGTCAAGGAGAGAGGATAAAGTCTGGAATTCAAAGGAGATTAAGGCTGGACACACATATTTGAGTATGGTTGGCATACACTAGATATTTGAAGTCATGGGAGTAGAAGACATCACCTAGGGAACCACCATGGAGAGAAGGAGAAGGAAGCCCTGGGCCTCAGACAGTAAACATTCAGAGGATCAGAAGATGAGTAGAAGAGGGGTTTGTACAGAGTGAGGCGGGAGCCAGATTATGATGTAGTGTTGTTTCAAGAATGAGACAGTTCTTCTGTGACTGGTTTATCTCACTTAGCAGAGATGAATAACAAGCTTCATCCATGTCATCACATATGGCAGGACTTTCTTCTCTTTCAATACTGAGTAATAGTCACATGTGATATGTGTATCACATTTTCTTTATCCATTCATCCATGGATGAACACTTGGGTTGTTTCCACCACTTGGCTATTGTGAATAATATCATTATGAACTTGGGCGTACAAATTCTCTTTGAGATCCTGATTTCTATTCTTTTAGATAAATACCCAGAGGCAGGATTACCAGTTATATGAGGAATCTAAAATAGTCAAGTTCATAGAAAGAGAGAGTGGAGCTGTTGTTGCCAGGGGCTTGAGGGGTGGTAGGAATGGGAAGTTGTTATTCAAGGGATATAAAGTTTCAGATATGCGAGATGATACACTGTGCAACATAGTAGCTATAATTAACAATTCAGTACTGTGTGATTAAAATTTTGTTAATAACAGTGTAAATCACATGTTAAGTGTTTTTATCACAATTTTTTAAAAAAAGGACAAGGTAGTGATCAGGCATGACAAATTCAGCTGCAAGGACAGATCTAGGAGGGCAAAGAATGTCATGGATCCATCACCATAGGGGTCATTGTTGACCTCAAGAGGGGCAGTTCCTGTGGGAAGTAAATTGAAGTTGGACAGGACTCCAGGAAGACTGGGAAAAGAGGACGGAATGGTAAGAAAAAATTTTTTGAGGATTGTTACTCTAAAGAAGAAACAGATGAGTGAAGTGGCTTCTGGAGATGTTTGTAGGATCAATGAGGACTTTCTTTCCTTTCATTTTGTAAGGCAAGAGAAAGTATAGAGGGCTTCTTGAAGCCTGATGTGAATGATCCTGAGTGAGAAGCATGCAGTGTGCACAGGAGCTAACATCTGTAGGAGTGATGTCTGTGAGTAGGACAAAAGAGAGGTGGCTACAAAACCTGAAGGCCTGGGCATTGGAAAGATTTGAAATATCAGAAACACCAAGGGATATGGCTGGAGTCATGTTGGAGAGGCAAGATCTCTTACATAGAAGTAGTTACCATAGAAAATACAGATAGGGCATGCCCCACTGCTGATTGTAAAAGAAAGAAAGAGCAAGAAAGCAGAGAAGACAAATAATACACGTGTATATGTATGCATATACTTGTATATTTATATTATGTATAGATACAAATACATATGTTACCATAATAAGAAATTTGTGAAGAATCTATATAAAGAAAAAGGTTAAATATTACTGAGAGAGGTGGAAGTCTCCATGATCAATGATTGTGTTTTTCCCCTAGGTTGGAATACTACATATTTTAAAATGTAAATTTCTTTCCAAATTAATTTGTATGAGAGTTTCTTCATTCCCTTAGTGACAGACATCTATCTATTGAGTCCTGGCAGTACATGACAGGCACTGTACTCTACACAGCCTGAATAGTGATGGATGAATCAAGCACAGACCTTCTAGTGGAGCTGCCAGTTGAGTAGGGGACAGATACAATAACATGACAAATATGCATGTATAGTTGCAATAAACAACAAGAAGGGAATGATCAGGATAGAGTGACAGAGAACAATGTATATAGGAAAAGCTGCTCTTTGATAAAATGACTCGAAAGCTTATCTGGGAGATTAAACAGGCAAAGTCAGACAACTATGGAAAGACTCTCTGAAAGACGTTTGAAAATGTAAACAAAGGATACGGTAGAGCCCTACCATATATTATCATCTGTGAAGAAGCTATTTTCATTGCCAATTTGATCCCAAAAAAGAACAAAGAAAGAATAATATAGGTTCTAAAAAGCAGATAGATGATACATGATACATGATAGAAGATAGATGATAGATAGATAGTGTTGGCCATTAAGTTCATTCAAGTTTTTCTGTTACATCTTATGGGAAAAAACCCAAACGAACTTTTTGGCCAAACCCATACAAGTCTGTATATAGATATATCCTGTAAATAGATACATACATGTATATATGTACATGTACACATAAAGCGGGACTTTGAACAAGTTACCTTTGCTGAAATTCAACTCTCTCAATCGTATATCTTGATAATGGAATGAGACAATATATGTAGAATGTTCAGCAGAGGTACATGGAGCTTAGCAAGTACTTACCTAATGATGTTGTATTATTTTCTAACATCATCACTAGTATCATCACCATCTTTATTCTTTATTTATCCAGCTAAATATGACATGTCCAGGCATATTTGATGAATAAGTGGGGTATGATAGATTAAGAGGCTTCTTAAAATAAAATAAGGTATAAACAAAAACTGTCAACTAACACAGTTTAATAAGTTCAGTCATTAGACAGAAGTAATGCTTAAGTTCCAAAGGATGAATTACAAGCCCAACCATAGCTGGGATCTCCTCACCAAAAAGGTTCATGATTGGATGCCAAGGAGAGGAATGGTGTGGGAATAGAATCAAGAACTGTGGTTACTTCCTTAAGCTCTTTGAGACATCAGTGAACATATCAGCATTCCCTTTGGAATCTATAATGAGAGTGTAATGATACCTCCTTCACGCTGCTCTCTGATAGACCAGTCTTTGACACCATAAGAGTTCCAGCACACGAGAAGACAGTGTGCACCTGGAGCTAAGGGCACTGGTCAAAGCACCAATGATTCCCAAGTAGGATCCCTAGGAATAAAATCCCTCTACCAGGTGGCACTTGAAATGGCCATGGTGAGAGGACCTTCAAGATGGCGGAGGAGTAAGACATGGAGATCACCTTCCTCCCCACAGATACATCAAAAATACATCTACATGTGGAACAGCTCCTACAGAACACATACTGAACACTGGCAGAAGACCTCAGACTTCCCAAATGGCAAGAAACTCCCAACATACCTGGGTAGGGTAAAAGAAAAAAGAAAAAAACAGAGAAAAAAGAATACGGATGGGACCTGCACCTCTGGAAGGGAGCTGTGAAGGAGGAAGGGTTTCCACACACTAGAAGCCCCTTCACTGGAGAAGACAGTGGGTGGGCAGGGGGGGAAACTTCAGAGCCACAGAGGAGAGCACAGCAACAGGGGTGCAGAGGGCAAACTGGAGAGATTCCCACACAGAGGATCAGTGCTGACCAGCACTCACCAGCCTGAGAGGGTTGTCTGCTCACCCACTGGGACGGGTGGGGGTTGGGAGCTGAGGCTCAGGCTTCGGAGGTCAGACCCCAGGGAGAGGACTGGGGTTGACTGCATGAAGACAGCCTGAATGGGGCTAGTGTGACACAGCTAGCCAGGAGGGAGTCTGGGAAAAAGTCTGGGCCTGCCTAAGAGGCAAGAAACCATTGTTTCAGGGTGCGTGAGGCGAGGGGATTCAGAGCACCACTAAACGAGCTCCAGAGACGGGTGCGAGCCACGGCTATCAACGCGGACACAAGAGACGGGCATGATATACTAAGGCTGCTGTTGCAGCCACCAAGAAGCCTGTGTGCAAGCACAGGTCACTATCCACACCTTCCCTCCCGGGAGCCTGTGCAGCCCACCACTGCCAGGGTCCTGTGATCCAGGGACAACTTCCCCAGGAGAACACACAACTCACCTCAGGCTGTAGCAATGTCACGTCGGCCTCTGGCGCCACAGGTGCACCCTGCATTCTGTACCTCTCCCTCCCCCCAGCCTGAGTGAGTCAGAGCCCCCGAAACAGCCGTTACTTTAACCCCCTCCTGTCTGGGTGAAGAACAGACCCCAGAGGGTGACCTACGTGCAGAGGCGGGGCCAAACCAAAAGCTGAACCCCAGGAGCTGAGTGAACGAAGAAGAGAAAGGGAAATTTCTCTGTGAATCTCAAGAGCAGTGGATTAAATCTCCGCAATCAACTTGATGTACCCTGCATCTGTGGAATACCTGAATAGACAACGAATCATCCCAAAACTGAGGCAGTGGACTTTGAGAGCAATTGTAGACTTGGGGTTTACTTTCTGCATCTAATTTGTTTCTAGTTTTATGTTTATTGTAGTTTAGTATTTAGAGCTTATTATCATTTGTAGATTTGTTTACTGATTTGGTTGCTCTCTTCCACTTTTATATATATTGTTTTTTTTTCCTTTTTCTCTTTTTGTGAGTGTGTATATGTACACTTCTTTGTGTGATTTTGTCTGTATAGGTTTGCTTTTACCAATTGTCCTAGGGTTCTGTCTGTCCATTTTTATATTTTTAGTATAGATTTTAGCATTTGTTATCATTGGTGGATTTGTTTTTTGGTTTGGTTGCTCTCTACTTTCTTTCGTTCCTTCTTTTTTTAAAATTATTTTTAGTTTTAATAATATTATTTTGTTATTTTAATAACTTTATTTTTATTTATTTATTTTTGTTTGTTTCTTTCTTTTCTCTCTTTTCTTCTGAGCCATGTGGCTGACAGGGTCTTGGTGCTCCAGCCGGGTGTCAGGCCTGAGCCTCTGAGGTGGGAGACCCAAGTTCATGACATTGGTACAACAGAGACCTCCCAACCCCATGTAATATCAAATGGCCAAAGCTCTCCCAGAGATCTCCATCTCAATGGTAAGTCCCAGATCCACCCAATGGCCAGCAAGCTCCAGTGCTGGACACCTCATGCCAAACAACTAGCACGAGAGGAACACAACACCACCCATTAGCAGAGAGGCAGCCTAAAATCATATAAGTTCACAGACACCCCCAAACATACCACCGGATGCAATGCTGCCCACCAGAAAGGAAGAATCCAGCCACACACACCAGAACACAGGCACCAGTCCCTTCCACCAGGAAGCCTACACAAGCCACTGAACCAACCTTACCCGCTGGGGGCAGATACCAAAACAATGGGAACTATAAACCTACAGCCTGTGAAGAGGAAATCCCGGACACCGGAAGTTCAGAAAAGTGAGAAGATAGAAAAATACACAGCAGAAGAAGGAGCAAGGTAAAAATGTACCAGACCAAACAAATGAAGAGGAAATAGGCAGTCTACCTGAAAAAGAATTCAGAGTAATGATAGTAAAGATGATCCAAAATCTTGGAAATAGAATGGAGAAAATACATGAAACGTTTAACAGGGACCTAGAAGAACTAAAAAGCAAACAAACAATGATGAAAAACATAATAAGTGAAATGAAAAAGTCTCTAGAAGGAATCAATAGCAGAATAACTGAGGCAGAAGAACAGATAAGTGACCTGGAAGATAAAATACTGGAAATAACTACCACAGAGCAGAATAAAGAAAAAAGAATAAAAAGAATTGAGGACAGTCTCAGAGACCTCTGGGACAATATTAGACACACCAACACGCCAATTATAGGGGTCCCAGAAGAAGAAGAGAAAAACAAAGGGTCTGAGAAAATATTTGAAGAGATTATAGTTGAAAACTTCCCTAATATGGGAAGGAAATAGTCAGTCAAGTCCAGGAAATGCAGAGAGCCCCATACAAGATAAATCCAAGGAGAAACATGCCAAGACATATATTAATCAAACTAACAAAAGTTAAATAGAAAGAAAAACTATTAAAATCATCAGAGGAAAAACAACAAACAATGTACAAGGGAATCCCCTTAAGGTTAACAGCAGATCTTTCAGCAGAAACTCTGCAAGCCAAAAGAGAGTGGCAGGACATATTTAAGTGATGAAAGGGAAAAACCTACAACCATGATTACTCTACCCAGCAAGGATGTCATTCATATTCGATGGAGAAATTAAACCCTTTATAGACAAGCAAAAGTTAAGAGAATACAACACCACCAAATCAGCTTTACAAAAAATGCTAAAGGAACTTCTCTAGACAAGAAACACAAGAGAAGGAAAAGACCTGCAATAACAAACCGAAAACAATTAAGAAAATGGTAATAGGAACATACATACTGATAACTACCCTAAGTGTAAATGGATTAAATGCTCCAACCAAAATACATAGACTGGCTGAATGGATACAAAAACAAGACCTGTCTATATGCTGTCTTCAAGAAACCAACTTCAGACCTAGGGATACATACAGACTTAAAGTAAGTGGATGGAAAAAGGTATTCTATGCAAATGGAAATCAAAAGAAAGCTGGAGTAGCAATTCTAATATAAGACAAAATAGACTATTAAATAAAGACCATTAGAAGACAAGGACATTACATAATGATCAAGAGATCAATCCAAGAAGAAGCTATAAGAATTGTAAATATTTATGCACCCAACATAGGAGCACATCTCAATACATAAGGCAAATATTAACAGCCTTAAAAAGGGAAATTGACAGTAACACAATAATAGTGGGGGACTTTAACACCTCAGTTTCACCAATAGACAGATCATCCAAAATGAAAATAGATAAGGAAACACTAGCTTTATATGAAACATTAAACAAGATGGACTTAATTGATATTTATAGGACATTCCATTGAAGAACCACAGAATACACTTTCTTCTCAAGTGCCCATGGACCATTCTCCAGGATAGATCATATCTTGGGTCACACATCAAGCCTTGGTAAATTTAAGAAAATTGAAATTGTCTCAAGTATCTTTTCTGACCACAATGCTATGAGACTAGATATCAATTACAGGAAAAAAAAACTGAAAAAAATAGAAACACATGGAGGCTAAACAATACATTTCTAAATAACCAAGAGATCACTGAAAAAATCAAAGAGGAAATCAAAAAATACCTAGAAAAAAATGACAATGAAAACACGACGACCCAAAAGCTATGGGATTCAGCAAAAACAGTTCTAAGAGGGAAGTTTACAGCAATACAATCCTACATCAAGAAACAAGAAACATCTCAAATAAACAACCTAACCTTACACCTAAAGCAATTAGCGAAAGAAGAACAAAAAATCCCCAAAGTTAGCACAAGGAAAGAAAACATAAAGATCAGATCAGAAATAAGTGAAAAAGAAATGAAGGCAATAATAGCAAAGATAAGTAAAACTAAAAGCTGGTTCTTTGAGAAGATAAAATTGATAAAACATTAGCCAGACTGATTAAGATAAAATGGGAGAAGCCTCAAATAAATAGAATTAGAAATGAAAAAGGAGAAGTAACAACTGACACTACAGAAACACAAAGGATCATGAGCGATTACTACAAGCAACTATATGCCAATAAAGTTGAAAACCTGGAAGAAATGGACAAATTCCTAGAAAAGTACAACCTTCTTAGAATGGATCAGGAAGAAATAGAAAGTAAAAACAGACCAATCACACACACTGAAATTGAAACTGTGACTAAAAATCTTCCAAGAAACAAAAGCCCAGGATCAGATGGCTTCACAGAGGAAATCTATCAAACATTTAGAGAAGAGCTAACACCTACCCTTCTCAACCTTTTCCAAAATATAGCAGAGGTAGGAACACTCCCAAACTCATTCTATGAGGCCACCTTCACCCTGATACCAAAACCAGACAAAGATGTTACAAAAAAAGAAAACTACAGGCCAATATCACTGATGAACATAGATGCAAAAATCCGCAAAATACTAGCAAACAGAATCCAGCAGCATATTCAAAGGATCATACACCATGATCAGGTGGGGTTTATCACAGGAATGCAAGGGTTCTTCAAGATATGCAAATTAATCAATGTGATAAACCATATTAACAACCTGAAGGAGAAAAACCATATAATTATCTCAATTGTTGCAGAAAAGCCTTTTTATAAAATTCAACACCCATTTATGATAAAAACCCTCCAGAAAGTAGGCATAGATGGAACTTACCTCAACATGTTAACAGGTGTGTCACCTCAATATGACACACCTACAGCCAGCACCGTTCTCAATGGTGAAAAACTGAAACCATTTCCACTAAGATCAGGAACAAGACAAGGCGGCCCACTCTCACCACTATTATTCAACATAGTTTTGGAAGTTTTAGGCACAGCAATCAAAGAAAAAGAAATAGAAGGAATCCAAATCAGAAAAGGAGAAGTAAAACTGTCACTGTTTGCAGATGACATGACACTGTACATAGAGAATCCTAAAGATGCTACCAGAAAAATACTACAGCTAATCAATGAATTTGGTGAAGTAGCAGGATACAAAATTAATGCACAGAAATCTATTGCATTCCTATACACTAATGATGAAAAATCTGAAAGAGAAATTAAGGAAACACTCCCATTTATCACTGCAACAAAAAGAATAAAATGCCTAGGAATAAACCTACCTAAGGAGACAAAAGACCTGTATGCAGAAAACTATGACACTGATGAAAGAATTTAAAGATGATACAAAGAGATGGAAATATATACCATGTTCTTGGATTGGAGGAATCAACATTCTGAAAATGACTATACTACCAAAGCGAAATAAAGATTCAACGCAATTCCTATCAAACTCCAAAGGCATTTTTCACAGAACTGGAACAAAAAATTTCACAATTTGTATGGAAACACAAAAAACCCCGAATAGCCAAAGCAATCTTGAGAAAGAAAAATGGAGCTGGAGGAATCAGGCTCCTGTCTTCAGACTATACTACAAACCTACAATAATCAAGACAGTATGGTACTGGCACAAAAACAGAAATATAGATCAATGGAACAGGATAGAAAGCCCAGAAATAAACCCACGCACATATGGTCACCTTATCGTGATAAATGAGGCAAGAATATACAGTGGAAAAGAGACAGCCTCTTCAATAAGTGTTCCTGGGAAAACTGGACAGCTACATGTAAAAGAATGAAATTAGAACACTCCTTAACACCATATATAAAAATAAACTCAAAATGGATTAAAGACCTAAATGTAAGAGGAGACACTATAAAACTCTCAGAGGAAAACATAGGCAGAACACTCTTTGTCATAAATCACAGCAAGGTCCTTTTTGATCCACCTCCTAGAGAAAGGAAATAATAACAAAAATAAACAAATGGGACCTAATGAAACTTAAAAGCTTTTGAACAGCAAAGGAAAACATAAATAAGACGAAAAGACAACCCTCAGAATGGGAGAAAATATTTGCAAATGAAACAACTGACAAAGGATTAATCTCGAAAATTTACAAGCAGCTCATGCAGCTCAATGTCAAAGAAACAAACAACCCAATCCAAAAATTGGCAATAGACTTAATTAGACATGTCTCCAGAAGATATACAGATTGTCAACAAACACATGAAAGAATGCTCAACATCACTAATCATTAGAGAAATTCAAATCAAACCTACAATGAGGTATCACCTCACACCAGTCAGAATGGCCATCAACAAAAAAATCTACAAACAATAAATGCTAGAGAGGGTGTGGAGAAAAGGGAACCCTCTTGCACTGTTGTTGGGAATGTAAATTGATATAGCCACTATGGAGAACAGTATGGATGTTCCTTAAAAAACTAAAAAGAGAACTACCATATGACCCAGCAATCCCACTACTGGACATACACCCTGAGAAAACCATAATTCAAAAAGAGTCATGTACCAAAATGTTCACTGCAGCTCTATTTACAACAGCCAGCACATGGAAGCAACCTAAGTGTCCATAGACAGATGAATGGATAAAGAAGATGTGGCACATATATACAATGGAATATTACTCAGCTATAAAAAGAAACGAAATTGAGTTATTTGTAGTGAGTTATTTCTAGGGTCTGTCGTACAGAGTGAAGCAAGTCAGAAAGAGAAAAACAAATACGATATGCTAACACATATATATGGAATTTAAAAAAAAGAAAATGGTTCTGAAGAACCTAGGGGCATGACAGGAATAAAAACACAGACATAAGAATGGACTTGAGGACATGGGGAAGGGGAAGGGGAAGCTGGGACAAAGTAGGAGAGTGGCATGGACATATATACACTACCAAATGTAAAATAGATAGCTAGGGGGAAGCAGCCACATAGCACAGGGAAATCAGCTCAGTGCTTTGTGACCACCTAGAGGGGTGGTTTAAGGAGGGTGGGAGGGAGGCTCAAGAGGGAGGGAATATGAGGATATATGTATATGTATAGCTGAGTCACTTTGTTATACAGCCGAAACGAAAGCAATTATATTCCATAAAAATGTTAAAAAAAAAAAAAAAAAAAGGAATGGCCATGGTGCCGATGAAAAATTACTAATGGGATGAGCCAGTACCTAGCTAGAGCTTCAGTACCTGATGGGGACCCTATGAGAGGTGGCCTGGAGAAGACTGGAGACCAAGTTAGCCACACTGATGGAGCTGGTCCCACCAGGGGTTGATGATGCCACCCAGGTCACTGTGAGGGAAAGTGAAGTAATACACTTCATTTCCCTAACATTGTGGGTTTCCTTCCATGCAGTCTGGAGAGATGCACTCATTTTTAGGCTTAAATATTTCCTGAATCACATTGTTTCCACCTCTCTCTTTTTGTATGCGAATATCTTTTTAAGTACAAACAAATAAGTCAGGTTTAAACTGGCTGTTGACCTGGTCAGTTTCCAAACTTGGGCCTTGTGACTTTTATGGAGAGCCCAAATTGTGCAGTGGCACTGAGAAAGCTCTGTGCAGAATGAAGCAGGGCTTGCAAGCATGAAAGCTTGTTCAGAGTTCCATGTGCAGAAAGGGATGCATAGTACGTGAATGAAAAAGCTCCAGAAGGCTTTATCCCTCAGACCTCTAAGCTTGAGGATAATATGAATGTTACCAGCTTCTCTGTCTGTGTTACAGAGCAGGACCCTGTGAGGCCTTCCCAGGACAGACTCCACTCCCATATCCTCTGCTTTGGCTTCTCTCTGAAGTACCTAGATAATAGTATGCGATGCACGTTTCCTGCGTTGTTTTACAGATGCTGAAGCCCCCTCCCCGCAAATGGAAGAATTAACTACTTGATGACCATGACCTCATAACCCCCACTACTGGCACCTAAGGACTGATAACGTTCACCCTTGTGACACTGCCCTGTTACTGCACCATCAACCAACCAGAGAATTGTGCAGGAGCTGATCACATACCCTGAGACTCCTCTTCCTCACCTAGCCTTTAAAAATGCTTTGCTGAGGGCTTCCCTGGTGGCGCAGTGGTTGAGAGTGTGGAGCCTGTTGCTCCACAACAGGAGAGGCCACAACAGTGAGAGGCCCGCATACAGAAAAAAAAAAAAAAAAAAAAAGTGCTTTGCTGAAACCCATCGGGGAGTTCAGGCTTTTAGAGCATTAGCTGTCCCGGACTCCTTGTATGACGCTTTATGATAAACACTGCACTGCACTTCAACACAACCCGGAGTCAGGAGACTGACTTTACTGCCCTCCAGTGAGTGGACCCAAGTTTCAGTTCAGTAACATCTGGATCTGACTTCCTTACTGAACAGCAAGTCAGAACAGAATTTGGAAGCTGTTTCTGCACTTACTTTCTACGTGACCCTCAGCAAAGCCCTTCACCAGGTTATAACAGTGAGAACAAGAAAATGCTAGTGAATATTGCAGCACTTACCCTAGGGGCCAGGAATGTTCTGAGTACTTATATGCACACTTATCCATTGCACCTTCTGAAATATCCTCTGAGATTAGTGTCTAAATAGATTGTCGTATTATTCCCATAATAATAATTACTGTAATAATAATTATTGGAATATAATGGCGCAGAGCTCAGGATTTGGGGAAAGATTTTTTTAATGTAAACAACTTAAACTAGCATAGATAAGTATTTGCTACAATTACTTTTGTTATTTTTCAGAGATGGCTCAAGCTCCTGTTGCTGCCAACCCAGCTCTGGCCCCTCAGCTGCCTTCATCTCTCCTTCTCACATTCCTTTGGCCACTCAGCCTTTGGAATTAGATGTTGGCGCTCCTCACAAACCTGGCCTTCCAGGGCCCACCTGGCCCAGTGGAAGCTAGAAACACAAAACCTGGAGTCTCACACACCCAGGGCCATGCAACCCCATATGATGACTGCCCGAATCAAGTGTTGGGGTGGAGGTGAAAGGCCTGGGTTTACAGTCTGTCAACTTTCTCCCTTTCCCAATACTTTGCTAGAAAACTCTCTCCTCCCTTGCTACTTCCTCACCAGTTAATCTTCGTTACTAAACATTGGTAAATCAAGTTATATACATCATGAGACTAAAGTTCTCCCATTTGCTAAACACTTTACAAATGTAAACTACAATGCATGAGAGGGGTGCTGGCATATAGAAATCTCTAAATAAATAGGAAGGAGAGAAAAGGCACAGGGCTTTGTCTCTCATCCTGAGACTGTGCAGAGACCCCCTGCTTCCCTGCAGAGACCCCTGGCTCTGGGGAAGCATGGATGCCTGGAGCTTTACTTCCTGCCAGAACCTCACCGTATGACCTTGGAAACCTTGATGAAGAGGTTAATACAGGGAGATAAAAAATGACGTTTCCAGAAGAGTTTCTACTTAAGATGTCTCTTTTGAGAAATATAGAGGTAAAACGCCACCTCTGGTGCCGTCTACTCCTTGATGCCTGGAAATGTCACCTAAGGGGATTATAGTCACATAAATGTGAAAACATCAAGGCTACGGGATGTGATTCACTGGTCTGGCCTCTGTTCTGAGATAATATCCTTCATTCTTCAAGGGCTAAAAAGTATCCTTTCTTTCATGGCCTTTTTGAATACTTTGGTCATTATAAGGGGTTTTAAGTTTTGGTGAAGGTAGTTTGGGTGCCTGGAATATGAAGGGAGAATGACAAGAATCCAGAGATGAAGAAGTATAAATGACCCAGGACTCTCATATGTGTAGCTTGAGGCAGAACACTTCTGAAGAAACTCCCTGAATAAAATAGCCATTTAACTGGAACTAATCATACAGCCAGCACGGGCTGAGGCTGGCACTCTGTTATGCTTCATCACATCAAATCTTCCCAGCAACCTAGGAAGAAAGGAATGGCAACCAACCTATTTCCCACAGGGGGAAATGGAACCACGGGGAAGTTAAACATCCAAAGAAAAAGTGTGACTCCACGGAAGCCATTGTCAGCAAAAGCATAGGAAAAGGGTGAATAAAGAGGGCAACTTTGGGTTTAGGAGAAACACACCTCAAACCAAGAAGACAGGGCGTCTTGGGCATGGGAACGCTGTTCTCTGCTCTGAGACCAGGGGTCTTTCTGATCCCCACGACGTGCATGAGGCATCAGCCCCTTTCTCCTCCCTTTGTGCTATAAGATCATTAATCAAAGACCTCTGGGCTTTGTGGTGTGAGTGGGAGAGGGCAAGCATACCAGGATGCTGGAGAGGAACCAGGAGACCACTCAAGGATAACGGCCTAAATCCACAAGAAGGAGGGCCACCTGCCTTGTATTTGTCTCAAGAATAAAGTTTGCTAAACTTGGAGAGGCAAAGTGAGGTATTGAGTGTGTAGTTGGGTATGTAACACTAGACTTCAAGGGAGTGGTCAGAGCTTCAGCTATAAAGTTGAGAAGCAATTGTGTGTTTCTGGTGTTGAAAGCCTCGTAACAGAGAAGATGGTCTGGAAAGAGAGTGTGGATTAACAAAGAAAAATGGGAGGAAAAATAGGAGAATATTGTGGCCCAGAAACCAAGTATAAAGCACAAGTGTTTTAAAAAGAGGGATTGGGCATCTCTGTCACTGAGAGTGTAAGTAATAGAATTGACCAGTGGATTTTAATAGGTCATATGATTTGCAATGACTTTGGGTAAATTATGCTAATTGGCAGAAAGAATGGGGATCATTTTTCATCTTTTCTAATGCTCTTCTTAACTTTCAAATATTTTGAGTTGGCATTGGTGACTTTTCCTGTTTTGATTTTATGGCCCCATTTAATTTTCAGAACATTTTCTAAATCTCAAAATATGCTAACCGTTGAAGGACGTAAACATTGAGCAAAAAGAAAATAAAGCTAGAATTATATATTTTCACTCATAAATTTTTTGTTACTGTGAGATATTTGTGTCTCTATCCTAATTACATAGTATATAACCTGGGTTAAAAAAGAATTTTGGCTAAGAACCTTTATCGGGAGTTAAATAATTAAAATTCACTTTCTTAATGTAGCCTGGAATCTCTTTGTATTGGTCTTTATCCTGCCTCATCTCAGGAATGACATTGGACTATTTGTTGTTTTTAATGTGCTGAGATACCAGAGTGCCATTGAATTAGTTCTCCTTGGGGTTACCTGATGCTTTAGACTGAACTGTGTCCCCCCAAAATTCATATGTTGGAGCCCTAGCCCTCAATGTGGCTGTATTTGGAGATACAGTCTTAAAGAGATAGTTAGATAAAATGAGGTCACTAGGCTGGGCCCTAATTCAATATGACCTGTGTCCTAAAAAGAAGAAGGGATTAGGACACTGACACACAAAGGGAAGATGGTGTAAGGACACAATAAGGAGACAGTCATCCACAAGGCAAGGAGAAAGGCCTCGGCAGAAACCAGCCCTGCTGATACCTTGATCTCAGCTGGAAATAAGACAGTAATGTTCCAATCTTGAGCCTCCCCCTTGTCCTTGCTCAACATTTGTTAAGGTATTTTATATTCAGCAAAGATATTTTTATTTTGTGAATTTGCTGCTATGTTATCCATATTCTATTTATTCTACCAATATATTAACAAATATTTATTGTGTGCCAGGCAACTTTCTAGGTGCTAGAGAAAAATGAACAAAACCAAATTGAAGTATATGTTTCCGTGCACAAAGGAAACAAAGAGGGTGACATAATGAAGGTCATATGTAGAGTTACCTACAGAACTGGAATTCAAACCCAGGATTTTGATTTTTAGCCCAGCTTTCTTTCAATTTTATCCAAACTTCCTTCCATGCCTGGGGAAGGATTTCCACAAATAGTTGTTCAAACTTGCTCCTCCAATAAACCCAATGACCAAAAATTCCACCCCTAGAACTACATTCACTCAAATTATTTCTACTCATCTTTTACCACAGTCACAGTACAATATTTTTTTAATCATTTAATAAATTGTTTTAGAAGTTTTATTCAGAAAATAAAAAGATATATTTGTATCTCCCTTGAGGAGCTGGCATACCTACTCATTTCAGCAAATTTAAATATGTACCTCTGTAGGTAAGTATGCCTTTATTTTCTTTGATTTCCATAAAACTTGAAGCCAAGTTTTAGAATCACTTATAACAAATACATTCATCCTGCATAGTGTACACATCAATTTTTATTTATTTTCTTATACAGCAGGTTCCTATTAGTTATCTATTTTATAAATATTAATGTACATATGTCAATCCCAATCTCCCAATTCATCCCACCACCACCACCACCCACCACTTTCCCCCCTTGGTGTCCATACATTTGTTCTCTACATCTGTGTCTCTATTTCTGCCTTGCAAACCAGTTCATCTGTACCATTTTTCTAGATTCCACATATATGTGTTAATGTACAATATTTGTTTTTCTCTTTCTGACTGACTTATGACAGTCTCTAAGTCCATCCACATCTTTACAAATGACCCGATTTCATTCCTTTTTATGGCTGAGTAATATTTCATTGTATATATGTACCAGCTCTTCTTTATCCATTCATCTTTCGAAGGGCATTTAGGTTGCTTCCATGACCTGGCTATTGTAAATAGTGCTGCAATGAATATTGGGGTGCATGTGTCTTTTTGAATTATGGTTTTCTCTGGGTATATGCCCAGTAGTGGGATTGCTGGGTCATACCGTAATTCTATTTTTAGTTTTTTAAGGAACCTCCATACTGCTCTCCATAGTGGCTGCTTCAATTTACATTCCCAACAACAGTGCAAGAGGGCGCCCTTTTCTCCACACCCTTCCCAGCATTTGTTGTAGATTTTCTGATGATGGCCATTCTAAGCAATGTGAGGTGATACCTCATTGTAGTTTTGATTTGCATTTCTCTAATAATTAGTGATGTTGAGCAGCTTTTCATGTGCCACTTGACCATCTGTATGTCTTCTTTGGAGAGTGTACACATTTTTGTTATTTTTATTTTGACTTGGTTTGTGTGTGTGTGTGTGTGTGTGTGTGTGTGTGTGTGTGCTTTAATTTCCTCTGGTCTAGATTATCTATTTCCATGTGTTAAGGGAAGCTTCATTTAGAACCTTGGGACCAATAGTATAACTCCTGCTTGAAGCAATGGTGGCAAAAGTAAAAACTGCTCTAAAATACAGGAACATTATAGCTGTCTATTTTACATTTCTTAATCTAATACAGAACCAGCCACATGACAACATACATATGTTTTCTCTTCACTATCTCCTCGTTTATATGCTTACATATGACATTTTTACCAATGTCAAATCTATTCATGATGTGGAGAAAACAAGCAATGCCACTTTAGTCAAGATGATGGATGAAGACAGCATCCTCATCCTTGCAGACAAAGATGGGAAAAATGTTAAAACTCCTCCAAAGAGGAGGTAGGAGAAGAAGAACTCTCAGTATATTCAACTATTTGTAAATTTTGGAAGAGCAGACTGATTTTTCCCATGTCTCCCAGGACGATTACTCCTAAACCCAGCCATTTGGTGTGAATTTGTAGGTATCAGAGGTAGAGGTGGGGGTGGAGCTGAATTATTGAAGAGATTGCAAAATCTTGCACTGGGAAGGGAAGGGGATTCCTTTCTTATCCAGAACTCTACTTTGGAGTTGGAAGTGGAGACAGCCACACCCTAGTTCCAAGGACTCCAGCCAAACATCACAGCAGCAATGAAATTTCCAAAACTTCTGCAAGCCAGTGCAATCTTTATTTTATTACAATTGCCTCAGGACCGATGGTGCCCTGGCCACCAGAAAACAGCGTGATCACCTGATGATCTTGATTATATGCTGAGTTGTTGAATAAACTAAACTTGGGCTATTACGGCAGAGAAACAGCTTCTCATCAGGAAGGTGCCCTCTAGAGCAGTCCTCTGACTGCTCTTTGCTTTTTACAGCCCTTTCATTTGCTTTTTCCAAGCATCTCTGCTCCTGACCAGAAGAGATGTTCAATCAATTAAGAGTAGTTCAAAAAAGTTCACTGGTTCCCAAAAAGTCTTTAAAAAAGGAAGGATAAAATTTCTCCCCTTGAATTATAGCAAGGGTAAAGAAGGAAAACAGACTAGGCTGGTATCTGGCATGTCCTAAACGCATGATAAATGTCTACAAATTATTAATTCAATGGTCCCTTCCACTTACAAACCACTTAAAGACTAGAGCTTGAAAAGTGATTTCTGGGCTCTAAGCATCTATCTGAATTAGAAGTGGGGGAAAGGCTGAGAACGGTAGGAATTGAGAAAAGCACATACTGCACAGTTCCACATGCAGTTCTCCTTTGGCAGAATTGTCTCAATTTATAGACCTCGCTGTAAACACACACAGAAACAATTATATTCACAATCTGTGACTGAGACACTAATACACCCCCAAAATAAAAAGGCATTTTTTAATCCAATTTTATGAAGAAAAATGGTGGTTTTCATTATGTTAGTTATTGAAGAGAGGAATTATTCTTTAACTCTTGAAACCTCTACAACTCACTGGGGACTCTGGAGTGTGGGTGTACCAATTGCTTGCAGAAGCAGGCTACATTTCACAACATAAGCCTGAGGGGGTGGAAATTAGCAAAAATATTAAGAGCCTTTATGTGGTTTTAGCCATGACATTATGTACTTGGCTTTTCTCATCCAGTTTAAGTATTGTAACCCATTATAAACATTGGGGAGAATAACAAATGTAATTAAAATTGTGAAACATTTTCCACTATAAGCTCTAATTCGAGAACACTTGAATTTTATGAATAATTCCTCTTTGAAATGCTCCATCTTGGTGGTTTATCCAAATATGATTTCTTTGTTTGTTTGTGTGTGTGTGTGTTTGTTTTGGAAATATTGAAGATAGTTAACTGTTGGGAGTGTCAGGACATGAAAATATTCATTTGCCGACTGATTTTGTTGAATACTTTTATAGAAATATTCCAAATGTTATAAATTGCCTGAATTTAAATTTCAAACTTAGAACGTGAGGCAAGCTTTAGTGAGAAATTTTAGAAACTAGCGTAAATGCTTGCAATGACTAATGAAGATCTTAGAGCAGACAATGTATGGAAAGAATTTAGGGAGAACTAATTCCAATTCATAGTCTTTCTTTTGTGTCTACGAAATCTGAAAATATACCCTCTTGGGCTGTATCAAACTTTTGCAAGTAAAAGACACAACTCAGTTCTATTACCACATTGTCTACTTGCTTATATTCAGGTAAGAAATAAATCTGTGCTTCTGGAATGCTAGTTCTTGATTATCATAGAAAAAAAAAATCCTGGCCTCCTTACTCTCCTTCTATTAATGTAAATCCAAAGGAATTGGATAAACATTGTTTTAATAAAACTTCCAGTTTCAGTTCTGTAATAAAGAATTTGAATCTTATCACCCTCATCCTTACATTTAGAAAAAGCTAAACAAATTAATCATCAATGACTTGTTTTGACCCATTAGGGAAATAAGGTTTTGGGGAAACTACTACCCCACAATCTGGAGGAACAAGAAAATCTAGAGTCATGGCTAAGATCTGCTTACCAAGATCTAGGAGCAGAAGTCACTGGAGCCATAAACTGGTAGGAACAGTTCAGTAATAATTTTGACACATTGATGGAGGCTGAGTGTGAACTAGATCAGCATGTGAACTAGTGAGCATGACGGATCCAGAAGCTACAATCTGAGGGTTTCTCAAAACATTTTTGGAATTTTATCATCAAGCTCCCCATGAGGTTTTCACTCTGATGATCCAAGAGAGATCACTTCATGGCTTTTAAAGGAGGAGGTTTAAAAAAATTGTGGAATGATTGTGCAAAAATTGTGAAATAATCCCAGAGTGTTCTCCATGAAAATGATCTACTCTCTAAGGAAAAAAAAAAAAAAAAAAACCACAGCACTTTATCAGAGCAATATCACAGGTGAGGGAAGATCATTCCTCCCAACCCAGCCCCCTCTCATCTTTCTGTCTTACCTGTGATGGGGAAAACAACTGTGAAGGTAACAGCCCAGCACATGTGCACACTAAAAGCCTGAGACTTAGTCATCAGATTATAAAATGCTTCCGCACACCTACTCATTACCACCATACCAGCAGGGGTCCAGTGTAATCACAGTGGATCATAGCTTAAACAGCTGAAAGATGCAGACTTCCTCTAAGGAGGAGTTTCAGGAGAGCTCAAAGTTAAAAGAGGAGATCAACATTAGGACAGAGGAACAATGTAAAGACTCTGGCATTTTGGGCTAAAACAAATTAAATGCTGCCTAAGTCCAAGAAAGATTAACATACATTCTCACACTAAAGGCCAATACAATTCAATTCCTCAATACAACATGTTCAGCATTCACTGAGAGGGTACAAGTCATGCCAGAAGACAAGGAACAACATTCTGACAGGACAAAACGGCATCAGAACCACACTCAGATATGTCAAAGGTGTTAACGGAAAAAGTAGACAACATGCAAAAACGGATGGGTAATGTAAGCAGAGACACGGGGAACTCTGAGAAGTAATCAGGAGAAAATTTCATGAATTAAAAAACTGTCACATTAATGGAAAATTTCTCTATGGTGTCATCAATAGACTAGACATGATTGAGAAAAAAAAAAATCAGTGATTTTAAAGGTATGTCAATAGAAACTTCCCAACCTGAAATTAAAAGAGGAAGAACTGGGCTTCCCTGGTGGCGCAGTGGTTGAGAGTCCGCCTGCTGATGCAGGGGACGCGGGCTCGTGCCCCAGCCCGGGAAGATCCCACATGCGGCGGAGCGGCTGGGCCCGTGAGCCATGGCTGCTGAGCCTGCGCGTCCGGAGCCTGTGCTCCGCAACGGGAGAGGCCACAACAGTGAGAGGCCCACGTACCGCAAAAAAAAAAAAAAAGTTTAGTCCAATATGATTTGTTATAATTGTAAGCACAGGTATATCAGATAGGTAAGTAGCATGCAACCTAGAAAGCATTTGTTAGATTATTAAGGCTTCCCTATTTGCGGTGTGGAGTTAGACAAGCCAAAACATTAAGTTTCTAATTTCAGTTCGAAAAAGTTAAAGATGTTTAAATGTGCTTGGAAATGGAGCTAGAATTTTAAGAAACTTAAAACGATAACCAAGTGTTAAGTTTTAAGTCAACATAAAGTCTACTAGATTCATGTGTGAAAGAAGATTTGCTCTTAACTTTGTTTTTAAAGAATTTTCTGAGAATTAACAGCCTTGCTGCATTTTCTTTTCTTTTTTTATAATTTTATTTTATTTATTTTTGGCTGTGTTGGGTCTTCGTTGCTGCGTGCGGGTTTTCTCTAGTTGCAGCGAGCGGGGGCTACTCTTCGTTGCGGTTCGTGGGCTTCTCACTGCAGTGGCATCTCTTGTTGCAGAGCACAGGCTCTAAGCTCAAGGGCTTCAGTAGTTGTGGCACCCGGGCTCAGTAGTTGTGGCGCATGGGCTTAACTGCTCCATGCCATGTGGAATCTTCCCGCACCAGGGATCGAACCTGTGCCCCCTGCATTGGCAGGCAGATTCTTAACCACTGCACCAGCAGGGAAGTCCTGCTCTTAATTTTTAAGAAAAGCTATATATATATATTTTTATATATTTTGTTTCCATTTTTATTATTTAATTATTTTTGGAAAATAAAAATATTTGAGTACAGTTTGAGTTCTAAAATATTTGTTTTTGTCAAGGTATTTTGACTCTGCTTCTTAATCAGACATGTGCATTTTCTCAGAATTTCTTCATACTTATTCCATACATTTGAATTGTACCAAGTTACTATCTAAAGAGTATTTTCAAATTGCCATATTTTGTTTACATTCAAGTACTTTGATCATGATGTTAATTTAAGCTGCTTTTACTTCACTTTCGGTGTCAGGAAAAAATGACCTTCATCAGAGCCAGTCCATTTCTGGGACCCTGGATCCTGATATGAAGGATGTTGTTATTAATTTCCAAGCTTACTGCTGTGTTCTCAAGGATTGGAAAAGCTATGTTTTTAATTTACAAGCTAAGAGATCAGATATTATTTTAAACTCCAAAAAAGTAACTGTAAACAGTCTCATTTACAAATAGCCTCCTCACAACAAACAAGACCCAAGTGACACAGAAAGGGCAACCTTGAGAGAGGAGAATTTTGGGAAAGAGGAGAAAATTGCTGAGATGCTGGAGAGTCACATGTGTGTGGGTTAGGAAGAAGATTGGGGATCTAGGGGAAGAGGGGACTTGTAAATCTAAGAGACTGCAAACATGATAAAGACCCTAGCATACCCCAATGTTCATTGCAGCTCTGTTTACAATAGCCAGGACATGCAAACAACCTAAATGTCCAATGACAGAAGAATGGATAAAGAAGATGTGGTAGGTAAATACAATGGGATATTACTCAGCCATAAAAAGGAACGATTGTAGACATGTGAATGGACCTAGAGTCTGTCATACAGAGTGAAGTAAGCCAGAAAGGGAAAAGCAAATACCGTATATTAACACATATATGTGGAATCTAGAAAAAATGGTACAGATGAACCTACTTGCAGGGCAGGAATAGAGGAGCAGACGTAGAGAATGGACATGCAGACACAGTGGGGGAAGAGGAGGGTGGGACAAATTGGGAGATTAGGATTGACATATATACACTACCATGTGTAAAATATATAGCTAGTGGGAACATGCTATAAAACACAGGAAGCTCAGCTGGGTGCTCTGTGATGACCTAGATGGGCCAGTTTAAAAAAAAAAAAGACCCTTGCAACAACTTGGTGGGCAAAAGAAAGCACAGCTGTGGTAGCAACATGTGTCTGGGTAGAGGAAGTTAAACCATTCTCTGGGTTTCTGCTAGTCCCAGAGCATTATACAAAAACATATGGAAAATGCTATCCTTGAGAGAGACAATGTGTCTCTGTCAGATGTCACTGAGAGAAGAATAACAAACCTGAGAATGTCTGATGCTGGGAGGGACAGCAGGACCCCTGTGAGGACCTGGTGATAGGAGGGAGAACAAAGGCACCAGTAGCGAAAGATATGCCAGCCCACAGCTAGAGTGGATGAGGTACATCTTAGCTGATGGTGGTAGAAGACAGAAGCCACACACGCAGGTATCTCTGGTGTCTTAATACCCCAGAAGTAGCCCTGATGCCACCTGTCAGAGAAGCAAAGAGGGAGCAATTTTAAATTGCTCGAGAAATCTCTGATGCGTCTGATATTAGCCTGAATTGGTAAGATCAGGTAATTGAGGACTAGGTTGTTTGGAACTCTAGATACCAGTTAAGGTTAATCATGCAAAAATAAAGAAATTTTTTTGACCTTTTTGCCCAACTGGAAAACCTATGTTCATGTATCATAATTCTTGAGAATTCCTATTCAATGAAAGTGAGTTCACTTATAATAATCATAGAAACCCATCTCCAATATTAAGTATTGAGGACCATTGTCCCCATTTTAAATTTCCAAGCTCCAGATAAGTTGTAGACACGATCAGCATTTGGGAGTCATCCTAGGAATTAGGAGAGTTGGACTTCACTCCAACAATAACCCTCCCTGCATGAAGGACCATCCACAAAGCTTGTCATCAATTAACAAATGGAAACACAGGATTTAACTAACCCTACATGGCAAATATGAGAAAGGCTGTAAGAAAAAAACATAGTGTTTTCTAAGGTAAAAGGAAATACAGAAAGCCCTGATGAAGACTGGCCACAGATAGAAACAGGAATGCAGAAGCATCCATACTGCAGAGCATCACAGGAGAGAAAAACTCCTCCCAAACCAGCAGGTGACCCTGCAGCAACCAGTCTTGCCCCTTAAGCATCCAGGAGTGCTCATCTGAGGATCTTAGTGTGTGCCCTTTTCAAGTTTCCAAATAAAGGAGGAAGATTAAGAATATTCTCAATGAAAAGAATCCTTTTCAGGAGCTAGGATTTCAGAAACAGTCATGGGATCTGAAATATAGTTTAGAAGTCATGAGTTTGTTTCCCGTCTTTATCACTGACAAGGTATGGGAATTTGTGCAATTCGTGCAAACCTCAGTTTCCCCATCTGTACAACCAGAAAAACTAAAATGAACCCTGGCTTATTGGTTCACTCCCCAATTAATCATTCCATACCACCTTCTTTTTGTCACTGTCAACTCTAGAGAGTTGGCACTTTCCCAGACCACCTCCAGTCAAGAACAGCCAATGAGATGTGGGGGAAGAGTAGGCACTTCTTCCACTGTTAGGCTTCCACACTGGTTCTCTTCTTCCTTCTTCCTTTTCCCTGTCTTGTCCACAGATGACAGCTGCTTCTGAAGCAATCACGGTCTAACCAGGAGACACCAATGTGAGCACAATTGACCAACAAGATAAGAATGGTTTAGAAGGTGCTCAGTCCAAGATGCCCTGTGAAGCGGCTGCATCAATACTAGCAGCTACCATTCTCTGGACTTCCTGTCTTGGATTAAAAATGAATCCTTACTTGTTAAATCAGTATGAAGCATATTTTTAACTATTTGTAGCTGAAAGCATTCCTAAACACCAAGACATTTTTGTACCTGTTTTAAATTAATAAGCAATATAAAAATAAGATTTCTTATTATTATACTTAAAGATACATAGCATACCATAGTATATAAATTTTAAGTTACACTGAATAAAATTAAGTGACATTTATTTATGCGTCAAATGAATCACATTTATTGAAAAAAATAAAATCATGTATGTATTGCACCACTGAAAAGATGAATGTCTCTCATAGCTCTTGAGCCACAGACAAATGAGAGACTATGATAATTTTATTTTAAAACAGAAAATATATGATAAATTGGCTCTGTTGGAATCGTAGGATGGAATAAAGATATTTTGTGATGTCTTTGTGTCTTTCCTCGGGAAACTTGTCCTGGCAAAGATAAAAGCTAACCTTAGCAGAAGAAAACAGTCCAAAAGTACTCCCTTCCTTATTCACCGACCACACACCACCTTCAGAAGCACCGCCAACTCATGCCTCAGGGATGCTGCCCAAGCTATGGGTCTGAATCCCCCAGGGGCCTCGCCCAGCCTGCCAATCCATGCCATTTCCTGCTATTTCCCTCAACACCACCTATACTCCATCCAGAGAAATACCCAATCGCCACTGAACAAATAGTTCAACAGTTTGTTTATTTTTCCTATGGAGAATACCCTTCCCTTAATTGTGTCTGTCAGGGAAATCCCTCTTATCCTGCAAGGTCCTCCTCAAATACCTGTTCCTCGATGAAACTCTCCCCATCAGAGTTTACAGATCCCTCACGTGATATGCTCATGACATTAGCACAATGTCTTTGTTGTAGGCACTAGCCACAACGTGTATCTTTTATCAGATTATACAGCTCTTTCCACCAGTTGAACGTGAGGCCAGACCCCATCCCCTTAGCATCCTAGGTGCTAACTTAAGATGCATCATGACCTTCTAGCTGACTGGAATTGACTTTCAAGTAGATAGATTCACGTTTATCTAAGCACTGAAGAATGGAAGACAGCAAAGAAGTCACACAAAGAACTTTTGTAAGACTGGGGGTAGAGGTTCCAAATTGGTATTTTTTAATTACTTTAACACATGTCTGTATACTTTTTTGTTTACTAGTTAGGTATATACTCACTTCATTAAGTAAAGGCTACTTCTCTGAACTCTACTTATGGAAGAAAATGTATACTTCAGCTGACCAATAATCCCCAGTATTTTCACATAGCATCTCTTGAGAAGAGATTCGGGAACTATCTCCCACATTTAGAAACAGCTCAACGATCCAATTGGTCTTTGATGCCCAGTGGCCTCCAGGATAGATGACAGTGTGTGCTTCCCCTAGGGATTACTGGTTTCCATCTCTATCCCTAGTGCTTGACGAAACACCACATGAAAATGAAAAACCTATACCAACTTTCCTAGTTGAAGCTGTGTCTGATTATGGAAGCACTTAAAACATAAAAATGGATTGCACATGGCCTGTTCCTGGCACTGAATTTACGCATCACTTCCTGTCATCAATTCTTGGTAGGGCAGAACCAAGCCAATCCAGGGCTATGAAGTTATGATGAAACGTGGAATGGTAAGAATATTAATTTTCAACTGACAACACTTTACCAGATACAATTTAAAAGCACTTTCCTGGCTATTTCACTTTAGCTTTGTAGGCAAATGCTACCAGAAATGCCACAGTGTACCTAAGAATTTGAGTTTATATACAAATTGGATCTATGTAGGGTGCTGAAGTAAACTGTTCACAGACATTTTTTACTACCAGAGGGCAGTTGTCTTCAGCCTGAAACTTTCTTAATAATTAGAGCTACATGACTAGTCAGTTTCTAATTTCTATAAGCCTTCAATTACAGGAACCTAACAAGATAACACAAGTCTGTGTTTGACTGCATCCACATTTCATTCCCTACCCAAACCATGCTTCGCTGGAGGAAGGACGGGAAAGAGGAGGGCTGTTATTATTGTTAATGTTCAACAGAAATTAAAATTTTATTAGGAATTTGACCCTAATAAGGGCAATGAAGACAATTAGAAGATATCCACTTTAGAACACCAAATGGCTTAATTATCAGTTATCCTTAGGAGATAACTAAGAGGAAAGGGGAGGTGTTTTAACCATAATGGGGATCTGTATAACCATGCCTGCTACATGTGTCCAGTCTGTGCTCAAGCTATGAAAGTCTTCATGGTCCCTGAAAACCTACATTGAGTTCATGTCAACAGATCTAGGCCAGCCTCTCCTGGGTTAGGCAGAATCTATGCTGCATAGTTTAGAAAAAAAAAAAGAGCTCTTTGGAATCACCCAGATGGATTTCAGATCTCAGATTTGCCACTTACTGGCTGAAATCTTTATGGTTTTTCTTAACATATGAAAAGACATTCTATTATTTTACTATATGATATATTAGTGACTACACCAGGTTACATTTTCTCAAATGGCAAACAAAGCACAGGGCAACGTTTCTCTTTGATTCAAGAGAACTTCAATATCACCACTCTTTGAGAGGGTCCAGTTTTTTGTGACAGCTGTGGGACAGTCCACCAGAGTATCCATGATGCTTGGTAATAAAGAACATTTTGCTAAATTGTCCTATCATGGTTCTTGCACACAACATTTACCTTTTCCTCCTCATCTGTTTTTTTCTGCACTTGAGCATGTGTTTCCTCACTATTATGCACAGGATCTGATCTGGGGATAGGTTTTTTGTGTTCATATGGAACATCCACAGAAGGGTGATAACATACTCTCATCTTGCCATCAGATGTCAAATCAAACTCTACTTTGCAATAACAGTCTTCTGGAAGAGAAGAATAATATAGACCGATGAAAAATGCAATATAATGCCACATCATCATTTATCCATTCCCCTCCTGTTGGACATTTAGCTTTTCTCACCTTTTCCATTATTACAAACACTCTTTGGATTAGAAATCTATATCTCAAATAGCCCTATTTGATATCACCCACTGTGCTGCTGCTTCAGCTCTGGTGTATCAGGATGCCTATCAGGTGGCCCAGAAAAAGGTGTTTTGAAGAGAAATTGTTTTAAAATCTGCTTCCAGCATACCAATGTTCATACCTGGACTGGAGTCCACCATTTTGTCTCTGGAATTTTATCTCTTAACTTCAGGTCACACTTACGTGAAAATGGAGAATACAATTCAAAAAGCTAAGTAACATGGTACCCTTAGTTAGTTTTTTATTTTTTTATAACATCTTCATTGGAGTATAATCACTTTACAATGGTGTGTTAGTTTCTGCTGTATAACAAAGTGAATCAGCTCTACATATACATATATCCCCATATCTCCTCCCTCTTGTGTCTCCTTCCCAACATGTTGTCCTGCATATGAGAATGGAGTTCAGCAGCTAAAAGCAACTGCAATGGTTGACACCAATAAAACTATTTTAAAATGTGAAAGAAAAAAAAAAAGCTACATAAAAGCAGATGGCACTTTGTAGAAGAACCAATGAAAAGCCATTTCCATTTCCTTTTGCTCCTGAAGACAAAGGCAGCTCCAGGAAAAAATGTGTGAGATCCCTTCCAGATACAACAATCCATGGTCCTTCCAGATACAACAATCCATGGTTTATTTTCTAGCCAGTGATGTGTTTGAACTTGGTTAGTCATCCAGACGGGATGAGAATGGAGCAAGTCAAATGATTTGAAGCTTTCCTTTCATCCCAAGAAAGCTAAATGACTTAGTGTCTCTCTAATAATAAAACTTACATAGTGTTCTCCTAAACGCTGGTCACTGCCCTAAGAGCTTTAGTCTATATTAAATCATTTAGTCTAATGATCATTAATACTTACATAATAATTAATATTGATGTTCAATGTGCTGTGTGTTTATTAACCCTCAATCCTCACAAAATTTTATGAGGTAGATATCTTTGCTACCTCCTTTTATGTGGAAACTGAAGCCCTGTAACCCAGCTGGTTACACTGCAGTGGAGATGAGAGTTGAGGTATTTGCTCAGGAGCCAAGCTCTTAGCAACTGCACCTGCAGCCTCTGGCTCTGAGCAGGTTCTAGCTGTCACTTTTGTTGGGTGGTTTTGTTTGTTGTGCTGTTCCAGCCGCTGTGATAAGATCCTATTCAAGAGCTGCCTGCCTGTCCTCCCAGGATGAGAGGTAAATGTGGAAGCTGAATTTCGTGGATAAAGAAAACTAGGTCTTTGGAGAGAAGGCAGACCAGTTACCCCTGCTTCATTTGTTAGCCATTCAGTTTAGAAGCATGGTTGGTTTTTGTTTGTTTGTTTGTTTTTTGTTTTGTGTTGTTTTTTGTAGAAACACCTGGGATTAGAAAAGGTCCTGTTTCTTCTAAAACTTTCATATTCTACATTTATAAAACTATTCTTAAGCTAAATGACATTATTCCACAATTTAGTATTTTGGGGTGATTGTTAAGTGATGTCGTGGGCCTGAATTTGAAGTGTAGGAGCCCATCATTCTTCAGTTCTTCGTAAGGAGGTCCTGCTACATCAGGTTAGGGTACCAAAGCCCATGTGGCCTTAGACAAGTCATGTCATGCAGCAGGAATTGGGTGTTCTCATCAGCAAGTGGTATAATGTGTGTGAGGGGTTTGGTACAACCCCTCACACACAAGGAGTACAGAAACCCATGAGTCAGTAGTGCTGTTATTATACTATTATGATGACGATCCTTCTTACTATTATCATCAATATTATAACTGGCATTTAAAAATTATTGTCGGACTTCTCTGGTGGTCCAGTGGTGAAGACTCCACACTTCCACCGCAGGGGGTTCAGGTTCAATCCCTGGTCGGGGAAGTTCTGCATGCTGCGGGGTGCAGCCAAAAAATAAAAAGAATTTAAATTAAAAAATAATATATTGTGTTGCAAAGTTCTTGGACACCTGCAAGTAACTGAAATCCAAGGCAGGGTTTTCCAGTCTTGAGTCCGCCCCTTGGCAGACCCTCCCTGGAGCCTGAGAGTCTACAGATGTGGCTTGAGGCCATCTGATATGCAGGCAGGTGTGACCTCACCAGACAAGATCAATGCGAAAGAACACTACCAGACAGCTGCACTCTTAGGAAAATCATCACTCCTGCTGTTGCAAAGAGCTACACTTTCCTTTGCTTCTGCCTCTATTTTTGAGCTCCTTTTTTTCCCAACATACATGACACCAAGGCTGGGAGGACTTGTGTACACACAGGGCCCCTGGGAGAAGGCAGCCTTTTGGGCCACCATGGGTCATAAGGGCCAGACCCGGCACCCCGAATGCCTCTGCTGGTGAATACAGAGGCACAATCAGGTCCTTGAGAGGCTTACTGCCAACCCCACTCCTCCTGGCTGAGCCAGTGGAAAATGCATTTACATTTGGCAAATGCCAATGTAACTGGGCTTTTTAAAATTCCAGAAGGCTTTAATTGCAGAAAATGACTTAAGTTTAAATCCCTTATTGTCTTTTTTTTTGCTCTTGAGCAAGGAAATGAGACCAAACTAGAGTTTAATAAAAACAAGTTCCCAGTAGAATTCAGAGCACATCTTTAAGCTGCCTTAAATCTTCTGTCATGAAACGCTGCCCAGCGAACTGCAAGAGGTCAACAGCCTGTTTCTAATTTATACGTTTTACTCTCTTCAGGAGATGGGAGGAAAAATATCCCGAAAATAATGTCTGCAAAGTGATCACAGTTCCCACAATCCTGTGTAATTGCCAGCCTCTGTTCAACTCCTTGGAGAGGAAGAGACCTCAGCATGAGGGAGGAGCTAGGAGGGTCCCCAAGGACCTCTGTGAGGAAGGAGAGCCGCCCCAGATCGGCACCTCCTCAGGCCAAGCGCTCGTGAACGTGATGCCGCTGCGTCCTCGGGCAGCTCTGTGAGACGTGTTTGTGTTACTGTGTAACGGGGTGAGTTCAGCGAGTCAAGGCCCGAACGCTAGCCATTTGCAAATGTCATATAATATGCAAGTCAAACCGGGTCCACCTACTTCCCAAATCAATTTTCCTGCCAGACCAAATATGGGACACTCAGTTCAATTTGAATTTCAGATAAGCCAGATGTTCCTAGTAGCCTCACGACCCAGGGTAAGACTTCAGTGTAAATGTGTCCCAAATAACACATGGAACGTAAATATACTAAGAAATTATCCATTGTTTATCTAAAATTTCAACTGAACTGGGCATCTTACATTTCTACTTGCTAAATCTGGTAGCCTCAATATTAGCAGATTTCTCCTGATAAGAACCAAATGTTACGTATCTTGTTCTCTTAATTGGTATAGGTCTCAATTCAATTTATAAAGATGATGTCTATTTGGCAGGGTGTATAGGACATTGCTAATATTTTATTTTAAGCTTATGAGAAGGAAAGGAAAAAGAAAAAGGGAAGAAATGACGGAGGAAGGGAAGGAAGGAGATCAGGAGGGGAGAGTGAAGGAAAAAGGAAAGAAAGAAAAAAGATAGAAAAAAATATGACACCTCAGAACATCTGCTATTAAAACAACAACAAAAACACTTCTATATCAGAATTATAGACTACTAAAAAGTCATTTAGTTTACAACTAAAATTAATAATAATTCCTTATACAGGACATTTATTTAGAAAGATAACTTGTAAAATATTATGTTGGACCATTTCAGTTTAAATATGCATATATTTTACTAACTAAATTATACTATTAATGCAATGTTTCTCAAATATTATCATAACCAAGCAGACCTACAGTAATTAGATTACAGTGAGATATCTAAATTATATGCAGATAAATTCTGTTTTCATCCATTTCAGAACATATCCTACAAGTCCCAAAACATCTGGATATCTGCAGGCAACTAAAACTTTGGCAAAACAATTCACCAATTTAATTTTTTTTTAATATTTATCCAGAGGTTGTATCTCTTTACACACACACAGTCACATTTCTCATGAGTTTAAGAAGTCATTTGATCTCTCCAGGCCTTGGCAATTGTCTCCATGTAATGAGGCTTGGGCCTCAGGACCCTGACAGACCTCTCACTCTAATATTTAGTGATTTTCTGAGTCAGCTTTCAAATGGGTAATTGCAAGTAGTAGAAGATTTAAACATTGCTGTTCTCAGTTGAAAGGTGGTTAGAGCATACAAATATACACTTATTTGGTTCTTGTTTAAGCTTCCAGGAATATAAGACACGGTATTTATCCCCTGCATGGATGACCACTAATCCAAGTAAACATAAGGTGAAAGAGTGTAACTGATGGCGGGAGGGGCAATAAAATCACACTGTAATCTTTTCTATTTACTTAAGGCTCACTGTATTTGTTTGAAAATGCCAAGATATATTCCAATGGGAACAGAGACCTAGGAAAATACAATTTCACCCAGGGCTGACTTCACAATGATTTAACTACAAAAATTCCTTTCCTTGTCATCCTTTAATTCTCAGTCTTGTGCCTCTAAAGTGGAGAGGAATGACCGTATCAAGTGCCCATGGCAATCCTGCCTGACGGGGGCATTCGCTGGCTCCTGGGCCCACACACAGGAAAAGACACAGCTCTGCCTTCAAGGAGCAGGGAAAACATGGACCCAGCCAAGCTCAACACACTACAACTGGTTTGTAACAGCCGTCAATGAAAGGGCTTTTGGGGACTGTCAAGAGAGAGCCCCAAATCCTTGGAGGAACCCAGGGCCGATCCTCAGAGGAGGAAACAGAATGGGTGAGGGAACACATCAAAGCTAAACTAACACTATTGTGGTATCGTGGGCCGAAGGACCATGGGCTATGCCGCTGTGTCCAGGGTGAGAGTGTTTTAAAATACTGTGTATTAATAGAACCTTGAGGAATACAAGTCCAAAAGATCAGGAGATGATTGCCACTGAAAGGATAGTTTGTTTCAGATCCCAAGAGGAGGGGCCACCCTGGGAAGCACCAGGGTCAGTCAGGAGGCAGAGGGAGCAGTGGGCAAGAGCCTTTACTATAGTTTCCTTGGAAGGAATGGGCGAGTCAGGGTACGCACACAGGCCTAGGACTGGCTGGTTTGAGTGATCAGTGCACTCTGGGCATAGGGACTGTTCCCGGTTGTCTGGTCCTTGTCCCTCGGGTGATTATGGCAAGAGGTAGTGACCTTTGCCCACTGCACACCCATCACCTTGGTGGGCACAGCATTCCTAGAGGAAGTAATGGGTGTTGTGGTCATTCTTGGGAGGAGAAGGCTTTGCCTGATCCAGTGGGGTCCAGCTCCTGAGGCATTAGTTCTATTCTCCACAGTTCCGCACGGTATTCATGAGGCCTCGTGGGGCAGCCAGGCCCATGGCAACATTTCACCTCCAATTCGAAGGCACTGATAGTCTAATTGTTGGTGAGCTTGTGGCACGAGATGCAAGAGAAAGACAAGGACAATTGTCACCCCCCTTATCACCTCCACCTCCCACAAAGGAGAGGACTTGGTGAAGCTCAGCAGCGCTGGCAAACACATCTGGACACATACCAAACATACGAGGCATTCTTTTACGTTCACTTACTCATATAAAATGTTTCTAAATATATATTTAGCAAACAATCTCGATTTCAGAGCCTCTAATAAGCATCATGAATGTTAATGAAGCCAGGTAGTGTTTATATGCCAACATAAAGTAAAATTCAAGTCATTTTTCGTTATTGCCAAATATCTAAATATTAGACATTGTGTAAACAAGCATTACCTAATCAGAATCTTCCATATTCTATTACAATCTTGGAGTCACTAATTATAGATGAAGTGCCCTTATGGATACACGCACAGAGGAAGAAAACCACAGAAGCAAAGCCGTTAAGTTCCTCACTACCACATAAAATTTACAGGTGGGAAAACTGGTGTCCATCAAAAAGACCAATGTCACTCGGGAACCCACCAAAAGCACAATACTGAGACGACAATGTTTATATTTTTTTCACAATTATGAAGCTCTTTTTTATTTCTCCCAAATGCAGAGACAAATATATATTAAAATAATGATGGCATCCATAAAGTGGAACACTAGAATAAAATACCTGTATTTACTGACTTTAATGTTTTTTAGTTTGGAGTGAGAAGAATAACTTTTATAAGATAGTCTATGGCCAAAGTTCTCCTCCTGGATTCTTTTCAGAATGAAGCATTGTAAAAAAAAAATCTGCCAAACAAACAGTTGTGAGGTTTACACAGTAGAAGGATATGGATATTTTTGGAAGAAAACACATGGGAATCATTTCCAAAGCACTTCTAAAGAGTCATTCACGATAAAACAATAAAATATTAACCATAAAAACCTAAGAAGGTAAAAGTCATGGCGATAAAATCTCTTTAGCTTGGCCACACACTGATAATGAGGGTGTTAACGTAAATCACGTGGCACTGTGGCCCGATGCCCTGAGATCAAGGGCAAAGTGTGGGACAAACACGCCTTTCACACTGACTGACATAGGCCCTTAATCGTGCAGGTCAGAAGGCTCAGAGAACAACGTCCATCACTCCCTGCTTTCTCCATCTCTGTTAAGTGAGATCACAAACAAAATTTTACTCAGTCAAGGTACAGCAGAAGTCAGGGAATAAGGATGAGAGCTAAGCATCCAGCACACCCCTCTCCCCAACAAAAGGGGACTAGCTTTAGAAGTAACTTTGATCTCTATCTTATTCCAGACCAAGACTTGTTTTTTAAAGATTACAAGGTGGTGTTTGTCCTCTGTTGGTTGCTGCGAAGATTGGGCTCGAACTGTAGTGTAATAGTTAAGAATATAATATTACCCCTACTTCACGATTCCCTTACAGCATCCTCTTGACTAGGGGAAAGGTTCACAGCCTGGATGACGCCCCTGGTGACCTGACCTTCAAAACCTGCTGTGCCGGAAAGACTCTGTATGTAATTATGCGTTACTTTGACAAATTTGTAAAATATGGACAAAAAGCAAACCAAAAAAGTCCCAAAATGTTTTAAGAGCAGAGGGAAGGGAATGGTCTTAGAAAAGTTTTGTTTTGTTCTGTTTTCCTCCAAGAGAGATAAGAAATAGATATATGTTTGAAGTGGAGGAGTTAAATTCTGAGTGTATCCACACCTCCTGGTCTCCTTTTCATAGTAAGAGAAACTGACACAAAGGACGTTTTCAAATACTAATAATAACCACTGATCTGTACTTCCTAATAGCCAATATTTGCTTAAATTCAGTCGGGCCTGTTATTTTAATATAAGAAAAATACTTAAGTAGAAGTAAATTCTAAAATAATAGATGTTTTATTTAAAAGTAGACTTCTCGGGAATCTGTACGACATAAATTATTGAATTCTTTATTTGCTCCCAAGGACATTTTGCCACATTCAATCAGAACAGAAAATTTTGGAAAGAGAAACTTGATAATTTACCTATTGTGCAAAAGTTGTGAAATACCAAGATATTTATGGGTTTGGCCGTGGCTGGCAAATTAGAAAATTATTTTATTTCATTTTTAAAAGGTGGTGTTTAGAAAATTCCCAAAATATGTCCTACAAACTTTTCCCATTGAATTCTTGTTCTACTCCTTAGTATTCTACTAAATGTTGATCTTAAGAGGAATTCTGACACCTAATTTTGAAAACAAAATTAAGAGGCTTTTCCCCCCCTTTAAAAACGAGGAACTGGCTGACCAAGGATTGTCGATCACGTTGAGAACATCTCCTGGTTGTCAGTTAAGGTTTCCTCCAACACAAAAATGTCAAGAGCTCCCTCTTCCCTAAAGTTTGCATGGCAATTCAGTTAAATAAGAGAGTAAAACATTCATCACAAGAGCAGCAAGAACAGTACGTTTTTCTGCATTTGATATTTTCTAGATTTTGTTAATTGAAAGAACTATCTAGAAGATTAGCAAGATAGAAGTTGAATTTAACAAAGGCGCCAAAATAAATCATTGTAAAGGATCCATCTCCTCATAAAAAATAAATTCTCCACTGAAAGAAACGGAAGAAAAACATCTGGATGAAGAGCAATGGTTTTTCTAATAGCTGGTGTTTCCCAGCATCTTATGATGTGCATAATACTCCCCTGTGTGTGTTGTATATGACCTTGTCACAGAACAACCTTGAGATGTAGGGAAAAGTTAGATTCACTTTTCAGTTGAGGAAACCCAATGACTGCCATAAAGTCCCAGAGTTCAGGTACTTTCCAGGGAACCTTGCCGTTGGCCCTTCCCTGCAGCAGCCATCACACTCAGCTCCCGGGCATACTCTGTGAAAGCTACTGTGTTCTGGTCCTAGGACGTGAACACTGGGCAAGGGATGGAAGGAACACATGGACACTTTGCCAAGGAGCCTGTGTCTCCCTTAGACCTGGCTCCAGGGAGATCCCTGCAGGGGCTCCACCCTTACTTGACTTGGCCTTGCTATGAATACAGTAATAGCAGTGTTGAAATGTTCTCTGAGGATTTTCAGCAAGTGTGGCTCCTCCAGGATAATTCTCACACCTACCTATGAGAACCATCTTCTAGCCCCAAAGCATGCAAACAAAAACCAAAACTGTAGAACAGCTTATAGGATGCCCTCTGTGGGAGAACCTGATGTAAAATGATGGATGGATGCACTCTGTAAGCATTCGTTAACCAACCTCTATGTGCTCAGTACATGCTGGACCAAATTTTCACCTCGATTAATTCATTTAAACTCACAACAGCTTTATTAACTAGATTATTATTTTCCCATTTTTACATGTAAGAAATGAGAGTCTCAGAGAAACTAAGAAAATGTCCATGGTCACTGCGATATTGTGATCTATAAGAAAAATATATTTGTTTTACATATGGCTGTACACAAACATCAATCCCAATCTCCCAGTTCATCCCACCCCTCCCTCCCCTCCCTGTGTCCACATATCTCTTCTCTACATCTGTGTCTGTATTCCTGCCCTGCAAATAGGTTCATCTGTACCATTTTTCTAGATTCCACATATATGAGTTAATATATGAGATTTGTTTTTCTCTTTCTGACTTACTTCACTCTGTATGACAGACTCTAGGTCCATCCACATCTCTACCAATGATCCAGTTTTGTTCCTCTTTTATGGCTGTATTGCACAGGGAGCTCAACTCGGTGCTCTTTGATGACCTAGATCGGTGGGATGGGGGAGGAGGGAGGGAGGTCAAAGAGGGAGAGGATATATGTATACATATAGCTGATTCACTTCGTTGTACAGCAGAAACTAACACAACATTGTAAAGCAACTATATCCCAATAAAATATTATATATATATTTGGTCATTCAGATAACCAAACTATATTTCTCATATATACTTGGTTTTCTTCCACGGTTCCTGGCTTCTAATTCCCCAAAACCCTTGGAATTTCCTGAGCAATAAGAGCAGTGGGAGATTTTGTTACACTATTTGGTCTCTTGTCCTCAGTTCTTGAAATCAATTCAGAATTGTAAAAATGAAATGGATGTCTTGTTATTCATAACAAGCTCCTTCTACCACAACTGGGTTTATGTTAATGAGGTGAATTTTGAAATGCACCTAACCAATGGGGGCTTGTTGCTAGGGAAACCAACCAAATGATTAGAGGGTTGTAACTCTCAGTCCCACCTCCTCCTGATTTCCAGGAAGAGGAGAGGGGCTGGAGGTTGACTCAATCACTGGCCAATGATTTAATCGATCGTGCCTCTGTAATGAAGCCTCCATGAAAATCTAAAAGGGTGAGTTCCAAGAGCTTCCACGCTGGTGAACAAGTAGAGCTTCCATGTCCCTCCCCATAACTTGCCCTCTTCCACCTGGCTGTTTCAGAGTTATATCCTTTTATAATAAACTAGTAATCTATAAATAAAATGTTTCTCTCAGTTTTATGAGCAGATCTAGAAGGTTAATAGTACCCAAGGAGTAGGTCATGGGAACCTCCGATCTACAGCCAGTTGATTAGAAACACAGGTGGCAACCTGGACTGGTGACTGGTGTGTGAAGGTGGGGGGAGTGAGGTGCAATCTTGTGGGACTGAGCCCTTAACCTGTGGGATCTGACACTACCTCCAGGTATATAATATTAGAATTGAGTTGAACTGTATGACCCCCAGCTAGAGTTGGAACATAGCTTACAGGTGTGGGTAACCTTCCCCCAACATTGGAATTGGGTATCAGAACTAAAGAGTCACAGAGCTAATTAGTTGGAGGAGCAAACTTTGATTTCAGATCATTCTAATCTCAAAGTTCATTCTGCCACATCACATGGCATCTAAGAAGAGATGGATTTGGGAACCTGGGGGTTTTTTTTTATATATATATATAGCTCTGGAGAATTTAATGCTTTTTTATTGAAGGATAGTTGATTTACAATGTTGTATTAGGTATACAGCAAAGTGATTCAGTTGTATATATAAAACATATATATACATATATAATATATATATATATACACACACACACACATATATATATTCTTTTTCAGATTCTTTGTCCTTAAAGGTTATTACAAAATATTGAGTAGAGTTCCCTGTGCTATACAGTAGGTCCTTGTTGGTTACCTATTTTTTATATAGTAGTGTGTATATGTTAATTCCAAACTCCTAATTTATCCCTCCTCCCCGTTCCTTCTGTGGTAACCATAAGTTTGTTTTCTATTTCTGTGGGTCTATTTCTGTTTTGTATATAAGTTAATTTGCATCTTTTTTTTCTTTAGATTCCACATATAAGCGATATCATACAATATTTGTCTTTGTCTGACTTACTTCACTTAGTATGATCATCTCAAGGTCCATCCATGTTGCTGCAAATGGCATTATTTCATTGTTTTTATGGCTGAGTAATATTCTGTTGTATGTATATAACCCATCTTCTTCATCCATTCCTCTGTTGATGGACATTTAAGTTCTTTCCATGTCTTGGCTATTGTGAACAGTGTTACAGTGAACACTGAGGTGCATGTATCTTTTCAAATCATGTTTTTCTCCAGATATAGGCCTAGAATTGGGATTGCTGGATCATATGGTAGCTCTATTTTTAGTTTTTTAAGGAACCTCCCTACTGTTCTCAATAGTGGCTGCACCAATTTACATTCCCACCAATAGTGTAAGAGGGTTCCTTTTTCAAAGGCTTGACTTCCTAAGATTCAGAAGTTTCCAGTTAATAAGGAGGACTCCCATGGATGTGTGCACCTTGGTGATCTCTAATCAAGCACCAATGCACAGGGAAGCAAATAGTCCAAACTCTGGTGCCTTTTGCTGGCTGGTATAACTGAATGATTCTGTTCTTCACTCTGGGGAAAAAAGGAATGAAATTAACTCTCAAGTCTTCTTTTGCCACAAAAGCCATGACTTGCAGCAAGAGTCCATCTACAATATGAGACATTGAAATGTAGGCTTTAAGAGAACATGTTTTCAGTTGCATTTTATAGTCAAGTCATTACAAAATGTCCATTCTCTGGATGAGATGAAACTGATGACTTCCTGAAAGGATGTGAAAACTTTCCACATCCTTAATCCTGTCCCTGGAGCTCAGAATTTGCAGAAGACTAAAGCTGGCAGGAGCCATGGAAACATCTCACCTCCCCTTCATATTTCAGAGGCCTCCGTCTGTTTACTTTTTCCACACCTCTAATTTTGACTATTGTAATTAGTATCTCCACATCTGCTTGTATCCCAGGACATCTCTTCTAAACACCTCCAGGAATGTCTTCTTAGTAAACAAACCAATCCAAACCAAAGAAAGACAAAACAGAACTTCTGACAACTCCTGCTTCATATGGGGAAGACCGTCATTCTCAGCCTGGCACACAGATGTTTGACATACAACCCACATCTTATTTCCTTTCCACCCCTTACCACTTTCCTCCTGACCATACAAACCTTAGTTCTAATTTCTTGTTCCTCATCAAGCACTGTTTTATCTTTCATGTATCTGAGTCTTAACATGCACTCTTTTCTCTGCCTGGATTATCCTTCTCTTTATATTGTATCTGGCAATAATGAAATGCATGAAAGAATGAGTCAGAGAATAGGGTCTCAGAGAGCTTTCCCTCTTGGATTGACTTCAAGATTTCTCCATATGCTTGTCAGGGGCTGACCACGCATCTTTCTGCAGATCACATATTGTGTATCTCTAGTTTTCCTGACTAGCTGTTTCATCAGTCCCTGCTGGGCCCTGAAGTAAAGAAGTGTCACAGATCTTGGATGAAACATACGGATTAAAATATGTTCCACTTTTTGAATAGGGCAGCTTTGTTGAAGTCTCACTCTAACCAGCTAGATGAGACTGGGCAACTTGCTTAACAGTATCAATCTCTATATTCTTGTCCATAAACTAGGAATAATGACACACTTCTCAAAGAACTGTGGTGAGGATTGATGTTTGTAAACACTCAACACTGTCTGGTATAAAGCAACTGTTGCATAAGTGAGTGGTCAAGAGTTCAGGCTCTGGAGACAGGGCACAGTTGTCCAAACTGGGAGCCCTGCCATTTACTGGCTGTGTGAACTTGGCAAGTGAAACCCTTTAAACTCAGTTTCCCCATATAGTAAAATGAGAGTGAGATGATTGCACTTAGTTTGGGATGATGCAATAGATACACTACACTAGAATATTCTTGAGTAGAAGTTGCAGGATGCAAAGTGCTTATCAATGTAGGTAGTCCTCCATGTGTTAACTCACCCACCTTCACACAGTCTATGCTCAGTATTGTTAACTCTTAGTAGCACCAGTTGTGGCTATCATCATTGTCATTGCCATCATCATCACCATCATGATCATCCTCATCATTCTTGTCACCATCATCATCACCATCATCATCATCATCATCATTATCATCATCCTCATCATTGTCACCATCATCACCACCATGATCATCCTCATCACAATCGACATGGTCGTCATTATCACCACCATCATCATCCTCATCTTCATCTTTGTTACCATCATCATTATCATCATCTTCTTCATTGTCACCATCATCATCACAGTCATCATCATCATCCATCATCATCATCTTCATTGTCCTCACACACTCACACTGGTTCCTATGTGACACATCCCTGCCTAGTCATATCCACTCCTCACCTCCTTACAATACTTTAGTTATGACACTTTGTTAACATGCTTGCAC
Organism: Phocoena sinus; assembly: GCF_008692025.1. NCBI lineage: Eukaryota > Metazoa > Chordata > Mammalia > Artiodactyla > Phocoenidae > Phocoena > Phocoena sinus. The sequence continues at coordinate 99,299,061 of NC_045771.1, forward strand.
ACCCCTTATATCCAGCCTCTACTCTTCAGGCATGACAAGGACAGTTTGAAAGAAGCCTGATTACTCTGCAGCACAACTCATGAAATCATCCCTTTGAATCAGGAGAGCTGGTTGGGCTCATTATGTCTAGCTCACTCTCCTCAAAACCACCCACAAAAAAAGTCTTATGAAATGTTCTGAAAATTTTAAAAAAGAGAATCTATCCTGTTATCAAAAATTTCAGAAACATCGTATCATATATCATTGCCTAGAATCATAGTAATTCATTTTAGCATATTAAAGGACTGGAGAAATGCCAGAGTAAACTAATTAATATATTTAACTAATGTAAGTTTTCTTAATCCGTGCAATCAGCTAATCCCTAAATCTATGACTATGGAAAATTTCCCTGTGTTTGTGTGTATGTGTATATAGGTGTACTATGCAGTGGGAAGGGCTGTGTAAGTGCCTTCTCCTTTCCATGTATTCACATGTGTGTATATGCATATGTGTGGTGTGCTACATGCCTTCTCCTTTCTCTGTGTGTGTGTGTGTGTGTGTGTGTGGTGTGTGTGTGTGTGTACTAAACAACAAGAGGATGTAACAAATATCTTCTCCTGTATGAAATCTCTCCCAGCTTAACCTTCTTCTTTTTGAGTTTTGAGCTCCTTTCCCTAATTATTGACTATTCTATCAACATTCTGTTCTGTCTCTTGCCATATTTTTCTTGTACACTATAAGAAAGAAAAAAGTACCAGAAGGGGAGGGGGTAGAAAACATTGTGTGCCCACTGGTTTTCATTTGCTTTGTTTCCACTCTGTGGGGCTGATCTAGTGCCAGTTCTGCCGCTGCATCAACACCAGGTCTAGCTGGCCTGCCCCTGTGCCTCTTGTCCCTTTAAAATTTTATGAAATCTTCCCCTACTCAGAAAATGAGCACACGCACACACTCACACTCATCCTCACATATATGACCTTAGCCCCTTAGATGTCAGGTCCATGGACTCCAGGTTAAGATAGATGCTTCACAGGGACAGCAACCGCCATCTTAACCCCTGAATCCTCAACACTAGCACAGGGTCTGGCAGAGAGTAGGTGTCAGTAAATGTTGAAAGAATAAATGAATTAATCAAATGGCTCATCAGGGATCCATTTATTTTTAAGACCACATGATATGTTCTTCAGAAGTATGTTCATCCCCAAAGGACAAACTTGTCCCAAGTCTCCTGGTACATCCAGGTATATTTTCTTTTGGCCCCTTTCAAAAGGTTATTATTCTCATGCATTCATCCTGCTTTTGTCTATAAAGTAAGTCTCCACATTTTAGGGTCATTATGTACAGTTATACAGACTGTACACTGCTACTGTACAGAATGTCTGGCCAAGGAAAGTGAGAGCTGAAACTCAAGCTTGCATATTGGGACAGTACAGGGTCTGCCTTGAACAAGAAGCACCATTTGCTTGCAGTTATGCACTTGCCAGAGAGGATGATTTTTATAATTCACTCAAAGAAGCAGTGTGGATTAGTTATGAGCCTCCCACTGGATACATGACTGCCTGGAGGTACTTTTTTCCAAAATCTAGGTCAAGAGTTGAAGAAGATGGACATATGCCACCTTTTCATTATGACTTACTGTGTGGATCACAATGGGAAATGTTCCAGAAAGAACGTAAGTAGCGGGCATTTGATTGGACTACACTGAGTCTCATAAAATTATTTCCTACACTGGCCACAGAGTGGCTGAGATGTGGATGTGTGTTGAAGAAAGAGAGGCTGAGAGGGATGAAGAAGAAACCAGGAGAAGGGCTTGAGGCTCCGGCCCTCATGTAGCCCCAGCAGAGTCGTGAGCATGAAGTTTTCTGGAAGGATAGAAGTTGCACCCAGTGAGCATCAGCAACCCTCTTCCTACCAGGAGCCCATGATGTCTGTTAGTTGTTTTCCTCCATCTCAAAGTGAAGAGTCCTTCTGCCTGCTATCCTTTCTTCCATGGTATGGAGGTCTTTCCCCCAATTATGGATTCTCTCTGACCCTTGTCATAAAAAGACCCCAGTGGCAAACAGATAGAACCCGATTCACATGGCCCCTGGTCTCAGAGGAGTAATGTATATCTGCAGAGATCTCTCATCAGGAGACATTGTTGACTGCAGGACTCACCCTTTGCCCTGGAAAGGTCGGTCTCAGGTGGGACCCACCAGGAATGCTACACTTGTTACGTGAACCAGTTAACATTTGTGAAACCCTCACAATGCTCCAGGCATTGAGCCGGGCACTTTACCTGCATTATTTCTTCATATGTCACTACAGACCTCTGTTAAGTTACTTAACATCTCTGTATCATAAAAGAAAACAAAAACAAAAACAAAACACCCATGTTGTAAGAGTGCTATTATAATGAGAAATACTGCATAAAAATACTCAGCTGGGCGCCTGGAGTGTACTGAGCACCTGGTCAGTGAGCTGTTGGGTTTCTTTGTTGTGAAAGCTGCCTCTGTAAAGATGTAAACACATACAGACATAACAAACCTTTGGGCTTTATGCAAAACAACGGTGAGAAATTGTTCAACATTGGAAGAGTTAGGTTGAAATGTTAGGAAGAGTTAGGATTTTTTAATATTCTTTCCTTGTGGCCAAATCCTACTTGCTGGGTTAACTTTTTGAAATTTAGAACAAACTCTCATCTAGTAAGTTAAAATGATCTCAGCCTGACTGTGTTTCCTGCTGTTAGTTCACTCGGAATGTTCTGGGCTGTATGTCAAATGCATTCTCATTGTGTGACTGCCAGAGGGGAAAAAATGCCCATTGTCTTGGCTATTGCTATTTTTATTTAAATTGCAGTCCAACTTTTAGAAAGTCTTGATGGTCATAAATGTGAAATGGTGGGTAAAGTACTCTTGAAAAAAGGATATATTGTTTTCATTAAAAGAAAATAATACGTGTTCATAAGGACACATTTCAGAGACAAAACCTATAAAAGATAAAACCATTCTCATACAGGCCTTTTTCTAAAACACAACTGCTTTAAATTTTTTGGTGAATTTTTAAAATCCAGCCACAAAGACAGATAGGTAGATAAACAACAAATAGGCAAACAGATTGGATATACATGTGTATGTGAGTGAACGTATATATAGATATATACTAGATATATATACACATATATACCTAACTTGCTATATATAATTGGAGATATGCATATATATCTGTTGTCAGTGTGATGTGTGTATACATGCACAGACACGAATATATATGATATCTGGAGGTAAATAGATATACTGATTATACAATTGTGAATCTGCTTTTTAAGCCTAATATTCTAGCAAAAACAATATTTTGTATCTAAAATGTTTTTTATGATTATCATTTTAATAACTACAATAATAAATGCAATAACAAATTATATTCCATAAGTTGGCAAATCATAATTCAAATGACACTTTTCCTATGGTTGGAATTTGAAGTTGTTTCTCAGTCAATGTTTGTATAAAGATTGCAGGAATAACATCTTCTGCACAAATGTTGGTTAATTGTTTCCCTCATTAGGACATATTTCTGGATCAAAAAGCGTGGACACTTTGGGGGATTTGAGATACATCATGATAAACATCATTTCATGGTTTATTTCATTGTTTTTAATTTTCTTTGATTTATATTCCCACCAGTATATTTATACTTTATTTCCCTGTGTTCTCCCAAATGCAACTACCACAATGTTCAAATGAGAATGTTTTTCTACTGAAAATAATAGTATACATTCAGTAGGGTTTGTAATGTACCAAAGAATAGTTAAGCAACCAAGAAAGACTTATTGCCAAACTGTTACATGCAAGCCACTTTTAGGCATTAAGAACACTAAGGTATGTCACAGCCTTTACTCTTTTACTCAAGAAGATTACAGTCCTGAGAGAAGGATGCTGCATGGCTGCACCTCACAAAGAAAGGTGTTCATACTCCTCATAAACATCATAGTCTCTGCAAATGAGGAGGACCAGAGAATATGCCTCAAACGGGTTGGGACTCCAGTGGTAGTTTTCAAAGACTGAAGAATATGACAAGAAAAGCTGTCACCTGCAGAAAAGTTCACGGAGAGCAGTGCCCAGCAATCAGAGGGACAGGAGATAGATTTAGATGGTGGCAGGTGAAGATGAGTGGTGAGAGACCAACGTGCCCAGTGGAGGTGTGGGACTCTGTCGTGTGGGCCACACGGAACCTCCAGAGCAGTGTGAGATGGACAGGGAGAACACCCGTGTGTTATGGGGACTTTGCAACATAGCCTTGTGAGTGGGCGAGGGGGAACCTCCAGGGGGACGATGCCAGGTGACCATGAAAGAATGGTGGCCAAAGGAGGAGCCTAACTAAAAGAACATCGTGGGCATAGGAACAAATCCCCAGTTCAAAATGTGGAGAGAAGAACCAATAGAAGTTGGTGGGTGAGTACAACCTGGGCTGGGAAAAGGGAGGGCCAGGAGGTGCAGGTTTGAGCCACGCAGGGTTGGAGCCCCACTGGATCTCAGCATGGGAAATGGGTCAGTGTTAGAATGAAGTCCACAAGCAGATGACCTGAATGTTCTTTCACTCTGCATAGATGCGAGTCTTCCTAGTGTTTCCACACTGCCTCAGCTAAAGGGTGCCCCTAGAACCCCCAGAAACCCTGTCCTCCAACTTCCCTAATCTGAACCATACATGCTCCCCAAGCGGCTTGACAGGCCGCTTAGTGAGTCATGTCCAGCTCATTAAGAACAGCAGCTGCAATCCCAAAACTGGAATCTCAGTCACCTCATTGTGACCATCTCTGTGGGCCACCTCTCTGAGCCAGAGAGACAGGTGATAGGAGTATCTCCAAGAAAAAGAGGAAAGTTTCTTCCAAGAGGAGCTGGTCAGCAGTGCACCAGAAGATGCTGGAGCAGCAAGAGCTGCAGCTCCGGGAAACAGAAATTCCAAATCCACCCCAGGAAGAGGAGAATGGCCAGGCCCTGGTAGGGAATAGCCCAAGGTGGTGTTCCCCAGCTTGAACCCAAATAAACACCAAAATTCACAATAAGTAAAGAATGTGGACAAAAAAGAGGCCAAGCGTGATAACTGAAATGACTGTTGCACTTGCTACTTCCCTGATCAAGTCTTGTATTTCTGCTGTAGGGTGTTAATTGTATCCCAATAGCCTAAAACTAGCTTGCACACTCACTAAGAGGATCCACAAAAAGCAGGATGGCTGTGGTGAGCAAATGTACTTAGAGATTATCCAATTTGCGACACCGTTGCCACTAGGATGAGAAGCTCTTTTGCTTCTCAAATAGCTCCTTGGAGACAGGTGTGGGGTGCTGGCGTGTGTGACACATGTCTTGGTGCTTGTATGCACCTGGCCCCCAGTGCCCTGTGTCAGTGCTGCCCGGGAGCTGGTCTTTTCTTTTCACTTGATCCCAGGAGGGCTGTGCTTGTTCACTAATACGTCCATGTATCTCCTAGGACAGGATGAGCAAACACATGGCCGGGCAGTCTTGAGTCCCTTTCTCTGCCACCACACAGAGAGGTGGGAGGGCCTTGTGCCCTGGACGTTTGGTAGACTTTGCACGAGAGAGGAGATGGAGGTCTGGGAGGCACAAGGACCAGCCTTTAGCTAGGCAGAGAAGGAGTTGAAGGAGTAGATTCTCTTATGAGTAGTGGTGGGAAAATTGAGAATATTCTAGAGTTAGAAAATTTACAGTGCCCTGAAATAAGACAAAGATCTGTCCAGTGGGCACCAACCACTGTGCATCTACCCAGAATGCTCATAGAAGAGGACCTGGGGTGACACAATAAAAATAATAACATAGGGACTTCCCTGGTGGCGCAGTGGTTGAGAGTCCGCCTGCCGATGCTGGGGACACGGGTTTGTGCCCCGGTCCAGGAAGATCCCACATGCCGCAGAGCGGCTGGGCCCGTGAGCCATGGCCACTGAGCCTGCTTGTCCAGAGCCTGTGCTCCGCAACGGGAGAGGCCACAACAGTGAGAGGCCCGCATACCGCAAAAAAATAAATACATAAATATAATAATAACATAGAGACTTCAGACAGAAACGCAAAGTGGATACACCCATTCTTCTCAGACTTTATGTACATACACACACACACAGATACATACATACACACGTGAAAACGTGCACACAAACATGTATGTGTGCAGATACACACATACACACATGCACACACATATGTACAAACATAAACAAATACATACACACATAGATATACACAAACTTACATGCAGGCATACACACAAACACAGTGCACACTAAACACAAGCCTGCATGCAAACACATATACATACACACACAAACATACAAAACACTGACATGCCAACACATGTGTGCATACATACACACACACAAACATATATATATGGCTTATTCTATAGATTGCGTTCAGTTCCTTTCAACTAATTCTTTTTGCTGTCTGAAAAAATTTAAGTTTAAAAACATAAAAATAATAACAAACACATACAGATGTTAACGAGGAAAGGGACCCAAGTCTGGGATTCCAAGTGACCAGGAGGAAAAGGTAGCCTGGGTTTCCAAGTAGGAAGCCCAGGTGAGCACCTGCTCTCCTTCTTGTTCTCCTACCAGGGTCAAGATAACTGATGCTCCTTAGAAATAAGCCAGGTAACAATCACGGTAACATGTCTGTACTTTCAAGTCTTTCAGCACCAGCTCCGTTGAACTCCAGTGCAGAACAGTAGTAGCTGGGGGCACCTGCCACAGAGGCTGTGACCCACGGCCCCCGGGGTGTCTCGGGTCTGCCACTCTGAGTCGTGTGCCCTTTGACCACCTTCTGAACCATGTTTCTGCATAGCAAACCTTCACCTGTCAATGGGGACAGTGTCCCTTATTTCACTTGGCTGTTTGAAAACCCAAGACAGTTGGTAGAATTTCCCTGTAAAATGTAAAAATGTTGAGCCATCATTCAGTTACGCATATTTGATGAGTTGACATGTTTTTGGCATTTATGTATCAGGCACCATATCAGTTATTTTTATAAATACTCACAAAAAGCAAACCTTTGGAGTAAAACATCACCATACAAAAAGACATATCTGAAACAAAACACAGGACAGGATGGAGGCTGCTTTTATTATCAAACCCCCATTTCCCTGAGAAAATAAGAGGCAGCCAGCCTGCATTTGGGGAAGGGTGCCACATGGATAATTAGTGACAAGGCACATGTCCCAAAGCCTGGGCCCTTTGACATGGGGGCCAGTGCTCCCTTGACCAGACTCCCCAGCTTTCTGCTTCCCAGAAACCCCCAGGGAGACAGAGGCAGATACTGAAGTTCGCAGAGGAATAAACATGGCAAGTTTCCCAGGCTCGTGGACTCCCTGCCAGGCCCTGGCAGCAGACACATGTGCAGGGGGGTTCCTGGCTCTGAGAAGTTCATCATGAGGGACAAGGGAAAGGAGCATTTTAGCTCTGGCTATTTCCCTCCAATTCCTATGGAAATAAACCAAATCATATACTTCAAGGAGGTCATCCTGTCATCTAAGTCATGCAATGAGGCAGCATCTACTACAACTTCCATTTATCCAGCTGCACCAGGATACAGGGGTCTGAGACACAAACACACACAAAATCCTTGCTGCTTGTGAAGAGCAGGGCAATAGGATCCAGTCAGGTGCAACTCCTAGAGTTGTGCTCTCCGGATCCCACTCCTGAGTTTGCATCCTAGATTTCACCTCTCACTTGCCACCTGGGGGTTATTGGAGCCTCCCAAGCCTGTTTCCTCACGTTCAAAGGAAGGATGACAATCACAGTATCCTTGGTATCCTTGAGGGGTAAACGAGATGACACAGAATGTGCTTGGATCCCAGTATCATCAGTGTGTGACCTGCCATCCTTATGGCGCCATGTTGCCTGTCTAGGAAAGATGCTGAGTTGGCTTGGAGACACTGGATATCAGTGCAATCCTAAATACAAGGACCAGTGCGAGATGGAATTCAGGAGTCAAAGAGACCACGGTTCAGACTAAGGGAGACACGGAAACAGAGAGGATTTTGCATGCATTTGAGAAGGCAAGAACCTCAAACACAATGGGACATGAATTTACTATATGCTGGGATTGTAGTCGAACTTAATGTTTCTGAGGCAGAGAGAGGAAAAATGCTCCCAACCCTTGACCCACCTTCAATGGTATTTAGTCACTGAATTAAGTTTTATAACAGAAAAGGGTTGTCGAAATGTTTATAATCAGAAGGAAAACTCTGCACCAAAACAAAAGGTATGCTGCTACCTAGCAAACTTTCAGCCAGTTTGGGGCAGGAAAGAAGGGTGTAGTAGTTGAGTGGTTAGGGACCCCCAAATCTTTTGCTGATGAAAAAGGTTCCAGCCATTGCAGGAGCAGACGAAGTTTTCAGCTGCTTCCCCAGTGCTGATGTCAGGTTCTGTGTCCAACAAATTCTTGCCCACTTGGATGACAAAGAGGAGGGCTCGTCAGAGGGAAGGACTACATGTTTGGGGAAGATTGAGCATAATAATGAAATGAACACTCAAGTCCCTCTCGAAATCAGGAAAATCAGGATCAAATCCACTTTATAATATATATTCAGGCAGGTAAGATATTAGGTCCAAGTAGAAGAAAAAGTGTGGAGGAAAAAAACAAACAAACGAGCTCTGATCATAGGTTGGACAGACCAGGGTCTCAAGCCTGGGGAAGTCTGCTGCCAGCATGTTCAGGAACACACAGAGCCTCCCTGCACCTTACAGCTTGCAAAAGGGGAAGGGCACATCTGTGTTTTTACTACTGTACACTCAAATGCTCATAATGTTTAAATGGTAATAACTTAAATGTTTAATATTTAATTCTTGCAATGACTCTGGAAGGGAGATTGTTCCCCTGACATGAAATCACCAGGGAGGAACGGGGGCTTAAGAAGGCTGTGTGGATTTCTAGCCCTCAAAGGCACCAGTCCCTTTCAGGGCAAGAAGCTTAGCTTCCAGGATCCTCGAGTAACACAGTATTGTTGACAAAAATAATCAGTATACAATCTATAATAGGAATAGAAAAGAGTTTTATTTGAGCCAAACTGAGGACAATAGCCTGGGAGACAGCCTCCCAGATAACTCTGAGGAACTGCTCTGGAGAAGCATGGTTTTCAGCACCACAGTTTTATGTCTTGTCAGAACAAAATACATCAAATAAGTATGGTTTTCAGCACAGTTTTATGTCTTGTCAGAGCAAAAACCATCAAATAATTCAAGGGTACATTCCTTCAAGGTTTCAAAAAAAAGAGATCATCACATACACAGCAAGTCAGTTTGGCCTTGGCACCTGGGAAGGGAGTCTTAACATGGAAGTAGGACCAGCATTGGCGTCCAGGAAGGGAGGCATTCAATCTTTATTTTTAACATGGGCATTCTTTACTTCTGGTCAATATGCCCTCTTCTTTAATAATTAAAGCAGATGTACAATGTATGTTTGAAAGGCCACAAACAGTCTGTTCTAGTTGACATAAAGTTCAAGTTAACTCACATGTAAGCCAGAATGACTGCCTCATTCCTCAATATGTAAACATTTCTTTTATCAATATGAACTTAGCTTAAGAGACTAGGTGATTAATGGTTAGAAACCATAGGCAGAAGATTTGGCAGTCACGCTAAAGGGACTGGACCTTGAGAGGCTGGAGCCCAAGCTTGGGTCTAAGCATGGGGCAGGAGGAGCCTGTCAGCTTCCTTGTTCTCTGTGCTTGCAGCCAGAACGTGTCCTGGGGAAACACTCAGTGTCCTTTACAAAATATACGCAAAGGGGCTCATCTCCCATGAAGGCAATTTGCAAAGGAAATAAGGGTTTCAAAATATACTCAGAGACCAAGTAAGGTTATCCCTGCTGTGCCCCTAAAGGATTACTTAAAGTTTCCCATGGCTCAGCCTGTGTGCATCCAGAAAGTTGTAGCATATTGGCTCAGCTCAAAGTGAACTGATAGGAACTCCTGGTCGAAAGATTAACAAGATACTTACACTCATTTTCACAGGGGAACCTCAAGAAGGATGGTTAGCAAATGATTTGTTTGGTTTTTTGGACTGAACCCCAGAAAAGCACATAAAAATGCTAATTAGAGGCTAAGAGAACATGAGGAGTTCTTGAGAAATCATCGAGGTGGTCACCCTACTTTGGCAAATCCTCAGAGGCAGTAGATAACCTTTCCTTTACAAAAAGAGATCCAGAGAAATGAGTTGACAGGACTTGGTGCCTTGTTACCATGAGTTCTGTTAAAGGAAAACCTTCCTTACAGGTCCACCAAGCTCCACCTTGAACCTCTGTCATTGTGCTCTGTTCAAGGGGCTCAAATGGCTTGTTTCATTCTGTGTGTAGGAAATTTCCATATGCTTAATTTCATCAATACCTGGCTTTTTCCAGGCTAAGCCAGCCCAGATTTTCAATGATACCCTTCTCCTTATATAACCTTTGTAACAGCTTCTGTCTCTTTTGCAGATTGAAAACCACAGCAGGATGAATGATAAGAGATCCAGGATAAAGTTGTGCTAGGAAACAAGAAACAGCAAAGATCGAGCAATGAGAACAGTTAGCCAGTTGCTGGATTATGCAATGCAAGAGCCCGACCTGCCCTGAGGAACCCACGTGGAGGTAAGCTCACCACTGCAGTGTGACTACAGGAAGAAAGATGGGGCTGTCCTTATCACAGGGACTGCGTGGTCTCTCAGAGGCTGAAGGGCTTCTCCAGTGTCAACACTTGCTGGAGCAGTAGGAGGCTGGACACCTGACAACTATGTATTTGTGGAAATCTGCTCAACCTCCCATTTGCTCCTGGTCACCTTCCCTGCCCTGCTCCTGTCCCTGATACTCAGCACCTTCTTTTTTGTCCTCCCATTGGCTTCATTCTTCGTTACTTGACTCTCAGCATAATGCTTTACTCATGCCTGACTCTCAACCTCATTTCCACCTTTGGGCTCATGAGTATTTATTACATGTTTTCTCAGACACCTCATAGCACTAACTGTGGGTTTTGGCTATTAAGAATAGAGCTGCTGGTGAATTGGCGAATGAATCAAGGAAACTGCAAGGAATTCAGTATAGCTGCGGTAGGAAGCTGGAGAGATTGACATCCCTTTGCATGTTGGATGAGCTTACTGACCAGACAGGGCCACAGAGTTAGCTCTGCAGATGGGCAGAGGCACTGGCTGATATTTCTTCTCTGATGCCACTGCAAGCAGGAATGTGATCCTCCAAGATCTGAATGATATGTGGCTCCTTATGGGCTGGCAACACTTGAAATAAAAAGACAAGTTATCCAATGGGAACTACAAACCTGCAGCCTGCAAAAAGGAGACTCCAAACACAGTAAGTTAAGCAAAATGAGAAGACAAAGAAACACACAGCAGATGAAGGAGCAAGGTAAAAACCCAGCAGACCTAACAAATGAAGAGGAGATAGGCAGTCTACCTGAAAAAGAATTCAGAATAATGAGAGTAAAGATGATCGAAAATTGTGGAAATAGAATGGAGAAAATAGAAGAAACGTTTGACAAGGACTTAGAAGAACTAAAGAGCAAACAAACAATGATGAACAACACAAAAAATGAAATTAAAAATTCTCTAGGGTTTCCCTGGTGGCGCACTGGTTGAGAGTCCGCCTACCGATGCAGGGGACATGAGTCCGTGCCCCAGTTCGGGAAGATCCCAAATGCTGTGGAGCAGCTGGGCCCGTGAGCCATGGCTGCTAAGCCTGCACGTCCGGAGCCTGTGCTCCGCAATGGGAGAGGCCACAACAGTGAGAGTCCCACATACTGAAAAAGAAAAAATTCTCTAAAAGTGATCAATAGCAGAATAACTGAGGCAGAAGAACAGATAAGTGACCTGGAAGATAAAATAGTGGAAATAAATACTGTAGAGCAGAATAAAGAAAAAAGAATGAAAAAAATTGAGGACTGTCTCAGAGACCTCTGGGACAACATTAAACACAACAACATTCGAATTATAGGGGTCCCAGAAGAAGAAGAGAAAAAGAAAGGGACTGAGAAAATATTTGAAGAGATTATAAATGAAAACTTCTCTAATATGGGAAAGGAAACAGTTAATCAAATCCAGAAAGCGCAGAGAGTCCCATACAGGATAAATCCAAGGAGAAACACACCAAGACACATATTAATCAAATTATCAAAATTTAACTACAAAGAAAAAATATTAAAAACAACAAGGGAAAAATAACACACAAGGGAATCCCCATAAGGTTAAAAGCTGATCTTTCAGCAGAAACTCTGCAAGCCAGAAGGGAGTGGCAGGAAATATTTAAAGTGATGAAAGGGAAAAACCTACAACCAAGATTACTCTAACCAGCAAGGATCTCATTCAGATTTCATGGAGAAATTAAATCCTTTACAGACAAGCAAAAGCTAAGAGAATTCAGAACCACCACACCAGCTTTACAGCAAAGACTAAAGGAAACATAAGAGAAGGAAAAGACCTACAATAACAAACCCCAAACAATTAAGAAAATGGGAATAGGAACATACATATCGATAATTACCTTAATTGTAAATGGATTAAATGCTCCAACCAAAAGACATAGACTGGCTGAATGGATACAAAAACAAGACCCATAATATGCTGTCTACAAGAGACCCACTTCAGACCTAGGGACACATACAAACTGAAAGTGAGGGGATGGAAAAAGATATTCCATGAAAATGGAAATCAAAAGAAAGCTGGAGTAGCAATTCTCATATCAGGCAAAATAGACTTTAAAACAAAGATTATTACAAGAGACAAAGAAAGACACTATATAATGATCAAGGAATCAATCCAAGAAGAGGATAAAACAATTGTAAATATTTATGCACCCAACATAGAAGCACTTCAATACATAAGGCAAATACTAACAGCCATAAAAGGGGAAATCGACGGTAACAATCATAGTAGGTGACTTTAACATGCCACTTTCACCAATGGACAGATCATCCAAAATAAAAATAAATAAGAAAACACAAGCTTGAAATTATACATTGAACAAGATGGCCTTAATTGATATTTATAGGACGTTCCATCCAAAAACAACAGAATACACAGAATACACTTTCTTCTCAAGTGCTCATGGAACATTCTCCAGGATAGATCATACCTTGGGTCACAAATCAAGCCTTGGTAAATTTAAGAAAATTAAAATCAAGTATCTTTTCTGACCACAACTCTATGAGACTAGATATCAATTACAGGAAAAATCTGTAAAAAATACAAACATATGGAGGCTAAACAATACACTATTAATAACCAAGAGATCACTGAAGGAATCAAAGAGGAAATAAAAAAGAAAACTAGAAACAAATGACAATGAAAACACGATGACCCAAAACCTATGGGATGCAGCAAAAGTTTGCAGCACATGGAAACTTAAAACACAACAGCATTTACATTTACTTCAAAAAATGAAATATTAAGCTACATACTAGATAAAATATGTACACGATTTGTATGGTGAAAATTACAAAATGCTGATGAAAGAAATCAAGGAAGACCTAAATAAATGGAAAGCATACCATGTTCATGGACCAAAAGATTCAACATAGTAGAGATGTCATCAATTTCCCCCAAACTGACCTATAGGTAGAATGCAATTCCTACCAATATTCCATCAAGATTTTTTGTAGATATAGACAACATTATTTTAAAATTTATATTGAAAGGCATAGGTCCTAGAATAGCTAAACCATTCTAGACAAATCACAATAAAGAGGTCAGACTCATTTTACCCAATGCTTAGTCTCGCTATATAGCTATAACAGTCAAGGCAGTTTGGTATTGCTGGAGGGACAGACAACTGGGCCAGAATGCAGGATTCCAAAATAGAGCAACGCAAATATAATCAACTGATTTCTGACAAAGGTGCAAAACCAATTCAATGAAGGAAAGATAGATTTTTCCACAAACTGTTTTGGTATAATTGAACATCTGTAGGCAAAAAGAATGAACCTCAGTGTAAACTTTAGACCTATACAAACAAAACAAAACAAAAACTCAAAATGGATCATGGGGTTAACTGTAAACCTTAATATATAATACTTCTATAAAAATAGAAAAAAGTCTTCAGGATTCAGGGGTAGGCAGAGTTCTTAGACACAAAAAGCATGATCCATAAAAGTGAAAATTGATGTAATCAAAACTAAAACTTTTGCTCCATAGAAACTCTAATGAAAAGGATGAAGACGTAAACTAAAGATGGAAGAAAACATTTGCAGATCACATACTCAATGAAGGATTGGTGTCTGGAATTTGTAAAGAACTCTCGAAACTCAAGTGTAAAAATTAAACAATTCAAGTAGAAAATGAGCAAAAGACGAAGAAACATTTCACTGAAGAGAACATGCAGATGGCAAATGAAAAGTGCTCAACATTATTAGCTGTAAAGGAAATGAAAATTAAAACCACAATAGGATATCAGTATACACCTATCAGAATGGTTGAAATAAAAAAAAATAGTGATAACACCATATGCTGGTGAGGAGAATAGATCACTCCTCTATTGCTGGTAGTAATGGAAAATTACTGGAAAACAGTTTGGCACTTACTTATAAAACAAAATATGCAATTACCAAATGACCCAGTGACTGCACCTCTGGGCATTTATGCCAGGGTAGTAAAAACTTATGTTCACACAAAATCCTCTAAATAAATGCTTACAGCAGCTCTATTCTTTTTTTTTTTTTTTTTTTTACTATCTTTATTGGAGTATAATTGCTTTACAATGTTGTGTTATCTTCTGTTGTATAACAAAGTGAATCAGCTATATGTATACATATAACTCTATATCACCTCCCTCTTGAGTCTCCCTCCGACCTTCACTATTCCACCCCTCTAGGTGGTCACAGAGCACAGAGCTGATCTCCTTGTATGATGCAGCTGCTTCCCATTGGCTAACTATTTTACCTGTGGTAGTATATATATGTCAATGCTATTCTCTCACTTCGTCCCAGCTTCCCCTTCCCCCTCCCCGTGTCCTCAAGTCCATTCTCTATGTCTGCGTCTTTATTCCTGTCCTGTCCCTGGGTTCATCAGAACCATTTCTTTTTTATTTTTAGAGTCCATATATATGTGTTAGCATATGGTATTTTACTCCTTCTGACTTCACTCTGTATGAAAGACTCTAGGTCCATCCACCTCACTGCAAATAACTCAATTTCGTTTCTTTTCATGGCTGAGTATAATCTATTCCATTGCATATATGTGCCACATCTTCTTTATCCATTCATCTGTTCGATGTCCTGGTTATTGTAAGTAGTGCTGCATTGAACATTGTGGTACATGACTTTTTGAATTATGGTTTTCTCAGGGTATATACCCAGTAGTGGGATGGCTGGGTCATATGGTAGTTTTATTTTTAGTTTTGTAAGGAACCTCCATACTGCTCTCCATACTGGCTGTATCAATTTACATTCCCACCAACAGTACAAGAGGGTTCCCTTTTCTCCACACCCTCTCCAGCATTTATTGCTTGTAGATTTTTTGATGATGGCCATTCTGACCAGTGTGAGGTGATACCACATTGTAGTTTTGATTTGCATTTCTCTAATGATTAGTGATGTTGAGCATCCTTTCATGTGTTTGTTGGCAATCTGTATATTTTCTTTGGAGAAATGTCTATTTAGATCTTCTACCCATTTTTGGAGTGGGTTGTTTGTTTTTTTGATATTGAGCTGCATGAGCTGCTTGTAAAGTTTGGAGATTAATCCTTTGTCAGTTGCTTCATTTGCAAATATTTTCCCTCATTCAGAGGGTTGTGTTTTAGTCTTGTTTATGGTTTCTTTTGCTGTGCAAAAGCTTTTAAGTTTCATTAGGTCCCATTTGTTTATTTTTGTTTTTATTTCCAGTTCTCTAAGAGGTAGGTCAAAAAGGATCATGCTGTGATTTATGTCATAGAGTGTTCTGCCTATGTTTTCTTCTAAGAGTTCTATAGTGTCTGGCCTTACATTTAGGTCTTTAATCCATTTTGAGTTTATTTTTGTGTATGGTGTTAGGGAGTGTTCTAATTTCATTCTTTTACATGTAGCTGTCCAGTTTTCCCAGCACCACTTATTGAAGGTGTCGTCTCTTCTCCATTGTATATTCTTCCCTCCTTTATCAAAGATAAGGTGAACATATGTGTGTGGGTTTATCTCTGGGCTTTCTATCCTGCCTGTTCCACTGATCTATAATTCTGATTTTGTGCCAGTACCATACTCTCTTGATTACTGTAGCTTTGTAGTATAGTCTGAAGTCCAGGAGCCTGATTCCTCCAGCTCCGTTTTTCTTTCTCAAGATTGATTTAGCTATTCGGAGTTTTTTGTGTTTCCATACGAATTGTGAAATTTTTCATTCTAGTTATCTGAAAAATGCCATTGGTTGTTTGATAGGGATTGCACTGAATCTGTAGATTGCTTTGGGTAGTATAGTCATTATTGCAATGTTGATTCTTCCAATCCAAGAACGTGGTATATTTCTCAATCTGTTTGTATCATCCTTAATTTGTTTCATCAGTGTCTTATAGTTTTCTGCATGCAGGTTTTTGTCTCCTAGGTGGGATTATTCCTAGGTAGTTTATTCTTTGTGTTGCAGTGGTAAATAGGAGTGTTTCCTTAATTTCTCTTTCAGATTTTTCATCATTAGTGTCGAGGAATGCAAGAGATTTCAGTGCATTAATTTTGTGTCCTGCTAATTTACCAAATTCATTGAATAGCTCTAGTAGTTTTCTGGTAGCATCTTTAGGATTCTCTATGTATAGTGTCATGTCACCTGCCAGCAGTGACAGCTTTACTTCTTCTTTTCCGATTTGGATTCCTTTTAGTTCTTTTCCTTCTCTGATTGCTGTGGCTAAAACTTCCAAAACAATGTTGACTAATAGCTGTGAGAGTGGGCAACCTTGTCTTTTTCCTGATCTTAGTGGAAATGGTTCAGTTTTTCACCATTGAGGACGATGTTGGCTGTGGGTTTGTCATATATGGCCTTTATTATGTTGAGGTAAGTTCCCTCTATGCCTACTTTCTGGAGACTTTTTATCCTAAATCGGTGTTAAATTTTGTCTAAAGCTTTTTCTGCATCTATTGAGATGATCACATGGTTTCTATTCTTCAATTATTTAATAAGGTGCATCACATTGACTTATTTGCGTATATTGAAGAATCCTTGCATTCCTGGGATAAACCCCACTTGATCATGGTGTATGATCCTTTTACTATGCTCGTTGGATTCTGTTTTCTAGTGTTTTGCTGAGGATTTTTACATCTATGTTCATCAGTGATATTGGCCTGTAGTTTTCTTTTTTTGTGATATCTTTGTCTGGTTTTGGGATCATGGTAATGCTGGTCTCATAGAATTAGTTTGAGAGTGTTCCTCCCTCTGCTATATTTTGGAGAGCTTGAGAAGGATAGGTGTTAGCTTTTCTCTAAATGATAGAATTCGCCTGGAAGCCATCTGGTCCTGGGTTTTTGTTTGTTGGAAGATTTTTAATCACAGTTTCAATTTCAGCACTTGTGATTGGTCTGTTTATATTTCCTATTTCTTCCTCGTTCAGTCTAGGAAGTTTGTGCTTTTCTAAGAATTTGTCCATTTCTTCCAGGTTGTTCATTTTATTTGCATATAGTTGCAAATAATCTCTCATAATTCTTTGCATTTCTCCAGTGTCAGTTGTTACTTCTCCTTTTTCATTTCTCATTCTATTGATTTGGGTTTTCTCCCTTTTTTCTTGATGTGTCTGACTAAAGGTTTATCAATTTTGTTTATCTTCTCAAAGAGCCAGCTTTTAGTTTTACTGATCTTTGCTATTGTTTCCTCCATTTCTTTTTCATTTATTTCTGATCTGATCTTTATGATTTCTTTCCTTCTGCTAATTTTGGGGATTTTTTGTTCTTCTTTCTCTAATTGATGTAGGTGTAAGGTTAGTTTGTTTATTTGAGATGTTTCTTGTTTCTTGAGGTAGGTTTGTATTGCTATATACATCCCTCTTAGAACTGCTTTTGCTGAATACAATGAGTTTTGGATCATCATGCTTTCATTGTCATTTGTTTCTAGGTATTTTTTGATTTCCTCTTTGATTGCTTCAGTGATATCTTAGTTATTAAGCAGTGTATTGTTTGCTTCCATGTGTTGGTATTTTTTACAGATTTTTTCATGTAACTGATATCTCATCTCATAGCGTTGTGGTTGGAAAAGGTACTTGGTACAATTTCAGTTTTCTGAAATTTACCAGGGTTTGATTCGCACCCAAGGTATGATCTATCCTGGAGAATGTTCGATGAGCACTTGAGAAGAAAGTGTATTCTGTTGCTTTTGGATGGAATATCCTATAAATATCAATTAAGTCCACCTTGTTTAATGTATCGTTTAAAGCTTGTGTTTCCTTATTTATTTTCATTTTGGATGATCTGTCCATTGGTGAAAGTGGGGTGTTAAGAGTCCCCTACTATGATTGTGTTACTATCGATTTCCCCTTTTATGGCTGTTAGCGTTTGCCTTATGTATTGAGATTCTCCCATGTTGGGTGCATAAAGATTTACAATTGTTATATCTTCTTCTAGAATTGATCCTTTGATCATTATGTAGTGTCCTTCTTTACCTCTTGTAATAGTCTTTATTTTAAAGTCTACTTTGTCTGATATGAGAATTGCTACTTCAGCTTTCTTTTGATTTCATTTGCATGGAATATCTTTTTCCATCCTCTCACTTTCAGTCTGTATGTGTCCCTAGGTCTGAAGTGGGTCTCTTGTAGACAGCATATTTACATGTCTTGTTTTTGTATCCAGTCAGCCAGTCTATGTCTTTTGGTTGGAGTCTTCAATCCTCTTATATTTAAGGTAATTATTGATATGTATGTTCCTATTCCCATTTTCTTAATTGTTTGGGGTTTGTTATTGTAGGTCTTTTCCTTCTCTTGTGTTTCCTGCCTAGAGAATTTCCTTTAGCCTTTGTTGTAAAGCTGGTTTGGTGGTGCTGAATTCTCTTAGCTTTTGCTTGTCTCTAAAAGTTTTCATTTCTCCATTGAATATGAATGAGATCCTTGCTGGATAGAGTAATCTTGGTTGGAGGTTTTTCCCTTTCATCACTTTTAATGTCCTGCCACTCCCTTCTGGCTTGCAGAGTTTCTGCTGAAAGTTCAGCTTTTAACCTTATGGGGATTCCCTTGTATGTTATTTGTTGTTTTTCCCTTGTTGCTTTTAATATTTTTTCTTTGGATTTAATTTTTGATAGTTTGATTAATATGTGTCTTGGTGTGTTTCTCCTTGGATTTATTCTCTGTGCTTCCTGGACTTGATTAACAGTTTCTCTGTGCTTCCTGGACTTGATTAACTGTTTCCTTTCCCATATTAGGGAAGTTTTTAACTCTAATCTGTTCAGATATTTTCTCAGTCCATTTGTGTTTCTTTTCTTTTTCTGGGACCCCTATAATTCGAATGTTGGTGCATTTAATTTTGTCCCACAAGTCTCTGAGACTGTCCTCAATTTTTTTCATTCTTTGTTCTTCATTCTGCTCTGCAGTATTTATTTCCACTATTTTATCTTCCTGGTCACTTATCTGTTGTTCTGCCTCAGTTATTCTGCTATTGATTCCTTCTAGAGAATTTTTAATTTCATTTATTTTGTTGTTCATCATTGTTTGTTTGCTCTTTAGTTCTTCTAGGTCCTTGTTAAATGTTTCTTGTATTTTCTCCATTTTATTTCCAAGATTCGGGATCATCTTTACTCTCATTATTCTGAATTCTTTTTCAGGTAGACAGCCAATTTCCTCTTCATTTGTTTCATCTGGTGGGTTTTTACCTTGCTCCTTCATCTGCTGTGTGCTTCTCTGTCTTCTCATTTTGCTTAACTTACTGTGTTTGGTGTCTCCTTTTCACAGGCTGCAGAAAGTTCCTGTTGTTTTTGGTGTCTGCTCCCAGTGGCTAAGGTTGGTTCCATGGGTAGTTTAGGTTTCCTGGTGGAGGGGACTAGTGCCTGTGTTCTGGTGGATGAGGCTGGATCTTGTTTATCTGGTGGGAAGGTCCACATCCAGTGGTGTGTTTTGGGGTGTCTGTGATCTTATTATGATTTTAGGCAACCTTTTTGCTAGTGGGTGGTGTTGTGTCCCTGTCATGCTAGTTGTTTGGCATAGGGTGTCCAGCACTGTACTTTGATGGTCATTGAGTGGAGTTGGGTCTTGGCATTGAGAAGAGGTCTCTGGGAGATTTTTGCTGTTTGTTATTATGTGTAGCTGGGAGGTTTCTGGTGGACCAATGTCCTGAACTTGGCTCTCCCACCTCAGAGGCACAGGCCAGATACCCGGCTGAAGCACCAAGATCCTGTCATGCTCACAGCTTAGGCTCAAAATAAAAGTTAGAAAAAGAAGAAAGAAAGAAAGAATTTAAAAGTTATTAATATAAAAAATAATTATTAAAATAAAATAATAAAAAAGAAGCAAAGAAAGAAAGATGAGAGCAATCAAACCTAAAAGAAATCCACCAATGAAAAGAAGTGCTAAAAACTAAAAAACAACAAAAAAATGGGCCGACAGAGCAAATGGTAAAAGCAAAGCTATACAGACAAAATTATACACAGAAACATACACATACAAAGTCACAAAAAGAACAAAATATATATATATCGTTGCTCCCAAAGTCCATCGCCTCAATTTGGGATGATTCGTTGTCTATTCATGTATTCCAGAGATGCAGGGTACATCAAGTTGATTTTGGAGATTTAATCCATGCTCCTGAGGCTGCTCGCAGAAAATTCCCTTTCTCTTCTTTTTCCGCACAGCTCCTGGGGTTCAGCTTTGTGTTAGGCCCTGTCTTTGCATGCAGGTCGCCTGAGCGTGTCTGTTCTTCACTCAGACAGGACGGGGTTAAAGGAGCAGCTGATTAGGGGGCTCTGGCTCACTCAGGCGAGGAGGAGGGAGGGGTATGGAATGCGGGGCGAGCCTGCGGTGGCAGAGGCCGGCATGACGTTGCACCAGCCTGAGGTGCACCGTGTGTTCTCTCAGGGATGTTGTCACTGGATCACGGGACCCTGGCAGTGGTGGACTCCAGAGTCTCCCGGGAGGAGAGGTGCAGATAGTGACCTGTGCTTGCACACAGGCTTCTTGGTGGCTGCAGCAGCCGTCTTGGTGTTTCATGCCGTCTCTGTTGTCTGCACTGATAGCCGCGGCTCGCGTCCATCTCTGGAGCTCGTTTAGGCGGTGCTCTGAATCCCCTCCTCACGCACCCCGAAACAATGGTCTCTTGCCTCTTTGGCAGTTCCAGACTTTTTCCCAGACTCCCTCCCGGCTAGCTGTGGCGCACTAGACCCCTTCAGGCTGTGTTCATGCAGCCAACCCCAGTCCTCTCCCTGGGGTCTGACCTCCGAAGCCCGAGCCTCAGCTTCCAACCCTAACCCATCCTGGCGGGTGAGCAGACAAGCCCCTGGGGCTGGTGAGTGCTGGTCGGCACCGATCCTCTGTGCAGGAATCTCTCCGCTTTGCCCTCCGCACCCCTGTTGCTGCACTCTCCTCTGTCGCTCTGAAGGTTCCCCTGCTGCCACCCACCGTCTCTGCCAGTGAAGGAGCCTCCTAGTGTGTGGAAACCTTTCCTCCTTCACAGCTCCCTCCCAGAGGTGCAGGCCCCGTCCCTATCCTTTTGTCTCTGTTTATTCTTTTTGCTTTTGCCCTACCCAGGTATGTGGGGAGTTTCTCGCCTTTTGGGAGGTCTGAGGTCTTCTGCCAGCGTTCAGTAGGTGTTCTGTAGGAGTTGTTCCATGTGTAGATGTATTTCTGGTGTATCTGTGGAGAGGAAGGTGATCTCCATGTCTTACTCTTCTGCCATCTTGAAAGTCTCCTATTTCCTTTCTTTTGGTTGCTTTCTTTTTACTTTACTCCTCTTTTCCTAGCTTCTTGACCTAGGAACTTAGATTATTTATTTCAGAACTTTTCTCATTTCTTATGTAAGCATTTATAGCTATAAATTTTATTCTCACCACTGCTTTAGCTACCTCCCACATTTTTTGCAATGTTCTATTTTCATTTTCATTCAATTCTATGTATTTAAAATTTTTCCTTTGAAATTTTCTCTTTGACTTTAGAGATTATGTAGAATTGTATGGGTTATTGTCCACATATTTAGAGATTTTTCTGTTGTCTTCATGTTACTGATTTACAATTTCTTTCAATTATGGTCAGAGAACACATTCTGTATTATTTCAATTTGCTCAAATTTGTTGGAGTTTGTTTTACATCCCAGGATATGGTCTAATTGATGAATGTTTTATGGGTATTTGAAAAAATGTGTATTCTGCTATTCTCGTTTGGAATGTTCCATATATATCACTTAGATTGTGTTGGTTGGTCATGTGATTCAGTCCTATATCCTTGCTGATTTTCTGTCTAGCAGTTCTATCAGATTCTGAGAAGTCAGTGTGGACGTCACCAACTATGTAAATTTGTCCATTCTTTCACCTATTTCTGGTTTTCTTTCATATATTTTGAGGTTCTGTTGTTTGGTGCGTGCAAAAATATGATCTATATGTTTTCCTGGTAGATTGATTCTTTTATCATTATGTAATGTCCCTCTTTATATCGAGAAATCTTTTCTGCTCTAAAGTCCATTTTATCAGATATTAATCTAAGCACTCCTGCTTCTCTCTATATTAATGGTTGCATGGTATATCTCCCTCCATTCTTTAACTTTCAATCTACCTATGTTATTAAATTTGACGTTCGTTTCTTGTATCAGACAGTTCAGTTTTCTTTTCTTTTTTTTCATTCGTCAGTCTCTTTTGATTGATGTATTTAAATCATTGCATTTGAGGTAATTATGATATTTTAGCATAAAGTCGGCCATTTTATCTCTTGTTCTCTACTTGTTTCCTCTATTGCTCATTCCTCAGTTCCTCTCTCTTTTCTTTCCGTCCTTTGGGGTACTTGAACATTTAGGATTCTGTCTTGATCTATTTACAGGATTGTTAAATGTATCTGTTTGTATGGTTTTCACAGCAGTTGCTCTGGGTATTAATTTAAAAAAAAATAGGGGGGTGGGATCCAGATGGCAGAGGAATAGGAAGCAGAGTCCATCTCCCTCCACAGGAACATTGAAAATACATCTATAAGTGCAATGATTCACACAGAACAGCTATTAAGTGCCAACAGAAGACCTCAGACATCCAAAAAGACAAGAAAACCTCCAAGTAACTGGGTAGGACAAAAGGAAAAAGAAAAAGAAGGAATCAGGACAGGGCCTGCATCCCTGGCAGGGAGCTGTGAAGGAGGAAAGTTTCCCGCACCTCTGGAAGGCTCCTCACCAGCAGAGAGATTAGACTGAACAGAGGGGCAGATTTGGAGCCTAAGAGGGGAGAGCAGCAACCTATTTTGGGGAGGATAAATGGAGAAGTAACCTGCACAAAGGGTCGGCACCTCCACCCTGAGATACTCCTCTGTTGGTGAGGGTGGGTTCAGGTGCTGAAGCTCAGACTCCAGAGCTCAGGACCATGGAGAGGAACACAGTTTGGTGTGGAAACAGCCTGAAGAGGTCAGGCCTTGGTAACTGAGGGTGTACTATGAAGAAGCCTGGGCCCACGAAAGAGGTAAGGCACCATTACTGGGAGGCGCACGAGGAGAGGGGCAGGACCACCATAAGAACTTCTTTCCCTGTGAGTGCTCCCAGGCAACAGGACACTGCCTACCGGAGCTCCAGTGGTGGACGCCAGTCGCTGCCGCTCCAGAGACTGACACTGGCAACCTCTTTCAGACCTGTGGGCAGACACCAGGTCCTGATCCTGCTGTCCCAGAAGGATGCGGAGAGCTCCCAACACTAGGAATTCCACAAGCGGGTCACAGGACCTGCCACCAGTGACCTGGAAGGGTGCAGAGAGCTCCAGCAGCTAGCAATTCTGCCAGCAGACCCCAGGACCCACACTCACTGACCCAGAAGGGCACAGACAACTCCAGCCACTAAGAATTCTGCCAGTGGGCCACAGGACACACCCCAGCTGACCTGGAAGGGCATGGACAGCTCCAGCCACTAGGAATTCTGCCAGTGGGCCCCAGGACCTTCCCACAATGTCCCAGGAGCAGACAGAAACCTCTTGCTACTAGGAAATCTGTCATCAGATGCAGGAAACAGCCCAGCTATCCCAGGAGCATGCAGATAGCTCTCGCTACTAGGAAATCTGCCAGTTGGTGCCAGGACCCTCCCTGCTGTCCTGAGAAGGATAGCTACTGCCCACTAGGAAATGTGCCCAGAGGACGGGCTGAAGCCAGAGCTGAGCCCCAGGGGCTCAGGAAGAAGAGCTGAAATCTCTCCTTGCAGCTGCGTGAACTGCATTGTTACACCTCCTCTGACTGCTTCCTAAATCCAGTGCCTGTGAAACATCTGAAAGGACAACAAGTGCTCTTGAAGCTGAAATGGGTCTGACTTTAGCAGCTGTGGGCTTTATGGGCATGTATACACGGGGGTTGGGGCAGGCCAGAGCCTGAGCTGCCTCCATAGCTCCCACAGTGGGTCCAGGTGCATGATTACTACAGTCCTGGGACCTGACCTCAGTGGATCTGCACCAATGGCCAGGTGAAAGCAACACCTGAGAGTCACCAGGGCTAACTGCAGACATACCCACAGCTAAGGCAGGACCAAGAGCAGTGCCAACAACAGTACTTTTTTTTTTTTTTTTTTGCGGTACATGGACCTCTCACTGCTGTGGCCTCTCCCATTGCGGAGCACAGGCTCCAGATGCGCAGACTCAGCAGACATGGCTCACGGGCCCAGCCGCTCCGCAACATGTGGGATCCTCCCGGACTGGGGCATGAACCCACGTCCCCTGCATGGGCAGGCAGACTCCCAACCACTGCGCCACCAGGGAAGCCCAACAACAGTATATTTTGCCAGCCTGCAGAACAGGTGAAAGGGGACACAACAGAGCACATTCACAGGTGACAGCTCCAGAGGAGGAATACTCAGTGGCTTCTCCCCCAGTGGGAGTGTTCCAATCCTGCCTACCTCACAATGCAGATCAGAATCACAGCTAAGAAGCAGATCTGGGGGCCTCTATTTCAACAACTAGGGATCAGACCTCACCTCTGACCCGGCGCAGTGACAACCACAGAGTAAAGGGGAGGCCCCACTCAATATCTAGGGCAGGCTCTGGTCACCAAAACACCAATCAAACCCCATATAAAGGAGATAATGGCAACCTCACCCACAGGGGGCAGACATCAGAAGCAGGAGGAACTATGATCCTGCAGCCTGTGGAAAGGAGAACACAAACACAGTAAGTTTGACAAAATGATATGACAAAGAAATATGTTACAGATGAAGGAACAAGATAAAAACCTACATGAACAACCAAATGAAGAGGAGATAAGCAATCTATCTAAAAAAGAATTCAGAGTAACGATAGTAAAGATGATCCAAGATCTCAGAAAGAGAATGGAGGCATGGATTGAGAAGATACAAGAAAATTTTAACAAATGCCTAGAGGAACTAAAGAACAAAAAAACAGATATGAACAAGACAATAACTGAAATGATAAATACACTAGAAGGAATCAGTAGCAGAATAACTGAGAGAGAAGAATGGATAACAGACCTGGAAGACAAAATGGTGGAAATCTCTGCCACAGAACAGAATAAAGAAAATGAATACAAAGAAATTAGGACAGTCTCAGAGACCTCTGGGACAACATTAAACACACCAACAATCAAATTATAGGGGTCCCAGAAGGAAAAGAGAAAGAAAAAGAGCCTGAGAAAATATTTGAACAGGTTATAGTTGAAAACTTCCCTAACATGGAAAAGGAAATAGTCACCCAAGTCCAGGAAGCACAGAGAGTCCCATACAGGATAAAGCCAAAGAGGAACATGCCTAGACACATATTAATCAAACTAACAAGAATTAAACACAAAGAAAAAAACATTAAAAGTAACAGGGAAAAGCAACAAATAATATACAAGGGAATCCTCATAAGGTTAACAGCTGATTTTTCAGCAGAAACTCTACAGGTCAGAAGGGAATGGCAGGAAGTATTTAAAGTGATGAAATGGAAAAACCTACAGCTAAAAATACTCTACCCAACAAGGATCTCATTCAGATTCACTGTAGAAAACAAAAGCATTGCAGACAAGCAAAAGCTAAGAGAATTCAGCACCACCAAACCAGCTTTACAACAAATGCTAAAGGAACTTCTCCAGGCAAAAAACACAAGAGAAGCGAACAAAAAAGGAAGGGAAGAAAAAAGACTTACAAAAACAAACCAAAAATAATTAAGACAATGGCAATAAGGACATACATATCAATAATTACTTTAAATGTAAATGGATTAAATGCTCCAACCAAAAGACACAGACTGGCTACTGGATACAAAAAAAAAAAAAAAAAAAAGGGAGAGGACTCTAATTAATAAAATTAGAAATGAAAAAGAGAAGTTACAACTGACACTACAGAAATACAAAGGATCATAAGAGATGACTACAAGCAACTGTATGCCAATAAAATGGACAACCTGGAAGAAATGGACAAATTCTTAGAAAAGTACAAACTTCCAAGACTGAACCAGGAAGAAACAGAAAATATGAGCAGACCAATCACAGGTAATGAAATTGAAATTGTGATTTAAAATCTTCCAACAAACAAAAGTCCAGGACAAGATGGCTTCAAAGGCAAATTCTATCAAACATTTTGAGAAGAACTAGCACCTATCCTTTTCACACTCTTCCAAAAAACTGCAGAGGAAGGAACATTCCCAATCCCATTCTATGAGGCCACAATCACCCTGATACCCAAACCAGACAAAAACATCACAAAAAAAGAAAATTACAGGCCAATGTAACTGATGAATATAGATTCAAATACCCTCAACAAAATACTAGCAAACAGAATCCAACAACACATTAAAAGGATCATACACCATGATCAAGTGGGATTTATCCCAGGGGTTCAAGGATTCTTCAATATACACAAATCAACCAATGTGATATGCCATATTAATAAATTGAAGAATAAAACCATATGATCTTCTAAATAGATGTAGAAAAAGCTTTTGACAAATTCAACACCCATGTATGATAAAAAAAAAAAAAAGAAAAAACTCTCCAGAAAGTAGGCATAGAGGGAACACACCTCAACATAATAAAGTCCATATACAACAAACCCACAGCAAACATCATTCTCAATGGTAAAAAACTGAAAGTATTTCCTCTAAGATCAGGAATGTCCACTCTCACTATTTTTATTCAACATAGTTTTGGAAGTTCTAGCCACAGCAATCAGAGAAGAAAAAGAAATATAAAGAATCCAATTGGGGGAAGAAGAAGGAAAACTCACTGTTTGCAGATGACATGATACTATACATAGAAAATCCTAAAGATGCTACCAGAAAACTACTAGAGCTCATCAATGAATTTGTTGAAGATGCAGGATACAAAATTAATACACAGAAATCCCTTGCATTCCTATACACTAACAATGAAAGATCAGAAAGAGAAATTAAGGAAACACTCCCATTTACCATTGCAACAAAAAGAATAAAATACCTAGGAATAAACCTACCTAAGGAGGCAAAAGACCTGTACTCAGTGAACTTTAAGATCCTATGAAAGAAATCAAAGACGACACAAACAGATGGAGATATACACCATGTTCTTGGATTGAAAGAATCAATATTGTGAAAATGGCTATATGACCCAAAATAATCTGCAGATTTAATGCAATCCCCATTAAATTACCAATGACATTTTTCACAGAATTAGAACATAAAAATTCACAATTTTCATGGAAACACAAAAGACCCTGAATAGCCAAAGCAATCTTGAGAAAGAAAAACTGAGCTGGAGGAATCAGGCTCCCTGACTTCAGACTCTACTACAAAGCTACAATAATCAAGACAGTATGGTAATGACACAGAAACAGAAATATACATAGATGGAACAGGATAGAAAGCCCAGAGATAAACCCACCCACCTATGGTCACCTAATCTATGACAAAGGAGGCAAAAATATACAAAGGAGAAAAGATAGTCTCTTCAATAGTGGTGCTGGGAAACCTGGACGTCTATGTGTAAAAGAATGAAATTAGAACACTCCCTAACACCGTCCACAAAAAATAAGTTCAAAATGGATTAAACACCTAAATGTAAGGCCAATACTATAAAACTCTTAGAGGAGAACATAAGCAGACACTCTTTGACATAAATCACAGCAAGATCTTTTTGGGTCCACCTCCTAGAGTAATGAAAATAAAAACAAAAATAAAAAGCTAGGATCTAATTAAACTTAAAAGCTTTTGCACAGCAAAGGAAACCATGAACAAAACAAAAAGACAACCCTCAGAATGGGAGAAAATGTTTGCGAACGAAGCAACTGACAAGGGATTAATCTCCAAAATAGACATTTCTCCAAAGAAGACATACAGGTGACCAAAAAGCATATGAAAAGATGCTCAACATCACTAATCATTAGAGAAATGCAAATAAAAACTACAATGAGGTATTACCTCACACTGGTCAGAATGTTCATCATCAAAAAATCTACAAATGTAAATGCTGGAGAGGGTGTGAAGAAAAGGGAACCCTCCTACACTATTGGTGGGAATGTGAATTGGTACAGCCACTATGAAGAGCAGTAGAGGTTCCTTAAAAAACTCAAAATAGAACTACTACCACATGACCCAGCAATCCCACTCCTGGACATATCCCCAGAGAAAACTATAATTCAAAAAGAAACATGCACCCCAATGTTCATTTCAGCACTATTTACAATAGCCAGGACATGGATGCAATGTAAATGTCCATCAACAGAGGAATGGATAACGAAGATGTGGTATATATGTACAATGGAATATTACTCAGCCATAAAAAAAGAACAAAATAATGTCATTTGCAGCAACATGGATGGATCTAGAGACCGTCATACTGAGTGAAGTAAGTCAGAGACAGAAAGACAAATATCATATGATATCACTTGTATGTGGAATCTAAAAAAAAATGGGGGGTACAAATGAACTTATTTACAAAACAGAAGTAGATTCACAGATGTAGAAAATAAACTTATGGTTACCTGGGGATAAGGGCAGGGGAGCGAGAGATAAATTGGGAGATTGGGATTGACATGTACATACAACCATATATAAAATAGGTAACTAATAAGAACCCACTGCATAGCACAGGGAACTCTACTCAATACTCTGTAGTGGCCTATATGGGAAAAGAATCTAAAAAAAAAAGAGTGGTTATATGTATATGTATAACTGATTCATTTTGTTGTACACCTGAAACTAACACAACATTATAAATCAACTGTACTCCAATAAAAATTTTAAAAAACATAAATCATCACCTACTGGTATCACCATTTTACCACTTGGAGTCAAGTAGGGATCTCTCATTTCCTTTTATGTCCCTTTACCTTTCCCACTTTGAAATATCATTGTTTTGGGTATCAGCTGATATTTTTTTATTTCAATCATGAAATGTGATTTATAAAATGCATAAAAAATGAGATAATCTCTTGTATGGACCCATATTTCTGCCCTATCTGTTGGTCTTTCTTCCTTACTGAGGTTCCTAGATATTATTATTACTATTATTATTATTATTATTTCCTTCCTGTTCCAAGAACCTCCTTTAGCCTCCTGACACATCTACTGGCAACAAATTATTTTAGTTTTCCTTCATCTGAGAATATCTTTATTTACCCTTCATTTTTGAAGTATAGTTTCACTCGATATAATATTCACAGATGACAGTTATTTCTTTCAGTACTTGAAAAATATTGCACTACTTCATTCTGGCTCTATGCTTTCAACTCAGAAATCCACTGGTATTCAAATCGGTGTCCTCCTATGGGTAAGGTACAGTTTTTCTGGCTGCTTTTAAGATGTTTCCTTTGTCTTCAGTTTTCAGAATTTTATTGTGATATTTTTAGGCATGGATTTGTTTGGGTTTATCCCATTTGCTTTTTGCTCAGCCTCTTGAATCTGGACACTTGTGCATTTTACCAAATTTTAGTTTTCAGTTATTTCTAAAAATACTCTTTCAGCCTCACTCTCTTTCTCATCTCCTTCTGGGACTCTACAAATATTGAATCTCTGGTTATTATCCAAAGGTCTCTGAAACTGTTCTTGTTTTCATCTCTCCTCTGTTCAGTTTGGTGAATTCTATTCAACCATCCTCATGTTCATTGGTTTTATTTATTCATTGGTCATCTCCACTCTACTATTGATCCCATCTTCCAAGTTTATTTTAATTTCTAATGTAGTATTTTTGTTTCCATAATTTTCACTTGGTTCTTTTTCTTAATACCTATTTCTTTGCTGAGATTTTCTACCTTTTTTATTTTTTTCAAGAGAATGCTGAATTGATCATTGAAACATTTTCATGACATCTGCTATAAAGTTCTCAGATAATTTCAACATCTGATTCATCTTGGTCTTGGCACTAGTTGATTTTTTTTTCCTAATTCAGTTATAATTTTTTGGCTCTTGGCATAACAGGGGATTTTCCGTTGTATTCTGGACATTTGTCTCTGATATTAAGAGATTCTGGATCCTATGTAAGTCTCTATTTCAGCAGCCAGTCACCCTGTTTACATTTGATGTGGTGGTCCTGGTCTGCTGAAGGCTGTGGTCCCATTGACAGTTCAATCAGTCATTCCATATTATTTTGGTCTGTGTAATTTATCTGGTGCTTCTGAGGTTCCTGCTGGTCCCCAATGTTGCTGCCTGAGGGGCAGAGGGGTTTCCAGGTAGAGTCTCTGTGTAGCAGAAAAGAGGCTCCCTGGCTGGATGCTTGTCAGGAAACCCTAAGAGTATCTCCTTGCTGTTCTATGTCTTGAGGGAAGGGGGTTTACACCTGTGGGACAAGGAGACATTCTGAGCCAGGACCTACACCAGAGCTGGGCCCCTCCTAACCCTGTATCCCTAGTTGGGAGGGAACTCTTGGGGCCACAGGGGCTTCCTTGTGTGGCAGCATCCCTCTACCTGTGAGTAGAGTGTCCTGGCCAGGACACTTCTTAGGCCGGGTCCCTCCTGACCACCCTAGTATCACCTAGTGGGACAAAGGGATCTCAGGATTGTGGGGATTCCCCTCCACACCCGCCTGAGGCCCAGGGTTTCTAGGCAGGGGAGGAAAGTCCTTCCTGGCCCTGTGGTTAGTGAGACTCAGGATGTTCCTGGCTCTCCTGGTGTCCCCATTTCACTCAGTCAGAGATGGGAGTGAGCTTCCCTGCTGCTGGGTTGGGGGAAATGCGGGATCAGGGTCCACTTCTCCTGTTGAGTGGTGAGACATGCAATGTCCCGGCATGGTGTTGTACCTCCAATCCTGGGGCCCAAGCCCATTCTCCGTCTTACTAGCTTTCAGGGCTCTCCTTTAATTGTCTGTCCCATTACTTCCAGGGTTTATAGTTGCACTTCATGGGGGAGCAGTTCTCCATCTTCTCCAGGCTGGAAGTCCTCAGAACACAAACTTAAATTTATAATATTTTACCATTTGATACAAAAATAGATTTCACTATAAGTCAATGAAAGAACCAACAATAGGTTTAGGCAACAAGACCTCCTTGCTCTATTTTCTCAACAAGTATTTTCTGAGTACCTAGTGTATGCCCATAGCTGGTCTAGGCCATGCATGTACAGCTATAAACAAGATAGAGAGTTCTGCCCTCTGGAAACAACATTTTAGTGGAGAAGCCAGCCAATAATCAAGTATAAAATATACATAAAGCATGAATTTTAGGTAGTATTGTGTATCATTATGAAAATAAAGCAATTTAAGAAGCTGGTGTAGGGCAGAGGGGAGGGGAAGTTTAGGGTAAGAATTTTAGATTCAGCTGAAGAGCACAATGGGAATATTTTACTGTCTCACTCTGTTTCAGAAAGTGTGATATCCTTGGGAATTGTAGCGTGAAAGACAGACCAAATCTAAGGAGGTAAATATCTGGATGTCTAATCCTGGCATTGCCACCGAACAGCTATGTGACTTTTTCCTGAACCTTGGTTGTTCTGTGTAATATGAGTATAATCATAAAACATGGCATGAATATTTTCATAAATTCTAAGGCATGAGACATAGATTATATTCATGTGAAATGTCACAGGAAGAAGACTGTATTGATACTGAATAGGAAATGTTTAACACTCCATGATTTGATATATCAAAACATCGCAGAATATTTCAGACACACTGAACAGTACCCCTATAATTACTCTAAGTGCCAGAGGTTGGAGTTATGCAAAAGATGAGCTGTCTTATTTTCATAAAATAATCAAATCTATGTTATTTTGAACACTGCATTTTAAAAAGACAAATTATATAGAATTAATACTATCAAGAAAAAACCTATAGTAAGGGTGAGATCTCACAGAACCTAGTGCAGAGCACGGGTTGGGTGTGTGTGACTCAGAAGTGAGGGAGAGAGGGCAGGGGAAGAAATGGAGCTCACATTTCTTCAGCAAGGGGTCCAGGAAGAAAGACTTGACTCAGGGAGCCACCGTGGGAAGATAAGGCAGGAGTAAACAGAAAGATGAATGCCAACATCACAATTTCACCTGTAAGTGAACTGTCTCTCCCTGGACCACAGAGGTGGGTAAGGCTGAAACTCAAACATATGTCTTCCAGAAGCAGAGGGCTGCATTCTTTCTCCTTACAACACCGTAGGAGAAGAGAAAGGAACAAACAAAACAGTCAGTGTAAGTAACAATAATCTGAGATACGATGGTTGACGCCAGGAGAAAGTGACATTGTTGAACTTTACCTGAGTCTGTGCTCCTAGGAAACAGAAGGTCAATAAATGCCCCCACGTGTGTGTGTGGGGAAGTGGTCCACTGCAAAGGCCTTCCCTTCCCCACACAACTTGGATAACACTCATGATGCCCCCTCTTCACCTAGGACCAGGCCCGACAGCCCAAACTCCCATTGACCAATCTGGACAAATGCCTGCCATCTCGACCAGTCTTCAACCAGGCTTCTCTTCTCCTCTGGCCCCTGAACTTGGCCTGTCATTGAGGACTGGAACGAGGAACTACCCCTCCTCATGGCCGCGTGGCTGAACCACACCAACCCCAAGTTGTCAGCTCCATCTTAGGCTCCCACCCCACCCCTTCTCTATGTGACTGAGCTTTTAGCCCACTCACAGGAATATGCCCAAGCCAGAGAAGCTTCCTGTCAACGTTCACCCTTGCCATCATCTGTTATGAAAAGCAGAAGAATACTTCCTGCTGACACAGATGGTTAATGGTCCACAAGGAATAATGGTCATGAGATCGTAGTGGGTGGGAAAACCCTGGTTCCGGTCAGTGCTGATATGCTTCTCCCTAGTAGTCAGATTCTGTCTTTGGCTTCAGCCCCTCTACGTGCCCATTTCAGGGACAGAATGCAGCTGCGAGTGCCTCTGGATCATCATCATCCACCCAAACCTGCCTGTACTTAATTTACCCAAAATAAACTTCATAATCACACTTTACGAAGTTGCCTACTTCCTTTTTCCATCTCAAATTTCCTACTCAGTTCAGTGAGCACTTTAGTTTCCCTTCCTACTTGGAAAATAGCCCCTTCAAGAATTGATCTCAGGGGGCTTCCCTGGTGGCGCAGTGGTTGAGAGTCCGCCTGCCGATGCAGGGGACATGGGTTTGTGCCCCGGTCCGGGAAGATCCCACATGCTGCGGAGCGGCTGGGCCCGTGAGCCATGGCTGCTGAGCCTACGCGTCCAGAGCCTGTGCTCTGCAAAGGGAGAGGCCACAACAGTGAGAGGCCCACGTACCGCAAAAAAAAAAAAAAAAAAAAGAATTTATCTCAGAGAAATACATTCCTTTTCAACTGTCTGGTCACCTCTCATCCCATGCCTCCACAACATTTCTTTCTAGCATCTTTATGCCTCTCTATACAAGAAAGCCTCTTTCCTCCTGACCTTTCAGACAAATTCACTAGACCCCTTGGCAAAATTCAGCACAGTTGTCCAATGTCACTTTCTCTGAGCATAATGTTCTCTTGAATTTCAGGGCACAGCATTCCACTGGTTTTCATCTCATATGTCTGGCTGCTCTTCTGTTGGCTCTGAGTTGAGGTCCTCCTCCTTTCTTAGCTGTCATCTTAATGGTAAAGATCATAAATAATGTTCATAAAGATTATAGTTATGCTCCAAGAGATAAATGAGCTCTCAGAGCTTCTTTTTCTCTTCTTCTCTTCTTCCTTCTCCTCCCCGCTCCTCTCCCTCTCCCTCCTCCCCCCCTTTTCTTCTCTCTCACCTTCTCTCCCTCTCTCTCTCTCTTCCTCTCTCTCCCTCTTTCTCTCTCTCTCTCTCCCCCCTCCCTCTTTCCCACTGATTGTATTCTTTCCCATGACTTTAAATACCATCTCTATGCAAAAACTCCCAAATTTATATCTCCAACCAAAACTTCATTTCCTGCCCCAGTGTGTCTATCTGTCATGGACTAAATTGTGCTTTACCCCTAAAACTCATATGTTGAAGACCTTATCCCCAGTAAGTTAAAATTTGGCCATATTTAGAGATAGGGCCTTTAAAGAGGTGATTAAGTTAAAATGGGGCAGTTTGAATAGGCCTAATCCAATCTAACTGGTGTCCTCATTAAGAAGAGAAAATTGGTACGCGGAGGGATACCAGGGATGGATACACACAGAGGAAACACCATGTGAGGATGCAACAGGCTGCCATCTGCAAGTCAAAGTCTTGGAAGAAACCAAACCTGCCAATACTTTGATCTCAGACTTCCAGCCTCCAGAACTGTGAGAAATGAATTTCTATTGTTAAAAACCCTCAGTCTGTGGTATTTGTTATGGCAACCCTAGCAAACAAACACAATGTCCAACTGTCTGTTTGATATCTACCTTGGAGATGCCACAGGCATCTCAGCATATAATTGTCCAAACTTGACCTTCTTCAAATCTTCTCCTCCCCATTAAAGGTGCCCACCATCTAACTACTTGATCAAAATTAAAAACTAAGAGTGATTCTTGATTCTTCCCTGTTCAATATTACCAAGTCCTTCCAATTATTCCAGTGAAATATTTATTTACATTGCTAACTTTATGGTTCAGATGACTATTACTTCTCGATTGGCCTAATAATCTATGTCCATAAATTATCTCCCTGCTTCCATTCTTATCTCCCTAACGGACACTCTCCACTCAGTAGCCAGAGGGATTTTACTAAATATTTTGTGCAGCTTTCCACTCGTCCTCGGAGAGAAGGAAGTTTGATCCAAATTCCCTACCCTGACGTCATGTCTAGATCCAGAGTCCCAACACCATGACATCTTATCTCTCCTCCTTCCTGGCCTTTGTCTTCTTCTTCTTTTTTTTTTTCTTTTTAATGACAGACTTTTCTTATGAAATCCATTTCCCTATTATACCAAAATTCTGGCCTGATAATGTTCTTCATCCATCCACCTGTATGATGCATGAATTTCAGTACTTCCAGAAGCAACAGGTGACTCTCACCGCTGAGACATTCTTGTCTAGGAATTTGAGTCCTGGGTGCCTTTGAAATCCAACACATGCATCTTATTAGCTACCTCATTAGGTACACATGGCTCATAAGTAAAGAGGGAAAATCTGGCTTTTCCGTACCTGTCGTCCTTTTCCTCCTCTATCTCCTCTATGTTTTATCCCCAGCTTACTCTCCCTTTCTAGAACATTCCCACATGAAAGCAATGCTTTCATTCAAGCCAACCTTTTTACTGCACTAGGAGGTAAGGGAGGGTTAGAAATGTGTTGGTGATTATCCAGGTGTCCTACTCTCCCTTTCTAGAACATTCCCACATGAAAGCAATGCTTTCATTCAAGCCAACCTTTTTACTGCACTAGGAGGTAAGGGAGGGTTAGAAATGTGTTGGTGATTATCCAGGTGTCCTCGGGGCTTAGCACTGAGCATAGAACTTTGTGACAAACATCACAATAGGTGCTTAATAATTCTTCGTTAATTTGAAAATGACGTTTTAGCAAATTTCGGGGGTTTCTGAAAAATTAAGAACGATTTCAGGAAGAATTCCAAGGAGCTCTGCCAGATCCCAGGAGAAGTCTGGACGCCTACTTTGTCTCACACAGCGCCCATTTCCTGTCAGGGGCCGAACCCCACGTGTGGAGACCACTCCTGCCTGTGCCTCGGGCAGCTGTGAGGGGCCCAGAGCTGTGGCATCTAACACACAGAGTGCTTGCTGTGCGAAATCACCTCCCACCTTGTGGAAACTGCACAGATGGGGAAAGTGAGAGAAAGAGGCTGAGTAACTCGCACACAACCCACATCTAGTAAGGGGTTGACCCAGGATTCAGCCCCAGCCATCAGGGTCCAACAGCTATGCTGGTAACCGCTATTCTAGAAGGGTCTCAGCTCCCGAGAGAGGAGTTGCTACACACCCCTAGTCCCCCATCCCACTGGAATCACTCTCCTGGTACTCCTGAGAAAAACAGAGGTCCCAAGACACTCAGTCCATTAGCCAACTCTTCTGTTACTTGCATCTCAAAACAGGCTAAAAGGTGGGGTGATTTCATTGTTATCACTAGCTACCAAATTCCATAAGGGCAGACCTGAGGCCGTTTCCCATCTTGTGTTCCTTACTGTACGCATTGTTGTCCAGAGAAGATCACTGGAGTAAGATCAATAAAGAGCAAGCAGATAAGCAAATAAACTATTCTTAAAATATTAGGATGCTCACCTAGAAGCAAAATATCTTGCCTTTCATTAACTTTCAATACAGAATGAATCAATCTAGAAAAAAATTAATATGGGAAAAAGCTGCATTTTTAGACTCTTAAAAATATACTTAAATGTTTTTATTTTTTTCTAGGTTGTCTGTGAAACAAGAAAACTCAGACGTCATTCTCATTTACACACGTAACTGAAATCAGTTAAAGCCAATTTCATGAGCCAGATGGAAGGGAAGAACCCCTGGACACCTCGCAGTTCCCTGTCCATGCATCCCTGTGTCTAAATAGATTGCCAACCAGGTCTCGTGTCAGCAATAGAGCCTTTGTTCACACAGCAATAAACTGAAGTGAGCTTACACTCCACATATAAACTGTATCCAGGACACAACTAACAAAATAACAAGAAGTGAACCATAAAGTTCTTGAAATGTTTAAGAATTACAGGAACTTCCTAAGAAAGAAACAAAAATATTATGCTTCGTAAAACATTAGTAGAAGTTGCACTGGAGTTGTTTTGTTTGGTCAGTAAACAGAGTCATTTTTTACCTCCTGAAGATGTTGGCTCAAACCCCAAGGGTGACTAAACCGAAAATTTTTCATGAAACCATGCTGTACAATGCAGTCAGCCCTCCACCGGTCTGAGGATGAGGACCATGGAAAGAGTGAATGTGCTCAGCCTCTCCGTGCAGGGGTGCTGCAGGGGAGCCACCCGGAAGGGGCCTCTCATGAGTGAGGCAGGAAGGACGTGCCAGTTGTGCTCTGGTGTTCACATCAGTGTGAAGGAGGAACAGGGGAACAGCCCGCTCCACCAGCATCCTGCCCTGCTCCCCCACTTCTCCAGGGGAAGACTTGCTACCCCAGAGGCTCATCCCAAAGGCTGCTACAGACTTCGTTTCTCATGATTTTAACGAGCGCTCCATGAGACAGGCTGTTTCATCCATCACCTGGGATCTGGTGAAGGCCTGCTGGGCGGAATGCATGGTGTCCTTGTGAATAAGCTGGTGCTCAAGGACCTCGTAGGGCCCTCCCATGGTCACACGCCAGTGCAGCTGATCAGAAACTGCATCCCAGATCATGTGATTTCAAGTTCCCTGCCCTTTCATCTACCAGCAACCCCACTCTTTTTCAATTCCAAAAGAATTGAAAGCAGGATCTTGAAGAGAAATCTGCGCTCCCATGTTCACCGCAGCACTACTCACAATAGCCAAGATTTAACAACAAGCCAAATGTCCACTGACACAGGAAAGGATAAAGAAAATGTGAGATAGACATATAGATATAGATAGATAGAGATAGAGAGAGATAGAGATGATAGAGATATAGATAGGTAGATGTAGATGTAGATATAGACATAGATGTAGATATAGGTATAGATAGATACAGATAGATATAGAGGTATATATTGATAGATATAGATAGGTATAGATATAGATAGATGTAGATGTAGATATAGATGTAGATATAGAAAGATATAGATAGATATAGAGGTATATACTGATAGATATAGATAGGTATAGACATAGATAGATGTACATATAGATATAGATAGATATAGATGTAGATATAGATATAGAAAGATATAGATAGATATAGATAGATAAAGATATAGATAGATGTAGATGTAGATAGATATAGATAGATGTAGATGTAGATATAGATACATAGATATAGATAGATGTAGATGTAGATATAGATATAGATTTATAGATATAGATGATATAGATATAGATATAGATAGATGTAGATATAGATAGATATAGATAGATATCGATATAGAGATAGATATTGATAGATATAGATATATATAGAGGTAGATGTAGATGTAGATATAGAAATAAATGTAGATAGATAGAGATTTAGATAGATAGAGATAGAGATAAATAGATGTAGATGTAGGTATAGATATAGATGGATATAGATATAGGTATAGATATAGATAGATATAGATATAGAGGTAGATATTGATAGATATAGATAGATATAGATGTAGATATAGAAATAAATGTAGATAGAGATTTAGATAGAGATAGATGTGGGTATAGATATAGATAGATATAGGTATAGATATAGGTATAGATAGATAGGTATAGATAGATATAGGTATAGATATAGATAGATATAGATGTAGATGTAGATATATAGATATAGATGTAGATAGAGATAGATGTAGATATAGGTATAGATAGATATAGATATAGCTAGATGTAGAGATAGATATGGATACACACAGCAGAGTATTATTCAGTCTTAAACAAGAAGGAAATCCTATCATTTGCAACAACATGGAGGAGATTGGAGGACATTACACTAAGTGAAATAAGGACAAATACTGCTTGATTCCACTTAACATGAGGAATCTAAAATAGACCCATAGAAGCAGAGAGTAGAATGGTGGTTGCCAGGGGCTGGGTGGAGGGAGAAATGGGGAGATGTGCAGTAGGTATAAAGTTACAGTTATACAAGATAAATACATTCTAGAGACCTTCTGTACACCGTAGTGCCTATAGCTAACCATTTAGCATTGTGCACCTAAAAACTTGTTAAGAGGGTAGGTCTCATGCTATGTGTTCTTAGCACAAAAAAAAGGCAAGGGGGACACAAGAAATCTCATGGACGTAATGGATGTGTTTCTCATTTCGTGGTGATGGTATCAGGGGCGCAGGCAATATCCAAACTCGTCAAAATGCATACAGTAAATAAGTGTAACAGTTGGTAGGTTACATATACCTCAGTGAAGCTGAACAAAGAAATGTCAAGAATATCTATTTTAAATAAGAGTATGCATATTAGAATTCAGTTCTCATGGTATTTGCACAGGTTGCAGAGGAAGCTGCGAAAGACTCTAGTATTCCTCAGAAACTTTCTAGTTTCAATACACAGAATTCCCTGATGTGTGGAATTGGACAGCATGAGAAACAGAACAGGAGGAGACCTCCTTGTAAGGATCTCCCTGCCAGGGCCTCTGCTGGTTGACATGGACATGCATGGCATCCCATCAAAATCTGAAAAGTTCTCTTTGCCTTTCCAGGCAACCCAGCCTGTGGTCAGCAGTGATGGGCAACGAGAAGACACATGCTTGCCCAGTTGAGTCTGAGCCAACACCAGTAGGAAGGGCTGTGAAAGGCTGTTTGACCACAGTGGTTTTCTACGGCAAACAAAACCTAGACTAATGAAAAATGTCAATGAGAAGAAATCCGGAAAAAGCTACAGACAGAACTTCTGACTTTAGGGAAAAATATTCAGAATTGCCAACAACATATCTGGGAAATGGGCCACCTGGTTTTGAAGCCTCAGACACAACAAATGGTTCGGAAGACTTAGACCAGCCGACCTAAACCAGAACCAGACCTTTCACACGGGAACCCGCCTTGCTGCCGCTCCTGTGAGCTGCACTGGCTTGTGGCAACGTCGGGGAAACATTCTGCATGGCTGAGTGAGGGCTCAGAGGAAACTCACGACGGTCAGGAATGTACTGTTCTTTGAGCTATTTCCTTTAACAACTTGGAAGAAATAATAATTAATATAAACAGTAGTCACCAGACTTGGCTTGATGCAGGAGAAATAAGAACACAAGATTTTCAAAGATTCAAGTTCAAGGGAAAGTTCTTTCTCCACTGTCCTGTGGGAAAGGGACTAAGTCAGTAAAACTCTCTGAGCCTCAGTTTTTCCTTCTGTAACATTAGCAGATACCTGTCTTGTAGGACTATTAATAGGCTTAGGTGCCCTGGAGGCATTGCCATGTGCTTCCTTATTATTCTCAGTAGTTCTATAATCTGCAATTAGGTGTTAGGTGATCCCCAATAAATTAGAAGAAATAACAACCAAAGCTAAAATGAGACTCCCGGAAGAAATTTCTGACTTCCAAAGAGATTATAGTCACAAAGACTTCAAGACATTAAATTTATCATATTTTCAAGAAACATTAAAATTAAAATATATAAAAAGATGAAAAATATTTATTTTACCAAGCACACTTAATGCTGATATGAAAGTATAATTAATGTAGATCAGAAAAGAAAAACTGCAGAACTAATCTCACAAGATAGTGATTGAGATCCTTAAATAATAGCTAATAAATATACTTTGAAATTCAAAAATAAGAATAAGATGGTGTTTGCCTAACACAAAGAAGAGTACTCACTTCAAAGCAGCTGCTCCTAACTTGGAAACATTAGCTGATTCTCAGTGATACCAGGAATATGAGAAACGGAAAGAGAGAGAGAGATTGAGACAGAAAAGACCCCAATAACACCATGATGATTCAACATTGTTGAGGAAGACATTGTCAGTACAATATGACATGAAATATAAATTGTGGACTGGAAAAAAAAAAAACTGTATTTATCTGAATATGTGATTATGTAGAGAAAAATCCAAAGATCAGAACGAAAAATCCAAAGATAAGAACTTGGGTCACATAAGAATCACAGAGACAAAGGCAGTAGCAGGCAGTTCTATGGGCCTGAGGAGGAGAGAGCCCTGTCCCCATCAAGCTAGGCCCCTTGGGAGGCACAAGGTTTGAGGGCATGGGGTATCTCGCTCTCCACTTGTGGGTGAGACAATGGAAAGTCCAGACCAATCTGAACGGGGCTGCTGTGGTCCAGGCCTGTACGTGCTGCAAACTCATAAATCAAAGACCCTCTTCAGGACAATGAAGGGGCACTGAGGAGAACCCCTGTGAGGAGGACCCAAGTGGAGCCCCGTAGGGGAAGCAGTGACAAGTCTAGATTTATAAATGGAATGAATGATGGTGAAAATGGAGACCAGAGAGTGCAGAGCAGATCTTCCCTCTAGCTGATTGGAGAGGGCTTGAAAGGCAAATGGCTAGCAAGTGGCCTTGCGAGATTAACCAAAAATAAAAGGATGGGGAGGAAAGAGGGAGTAGGTGGAGGCCACTAGCTCTTTTCAACACTCTTCATAGTAGAAGCCAAATAACATCATCCCCAGACACACAAAGGCTAAGACAGCTCCATGCTAGCAGACCTGTTACGGTCTGATTGTGTGTGTCACCCCCATAATTCATTTGTTGAAATTCTAACCCCCAAGGTGATGGTATTAGGAGGTGGGACTTTTAAAAGTAATTAGGTCATGAGGATAGAGCCCTCACAAATGGAATTAATGATCTTAAAGAAGGGGCCCCAAAGAGGTCCCTTCCTCTCCTTCTACAATGTAAGGATAAAAGAAGTAGGCAGTCTTCAACCCAGAAGACAGGCTCTTACCAGCACCCGACCATACTGGCACCCTGATCTCAGACTTCCAGCCTCCAGGATTGTGAGAAACCAACGCCTAATGTTTATAAGCCAATCAACCTATGGTACTTTGTTGTAGCATTCAGAACTGAGCAAAACACTACCTTACAAGGAATACTAAAGGATGTCCTTCAAGTGGAATGGAAGTGATACTGGCAAGATGGTAATCCAAACCCACAGGAAGAGATGGAGAGCACCAGAAAACACATAAGTACTTCAAAGACATTAGAATAATAATTAGAATATAGTATTGTTGGGTTTATAACACATGTAGGTATTTTCTATATGTTTCCACAGCAATAATGGAACATCGGAAGTGAGGAAACCATTGAGCATCATGGTTGCTGAGCTTACAGCCCATCAGCCTGAGACTCTCTCAGCTGGGCAGGCAGAGGTGAGGCTGGTCACTGCCAAGGCATCAGCACATTTCCAAGAGAAGCAACAGAGGCCCAGCTGTGTCTCTGAGAACAGAGCCAGGCAGGAATTTCTCTACTAGTGGAAAGCTTTCCCCCTTAGAATAAATGTATGGCAGGCATTAAATATAGCACAGCCAAGAGGACTAGCCCCCCTCATCGCATAGATAATCAGTTCAAATTTGAATTTAGAGTTACTGTAGCAAGCATGGACTTTTCCCAAAGACAAATAAGAGCCCTGATGTGAGAAAGTGGCATCTCAGCACAGGATTGCACAAGACAGCCATCACTGTCAGGCACGTACCTGGGCCTCAACAGAAGTTGATCAGTCACACGTGCCGGCAAAGGGCTCTCACAGTCCTGAGGGAGTAGGGCCAGAGACACTGAGCCTAGGCCGACTGTACTGTACAAGCATTCAAAACCGGAGGTTTCATTTGAGTTCAGTCATTACTTTCTTTTCTCGTCTTCATGAAGTCTTAAGTTAAAACCTCTTCTCTCCTTGTGGCTATGAGTTGACATCTGGGCCCGGACGCGGCTGTATGAACCCTGAGGTGAGTCCAGAATGAGCCCAACCTTTATAGAAGGCAGCTTTATCTTGGCTGTGCATCCCTGTAGAAGGTCCATGGGAGCACAGCTCAGAAAGGCCCCAAAGAGCCTCCTGAGAGCAATTTCCGGGGACCACCAGATTTGTACTCTAAGCCAGATAGGTCTTGGTCTGTATACTGGTTAACTTTCTAAAATGGTAAACTAATCGGGGTTCTCTCAAATAGTAAGATAGATTTAAGTGTTTCTTATCAGCAGGACATTTTCTGGAGTATATTTTTAGTTTCTTTATGAGGCCAGATATCAGAAAGTACATTAAATGTACACTTGTCTTTGTTGAAAAACTTGTAAAAATTTAGTAATTTTTCTAAATTTGAAATCTGTTTTACTTAAAATCCAATAAAAATAATAATATTTAAATTGCAGTTTTATAATTCTATAATCAAATTCTAGTCTTATAATTTTATACTCACCCAATTCTTTTCACTTTTTAGCCCCACGGGAAACATTTTCCACTTCGCATATCAGCCATTCTTGGCATTTAGCTGTGGGAAGGTTCTTGCTTTGATCTATAACACACATGGATTTATAGGCAGGTGTCGAAGCCACGACAAGAAAAAGTTTCTTTTTATTTGTGAGGTCACAAGCTTTAAAACTTAGCTTAAGAAATGGGCACAGATTCATAATTTTTCTACTCTTAAACTGGCAAATTGAAACTTTAGATTTTCTTTTTAGTTCTATGCCTGCCGTGGACCAAAGATGCCCTCATGTTCTGAGAGTCACCTCCCCTCGCTCATGGGAGAACTTGCTGCCCAAGGGCTTGCAGCAGACGACAGAGTCAGCTTCAGCCTCCCAGAAGGCTGTCACTCAATGCCAGGGTT
Source organism: Phocoena sinus (assembly GCF_008692025.1). NCBI lineage: Eukaryota > Metazoa > Chordata > Mammalia > Artiodactyla > Phocoenidae > Phocoena > Phocoena sinus. The sequence goes on from NC_045771.1 coordinate 99,342,713, forward strand.
GGATGTTGGCAAGAGTGTGGGCTGGAAAATTGGCCTCCAGCCTGGGCAGGACCATAGAACATTGACTCTGGGTTGTACCAGGCCCCCAACTTCCTGACTCCACGCTTCACAGTCCAGGAGGGCAACCTGGGTCGCTTTTGTGAAACATGAGAAAAACTCAGGCTCTAAAGAGCACGTTACTGTGGTGGTGTGTTTTCTCCTGCCTGAAGAAAAGAGGCAGATAAGATGGATCCAGCCAAAGTCAGTTTCTTTGAGAATGCTAGGACTTTGGGGTGAGCCAGTTCTTTATTTAGTATTTTCTTTTAAAAAAAAAAAACAAGCTAAATTAATGCATTTTAATGGAAACTGGTAGATTCTATTATATGGGCAGAGTAAAAATTGGCACCCTGTTGTAGGAAAGTTAAAAGGCCAGACCCAAGTCAATTTTCGAACATGAAAAAAATCAGTTGTCAATGACATAATGCTGAGCCACTTAGAAAGAGATGCAGATTGAAGCTCATGCATTTTATGGGCATTTCACTTCAATTAAAAATGGAATCTGAGGGCTTCTCTGGTGGCGCAGTGGTTGAGAGTCCGCCTGCCGAAGCAGGGGACACAGGTTCGTGCCCCGGTCCGGGAAGATCCCACATGCCGCGGAGCAGCTGGGCCCGTGAGCCATGGCCGCTGAGCCTGCGCGTCCGGAGCCTGTGCTCCGCAATGGGGGAGGCCACAGCAGTGAGAGGCCCGCGTACCGCAAAAAAAAAAAAAAAAAAAAGGAATCTGAGAGGATGGAATGACTTCTCCATGATTTTTTTTCATCCAGTGTGGGCTTCCAAATCACTGCGCCCATGTGAACCTGGATGATTTCGACCCACCCACCTTCGATGGACCTTTGAACTCTCTCCTCACCTGTAAAACTTCCACTCCGTTGTGATCTACTTCACCAGGTTGTTCTCAGGATTAAATTAGAAAAGTATGTGATGAGTTTGCCCCCCTCCTTGGCGCGCACCCTGCAGGCAGTCACCAATTACAGTTCTCACACTAGTCATCCCTTCTCCCACCAGTCATGATGCTCACAGACGCGGAAATCAGAGAGCCCTGGCTGTCCTGCTGGAAGCGAGGCCCAGAGTGGCTAAGGGGCTCGCTAATGGCCACATTCCACCCATACCCTCTGCTGCTCCTCTATGGTCAGGCCTCTTGCGATGATACCACAGCTGCTCCTTCCCAAAAGCTGTTTGAGAAGAGACCGAGACTGCTCTGTGTGACCCTAATCCTTGCTCGACTTGAAACTCCAGCTAGCCTCAATGTTAAGATAAACTCTCTTGGAAGGCATCTGAAGGAAACGCAAATATTTTGACCATGAAAAGAACCTCTAAATCTAAATAACAAATGTCAAAGGCCTGGTTTGTATTAGGCAACTTTACTTATCTCCTGGCTTACAGGACACTGCTTGACTCATTTACCAGTGACTGTCTCTCTGGGACCTTGGACAGCCAGCAAGATACCGGTCTGCAAAGACGGCGATGCTAAATGCATTCAAGCATTTCCCTGGAGTAGAGGTGATTTCTAGCTTCCTAGATATTTTCACCATGTCTTCTCGTGCAACCTGTGCACAGAGCAGCTGGGAAGCGTTAGTGTAGAAGGGGACCATTGTAAGGACAATATTCTGCAGGTACTTTGAGATGATCCTGAGCATTCTTTCCTCCCCTATCCCTCATGACAGTATTTTCAGAGGGTTTTGGCTGGTTCATGTAAACGGATTTGGGAATTTTAAAAGAATGTTTACAGTATTCAACTTAATGCCTGCTTAGAATGATAGACTTGAGTCATCCGACGAAGATCCTGAGGATTAAATGTTTGGCAGAAATTACCCACGTTTATTCATTCAGTCCATTCTCTGCACACCTCCTTACTGTTTGCTGTGTGCCAGGCATTCCTCCGGGAGCTGGAAGATGCTCAGTAACATATGTCCCTGGGACTTAAACCCAGTTTTAACATAAGCCATAGTCGAGAGGTTTTAAGCGTGTATATGTGTGAGGTACTGTACAAATCTATGTCCCAACACTCTTATAAAGTCAGTATACGCGTTGTCCCACACGACAGTTGAGGAGCCTGGTCACTGCCATCCAGCTCAGGCATGTGCTCTGGGACGCCATGACTCTCCAACCACGGTAGGAAGTGCTGAGGGGAGCACATCCACCCACACTTGTCATGCGTGTCTTAGAAAACACAGGTGCCAATTAATGTCATGTTGTCTGTCCTACGAGGTCCACCTTAAATTGGCATGAATCCCTGCTTTCTCCAAGATTTTCGTCACTTCCTGATGGCTTACCCTACTCAGCTCCAATTTCCTTATTTTAAACTGAACTTTTATTTTCATCTCCCAGAGGGTGTGGCTCATCTCTCCTCTTGTCCATTCTCGATCCCAGTCTACTGCCCATCCACATAGAGCATCTGTGGATTCCAGATTTTAATGAATTTTGTTTTCAGTGACAGTGGAGGGCAACAACGCAGCACTAAACAGCAAAAAAAAAAAAGGAGATTTTAAAAAAATAAACTTGGGGCTTCCCTGGTGGTGCAGTGGTTGAGAATCTGCCTGCCAATGCAGGGGACACGAGTTCGACCCCTGGTCTGGGAAGATCCCACATGCCATGGAGCAACTTAGCCACAACTACTGAGCCTGCGCATCTGGAGCTTGTGCTCCACAACAAGAGAGGCCACGACAGTGAGAGGCCCGCGCACCGTGATGAAGAGGGGCCCCTGCTTGCCGCAACTAGAGAAAGCCCTCACACAGAAACAAAGACCCAACACAGCCAAAAATAAATAAATAAATAAATTTTAAAAGAAATTAAACTTGAATATTAGATATGTTTTTATTCTGTGGTTCTTTTCTCACTCCCAAAACTGAATTTCTCACTGGCTGCTAATCCTGTACAGGCATCTCACCCACTACTGTGTTGCTCAGTCCTCTTCTATCCATCATTTCATTGTTACTTTCCTCCAAACTTATATTTGTTATGCATGTCATGATACAGTTCATTTTGTTTTGCTTTATCTTCCTAAGCCAGGTTTCATGATCCTTGCCCTTCATTTACAAAGTGGCATATCAAAGGTTTTTTTATTAATATGTGGATAGCTATTAAAAGTGGAAAGTATACCAGTCTGATAAGGACAGAAGCACCAATACTTGGTTGCATTTTAAATAGAATTTGGGTTGTCCTGACTCCTGTGAGGTAGGTATTAATCATCACCTGAGCGTCAATGACTTACCCAGGATCACAAAGGGGAAAGAGATGAAGGTAGGACCTGAGTGCACATCTTCCTCCCTACATCCTCCTCATAGTTCTTCCTCCCCACCAGGATGCCACACCCATGAATAAGGACATAAATCCACCCAGCACACGGAAACCATAATTAAAATACAATTATAACAACCAAGAAAAATGAAACAGGTGTACATCTAACAAGCATGTCCAGGACTTGTACACTGAAACCTACAAAGTGCTAATGAAAAAGCTCAAAGAAAACCTAAATAAATGGTGATACATACTGTGTTCATGGATTGGAAGAGTCAATACAGTAAAGATGACACTTCTCCTTAAAATGAACCACAGTTTTCATGCAATTCCTACAAAATTTGAGCAAGGTTTTCCTAGACATGGACAGGTTTATTCTAAAATATGTATGAAAAGCCACAGACTCTATGGCTACAGCAATCTTGATGAAAAATGATAAAGTGGAGGAAACATTCTTCCTAATATTAAGGCTTGTTATATAGCTACAGTAATCAAGACACTATAGTATTGTTCGAGGGGTAGACACATAGATCAACAAAACATGATGGACAACATCATTAGTATTTTCGAAAATGAAAACTGGAATGATATAACACTATGTACCCTTTAGGATAACTATGATAATATTAAAGACAGATAATAACAAGTGTTGGTAAGGATGTGGAGAAACTGGAGTTCTTAAACATTACAGTGGGAATGTAAAAGGAGCAGCCACTTTGGAAGACAGTTTGAAAGTTTCTTACAATGTTAAACATGAATTTACCCTATGACCTAGAAATTCCACTCCAAGAGAATTTGAAATGAAATGAGAAATGAAAACATATGTACAAAAAAAAACTTGTATACAAATGATCATAGCCATGTTAGTCATAATGGCTAAAATGTACAAGCAGTCCAAATGTCCATCAACTTGTAAATGCATAAATAAAATATGCTTTATTAGTATGAATATCAAATATAATAGAATAAAATTAGCAATAAAATAGAAATGGACCACTGGTACATATTATATGAATGAACCTCAAAAATATTTTACTAGATATCAGATGCAAGCTGCATATTGCATGATTCATTTACATGAAATGACAAGAATAGGGATTTACTGCAAACAAGAAAAAAGAATATTTTTCAGGTATTGGAAGCATTCTAAAACACTTGTGTTGAAGACCTTCAAGATGGCGGAGAATAAGATGTGGAGATCACCTTCCTCCCCACAAATACATCAGAAATACATCTATATGTGGAACAACTCCTAAAGAACACCTACTGAACACTGGCAGAAGACCTCAAACTTCCCAAAAGGGTCTTGGTGCTCTGTCTGGGTGTCAGGCCTGTGCCACTGAGGTGGGAGAGCCGAGTTCAAGATAGTGGTCCACCAAAGACCTCCCAGCTCCATGTAATATCAAATGGCAAAAGCTCTCCCAGAAATCTCCGTCTCAATGCAAAACCCAGCTCCGCTCAATGACCAGCAAGCTACAGTGCTGGACACCCTATGTCAAACAACTAGCAAGACAGGAACACAACCCCACCCATTAGCAGAGAGGCTGCCTAAAATCATAATAAGGTCACAGATACCCCAATATATACCACCGGATATGGTTCTCCCACCAGAAAGACAAGATCCAGCCTCATCCACCAAAACACTGGCACCAGTCCCCTCCACCAGAAAACGTACAAAACCAACTGAATCAAGCTTAGCCACTGGGGGCAAACACCAAAAATAATGGGAATTACAAACCAGCAGCCTGTGAAAAGGAGACTCCAAACACAGTAAGTTAAACAAAATGAGAAGACAGAGAAACACACAGCAGATGAAGGAGCAAGGTAAAAACCCACCAGACCGAACAAATGAAGAGGAAATAGGCAGTCTAACTGAAAAAGAATTCAGAGTAATGATAGTAAAGAGGATCCAAACTCTTGGAAATAGGATGGAGAAAATACAAGAAACATTTAACAAGGACCTAGAAGAAATAAAGAGTAAACAAACAAAGGTGAACAACACATTAAATGAAATTAAAAATTCTTTAGAAGGAATCAATAGCAGAATAAATGAGGCAGAAGAACGGATAAGTGACCTGGAAGATAAAATAGTGGAAATAACAACCACAGAGCAGAATAAAGAGAAAGGCATGAAAAGAATTCAGGACAGTCTCAGAGACTTCTGGGACAATATTAAAAGCACCACATTCGATTTATAGGGTTCCCAGAAGAAGAAGAGAAAAAGAAAGGGACTGAGAAAACATTTGAAGAGATTATAGTTGAAAACTTCCTTAATATGGGAAAGGAACTAGTCAATCAAGTTCAGGAAGTGCAGAGAGTCCCATACAAGATAAATCCAAGGAGAAACACACCAAGACACATATTAATCAAACTATCAAAAATTAAATACAAAGAAAAAATATTAAAAGCAGCAAGGGAAAAGCAATAAATAACACACAAGGGAATCCCCATAAGGTTAACAGCTGATCCTTCAGGAGAAACTCTGCAAACCAGGAGGGAGTGGCAGGACATATTTAAAGTGATGAAGGGAAAAACCTACAACCAAGATTACCCAGCAAGGATCTCATTCAGATTCAATGGAGAAATTAAAACTTTTACAGACAAACAAAAGGTAAGAGAATTCAGCACCACCAAATCAGCTTTACAACAAATGCAAATGGAACTTCTCTAGGCAGAAAACACAAGAGAAGGAAAAGACCTACAATAGCAAACCCAAAACAATTAAGAAAATGGTAATAGGAACATATATATCAATAATTACCTTAAATGTAAATGGATTAAATGCTCCAACCAAAAAGACATAGACTGGCTCAATGGATACAGAAGCAAGACCCATATCTATGCTGTCAATAAGAGACCCACTTCAGACCTGGGGACACATACAGACTAAAAGTGAGGGGATGGAAAAAGATATTCCATGCAAATGGAAATCAAAAGAGGGCTGGAGTAGCAATTCTCATATCAGACAAAATAGACTTTTAAATAAAGACTATTAGAAGAGGCAAAGAGGGACACTACATAATGATCAAGGGATCAATCCAACAAGAAGATATGACAATTGTAAAAATTTAAGTACCCACAATAGGAGCACCTCAATACATAAGGCAAACCTAACAGCCATAAAAGGGGAAATCTACAGTAACAAAATCATAGTAGGGGACTTTAACACCCCACTTTCACCAATGGACAGATCATGCAAAATGAAAATAAATAAGGAAACACAGATTTAAATGATACACTAAACAAGATGGCCTTAATTGATATTTATAGGACATTCCATCCAAGAACAACAAATACACTTTCTTCTCAAGTGCTCATAGAACATTCTCCAGGATAGATCATATCCTGGGTCACAAATCAAGCCTTGGTAAATTTAAGAAAATTGAAATTGTATCAAGTATCTTTTCTGACCACAACTCTATGAGACTAGATATCAATTACAGGAAAAAAAAACTGTAAAAAATAGAAACACATGGAGGCTAAACAATACACTACTAAATTACCAAGAGATCACTGAAGAAAGCAAGGAGGAAATCAAAAAGTACCTAGAAACAAATGACAATGAATACACGACGACCCAAAAGCTATGGGATTCAGCAAAAGCAGTTCTAAGAGGGAAGTTTAGAGCAATACAATCCTACCTCAAGAAACAAGAAGCATCTCAAATAAACAACCTAACCTTACACCTAAAGCAATTAGAGAAAGAAGAATAAAAAAACCCCCAAAGTTAGCAGAAGGAAAGTAATCATAAAGATCAGATCAAAAAAAAAAAAAAAAAAAGATCAGATCAGAAATAAATGAAAAAGAAATGAAGGAAGCAATAGCAAAGATCAATAAAACTAAAATCTGGTTCTTTGAGAAGATAAACAAAATTGATAAACCACTAGCCAGACTCATCAAGATAAAAAGGGAGAAGACTCAAATAAATAGAATTAGAAATGAAAAAAGAGAAGTAACAAGTGACCAGGAGAAATACAAAGGATCATGAGAGATTACTACAAGCAACTATATGCCAACAAAATGGAAAAGCTGGAAGAAATGGACAAATTCTTAGAAAAGCACAACCTTCTGAGACTGAACCAGGAAGAAATAGAAAATTCAAACTGACAAATCACAAGCACTGAAATTGAAACTGTGACTATAAACCTTCCAACAAACAAAATCCCAGGATCAGATGGCTTCTCAGGTGAATTCTACCAAACATTTAGAGAAGAGCTAACACCTATCCTTCTCAAACTCTTCCAAAATATAGCAGAGGGAGGAACACTCCCAAACTCATTCTATGAGGCCACCATCACCCTCACACCAAAACCAGGCAAAGATGTCACAGAAAAAGAAAATACAGGGCAATATCACTGATGAACATAGATGGAAAAATACTAGCAAACCAAATCTAACAGCACATTAAAGGATCATACACCATGATCAATTGAGTTTTATCCCAGGAATGCAAGCACTCTTCAACATAAGCAAATCAATCAATGTGATAAACTACATTAACAACTTGAAGGAGAAAAATGATATGATCATCTCTATAGGTGGAAAAAAGCTTTTGACAAAATTCAACACACATTTATGATTAAAAAAAACCCTCCAGAAAGTAGGCAGAGAGAGAACTTATCTCAACATAATAAAGGCCATATATGACAAACCCACAGCCAACATTGCTCTCAATGGTGAAAAACTGAAACCATTTCCTCTAAGATCAGGAACAAGACAAGGTTGTCCACTCTCACCACTAGTATTCAACATAGTCTTGGAAGTTTTAGCCACAGCAAGCAGAGAAGAAAAAGAAATTAAAGGAATCCAAATCAGAAAGAAGTAAAGCTGTCACTGTTTGCAGATGACATGATACTAAATAAAGAATCCTAAATATGCTACCAGAAAACTACGAGAGCTCATCAATGAATTTGGTAAAGTAGCAGGATACAAAATTAATGCACAGAAATCTCTTGGATTCCTATACACTAATGATGAGAAATCTGGAAGAGAAATTTAGGAAACACTCCCATTTACCATTGCAACATAAAGAATAACATACCTAGGAATAAATCTACCTAAGGATATAAAAGACCTGTATGCAGACAACTATAAGAACTGATGAAAGAAATTAAAGAGAATACAAACAGATGGAGAGATATACCATGTTCTTGGATTGGAAGAATCAACATTGTGAAAATGACTATACTACCCAAAGCAATCTACAGAGTCAATGCAATCCCTATCAAACAACCACTGCCATTTTTCACAGAACTAGAACAAAAATTTTCACAATTTGTATGGAAACACAAAAGAGCCTGAATAGCCAAAGCAATCTTGAGAAAGAATAACAGAACTGGAGGAATCAGGCTCCCTGACTTCAGACTATACTACAAAGCTACAGTAATCAAGACAGTATGATACTGGCACAAAAACAGAAATATAGATCAATGAAACAGGATAGAAAGCCCAGAGATAAACCTACACACATATGGTCACCTTATATTTGAAAACAGAGGCAAGAATATACAATTTAGGAAAGACAGCCTCTTGTATAAGTGGTGCAGGGAAAACTGGACATCTACGTGTCGAAGAATGAAATTAGAACACTCCCTAACACCATACACAAAAGTAAACTCAAAATGGACTAAAGACCTAAATGTAAGGCCAGACACTATAAACCTCTTAGAGGAAAACGTAGGCAGAACACTCTATGACATAAATCACAGCAAGATCCTTTTTGACCCACCTCCTAGAGAAATGGAAATAAAAACAAAAATAAACAAATAGGACCTAATGAAACTTAAAAGCTTTTGCACAGCAAAGGAAACCATAAACGAGACAAAAAGACAACCCTCAGAATTGTAGAAAATATTTGCAAATGAAGCAACTGACAAAGGATTAATCTCCAAAATATACAATCAGCTCATGCAGCTCAATATCAAAAAAAACAAACAACCTAATCCAAAAATGGGCAGAAGACCTAAATAGACATTTCTGCAAAGAAGATATACAGATAACCAACAAACACATGAAAGGATGCTCAACATCATTAATCATTAGAGAAATGCAAATCAAACCTACAATGAGGTATCACCTCACACCAGTCAGAATGGCCATCATCAAAAAATCTACAAACAATAAATGCTGGAGAGGGTGTGGAGAAAAGGGACCCCTCTTGCACTGTTGGTGGGAATGTAAATTGATACAGCCACTATGGAGAACAGTATGGAGGCTCCTTTAAAAAAACTAAAAAGAGAGCTAGCATATGACCCAGCAATCCCACTACTGGGCATATACCCTGAGAAAACCATAGTTCAAACAGAGTCATGTACCACAATGTTCATTGCAGCTCTATTTACAATGGCCAGGTCATGGAAGGCACCTAAGTGTCCATAGACAGATGAATGGATAAAGAAGATGTGGCACATATATACAATGGAATGGAATATACTCAGCCATAAAAAGAAATGAAATTGAGTTATCTGTAGTGAGGTGGATGGACCTAGAGTCTGTCATACAGAGTGAAGTAAGTCAGAAAGAGAAAAACAATACAGTATGCTAACACATATATATGGAATCTAAAAAAAAAAAAAAAATTGGTTCTGAAGAATCTAGGAGCAGGACAGGAATAAAGACACAGACGTAGAGAATGGACTTGAGGACATGGGGAGGGGGAAAGGTAAGCTGGGACGAAGTGAGAGTTGGCATGGACATACATACACTACCAAATGTAAAATAGATAGCTAGTGGGAAGCAGCCGCATAGCACAGCAAAATCAGCTCGGTGCTTTGTGACCACCTAGAGGGGTGGGATAGGGAGGGTAAGAGCGAGACGCAAGAGGGATGAGATATGGGGATATATGTATATGTTTAGCTGACTCACTTTGTTATAACGCAGAAACTAACCCACCATTGTAAAGCACTTATAATAAACATGTTAAAAATAAAAAAATAAATGGCCACACTCTTCAAAATGTTAAAAAGTAAAATAAAAGTAAACAAGAAAAAATAATAATGAAACACCAGTGTTTAGATTGTGCTAATGGCTACACAACTCCATAAATTTACTGAAATCATCAAATTACACCTAAAATGGGTGAAATTTTTGTATATAAATTATACCGCAATAAAATTTTTTTTTTTTAAATAAGTATATTATGACAGACTTCTGCCAAACGGTATAGGGTGTTTTGAGGAACGGATGCCCTTTTAATTCCTCAGAAGGGCAAGCTGATTCTGAGTTAGGTTGGAAACGTAGGCTATAGACCAGATTGCACAGGGTCTTGGGGCCATATTGCATGATTAAGGCTTGATTCTTCAGGCAATGGGAGACTATCCAGTTTTTAGGCCAGTGATGGAGTCTGATCAGAGCTGTGGTTTAGAAAGCTTGTTTGGGCATAAACATGGAAGATGGTTTCAAAGAAAAAGTGAAAAAAACAAGCCCTGTGAAAATGAATTTTCGTGAATTGTCAATAGTACGTGTAATAGGTACACACACACACACACACACACGCCACATGCTTACTACCGTAGCATTTTGCTTAGTTTCTGAAAAGTCACTGGATTTGAAGCCAAAGGACATTTGACTGAATACCCTACTTCTATCATTACTAGTTGTACAAACCTGGGAATTTTCCTTAATCTTACTATAAAATGAAGAAGAGTTAACTATTTGTGAAGAGAATATCAGATAATGAAAACTGGAGACTCTGAAGTAGGACTTACCTCTCTGCACATGGTCCATTCACGGTGTTTATCTGCCCAGGGTTTCTGGGCTCAGGGACTGGACGTCCTCCTTCCTCCCTGGCTGGTGCTTTCATAGGTTCTGTGACTTCAACTCCACTCAACCACTTATCCCCAGTTCTGCTTGGTCTAAAGTCACTTCCTTGCTTCTGGTCCTTCCCCTCAGAATAGAAACACGTTCAAAAGAGCCACCTTAAAAAAACAGAAGAAAAAAAATTTTCAACCTCTATTAACCTTAGTCACTTTCCAGGTATTTGATATCTTTTCCTTCACAGCAAGCTATGCATCAGCTCTTCACTACCTCACTTCTCATCAATCCTCTGCCTTCTGCAATCTCTTTTTCCTACTACCCTGATGAAACTGTCCTTACTGAGTTAAATATGACCTCTGCCCTTTCTGGAACTGGTTCCCAGCTGTTTCTTCCACCTTGGAGCTACTCATGCTGCACCAAATTTCATTTGTGCCTGTTAACCCAGGGACCTTTTGTTTTACTTGGAATCAATAAAACCTAACTGATCTATTATCTTCTCAGCTTTTGAAAGACATCTCCCTCATTTTTCTCCTGCTTCCTGGGCTCTTCAGTTAAGTCTGCAACACCTGCCCCCTCTTGGCCTGAGTCTCTTCTTTCATGCCCCTTCCCAGACCAGCTTCCAACCATCACCTCATGTTGACAATTCCCTATTCGAGATCTCAAAGCAGAGGTTGACGTATCCTACTGCCAGCTGGACCTTCAACTTTCACATGTCCACACATTATTTTCTTTCCCCACACACTTGACCTTCCCATATTCCCTGAGCCTGAGGTATCCTTGGTCCTTGCAAAAAATCCTGAGCTCCAACTGTGAGCTGAGCATTACGATGGAACAGGTCCTCAGGAGTGGGGAAAACTGCCTTGTTCTCCAAGAGCGTTGCTGTGCAACAGGTCCTCAACCCAAGACCTAAGCAGGACTCCTGCCTGCCCCAACCAGCCTCCGATTGAGTTGGGTCAACTTAACACGGTCAGTGTCCTTCACACTGCCGCCTCCCCATTTTCTTTCTACCACCACCCTAGTTCAAGTACACCTCATTTCTTGCTCTACACTGCAACCAGAATGATCCTCCTTAATAAAATACATAATAAAATACATATCCTAAAATGCTTTGGCGTATGTGAAATTCTACGTTTCTACAGCTCAACCTCCTCCCCATTACCCTCAGGATAAATGTAAAGGTCTTTGGCCAATACTTTATGCTGCATCCCAGCATTGAAGTCACCTCTCTGTGCACTCTTTACCCCCCAAATCGTCTTTAAGCGCACCCCAACTCCATGCATACCAGGTGCCGGAATTTCCATGAATATGTTTTGCTCTTTTTATCTCAAACCCTGCGCATGCACAGAGGAAAATACATGCACTTTCCTCTGCCTACACTCACTTCCTGTTCTTTTCTCACTTATTGAATTCATATTGTTCTTTGAATTTCAGTCTATGGGCCATAAATATATATACACACACCTATGTAAGTTTCAGGTATACAGCATTATAGTCTGGCGTCTGTATACGTTATACTGTGATCACAATCACAGGTCTACTTACCACTCATCAACATATAGTTGACCACCTTCACCAATTTTGCCCACCCCTCAAGCCCCTTCCCCTCTGGCAACCACAAATCTGTTCTCTGTATCTATGAGTTTGTTTTTGTTTTATTTTGTTTGTTCTTTGGTGTTTTTTGTTTGGGTGCTTTTTTTTTTTTTTAAGATTCCACATTTGAATGAAATCATACAGCATTTGTCTTTCTCCATCTGACTTACTTCACTTAGCATAATAGCCTCAAACTCCATCCAAATTCCATTCTTTTTTTACAGCTGAATAGTATTCCATTGTTTATATATACACATCTTCTTTAACCATTCATCCATTTATAGACACTTAGGTTGTTTTCATATCTTGGCTATTGTAATATTTATAAATATGTGTAAATATATTTATTTATGTTTGTATATGAATATTAACCCCTTATTAAATTGGGAGGCTGCCCAAACCTTAGACAGTTAGTAGTTTTCTTTTCTGTATTCAAAACATACCCATCACTCTACAATGTAACATCGTTTGCCATGTCTGTTTTCCCCACTATGGTAAGGCCTACTGAGGAGAGGGGCACTGAATCTCCAGCTTGTAGCGCAGGGGCTGGCACATAGTAGACTCACGGGAAATGTATGCTAAATGAATGAACCAATAACCCAGATGAAAGAGCCTTCTTAAGTCTAAATCTTGGACGTATACAAAAATGACATCATATGAGTTTATGTTGCCAATCTAAATAAAAAATCGTAAGAATGTATTTAATCTTAGCTGCAATGTGTTTTTTCCTTCTGTTTAAGGAGATGATTCTATTTTATTAAGAGGTTTTTTTCTGGTCAGAAAATGCTGTTCCCCCTCGTACTGAATTCGAGGAGCTGGATGTCCTGCTAAGGGCAGAGGAAAGGACAGGAACAGTTCCCACCCCCGTCTGCCTCGCTGATCCCCCGCTGGTGCCGCCAATGCTGTAAAACTAAATAAACACTGGAGCAGCTGGACATTTGTCTAGTGGGGGATGACCTTCCCTGAACTTCAGTGCTGCATCCTACAGTTTTGCTTATGTTCCTCCTAATCTGTTTGGTCTGGAGCTGGAGCTGGATGGCTCCTGACTCGAGAGGACTCTTCAGGCAGGGACGGGACGGCTCTCGTGTGGCTCGGCCTGGAGCCATCCTCCCCTGCAGGCATCCTGGCTGCCTTTCCCGTGGTTGTAGGAAGCACAGCTTTCTTACTTGAGTTTGGAGACCAAAACCCAAAATGCTCATTGGTATAGTGTCTGAAAAGAAGAATGTTCACACACAGAAATCAGCACTAACAGGTTGTTATGGTAACTGGAGGGTAAAGAACCTCGTGTATCTCATCCCAGGATGGGCTCCCGCAGCCCCAACAGGGGGATGAAGCGGCCCAGTTAGGTGAGGGCAACTCCCCTAGATGTTCTCCCAGGGAAACAGCAACGGCCAAGCAGCCGGATGGCCGGGGGCCTCTAACGTTCATGGGCAGCCGAACAACGGTGTTATTATGTAACTATAGACCCCGAGCCAGGTGCTCCCACCTTCCTAATTTACTCGGACCCCTGATTATGGCCCACGTTTTATACAGGAAGACACCATGGAAGGTTCAGGATATGGAAGTAACCTGCTGAACATCACGGACCCGGCGGGAGGTAGGGTCATGGTGGAGCCCTTTCCCTCACCTTGTCCATCCTTGGCCACCTCATCCTACAAGCCAGACTCGCCCTGGTTGTAGGTACAAACATTAGAATTCCTTGCTCAGATTTTCAGAAAAATAGAACCCCTCCTCACCCTAATCCCTCTCCACCCGCAGACGCACAACCAGGCTAAGACTGGAGAGAATGGACAGGGTGGGACAGGAGACAATGGCTGCAGGGGTCAGGGGTCAGGGTGCAAGGGTGAGCTGGTCAGGCAGTGAGAAAGAGCCAGAGCACTTGCACCCCTCAAACAGCAATCAGTTATAAGCTCTGCGCTCCCTTTTGAGGACGGCAGACACAATAAAATATGAAAATGCTGTATATTTTTAGTGTCTAAAGTTTTAAAAAAGAAAGTTGAGCCTGAGTTTGCCCTCTTTGTTTTTAAAGAGCTTCCACTGACCTCATCAGTTCTCAGCCTTCACCAGTCCCTCACTGCTCCCAGGCTGTCTACTCCACGTGGCTTTATTACTTTTGTAATTGTTGTAAAGATGAATGATGTAAGCAAAGCACTCAGGATCACCCGGGACATCATAAGCTTCTGACCTGTGTTCACGTTTCCCATCACCACCGTTCCCAGTCATTCCTCCAGCTCCACGTAAATTCATGTCAATGAGCCTCAGGGCTCAGGGCTAAGGCTCCTGGGCCTTGTGGTCCATAAGGAAATCTTAGAAGATCAAGCTCCTTGTTTGTTTTTGTTTTTTAAGCACACCACACAACTTGTGAGATCTTTGTTCCCTGACCAGGGATTGAAACTGGGCCCAGTGAAAACACCAAGTCCTAACCACTGGACTGCCAAGGAATTCCCGAGCTCTTTGTTTTTCGAAAATTTGCACTAAAGAAAAGAAGAAAAAAAAATCTAGACTGTTTTCAAAACTTCTTATTGACTCACAAAAGAAGAGAGAGGCCCTCACCTGATCCGGGGGCGGAGGGCAGCCTTGTGGAGCTGGAAGGCAGTGGGCTGCATGTATGAGGAAACGGAGAATGGAGGCTGCAGGACAGAGAGCAGGGAGGACGGGGACGGACAGAGGGCTCCCTGGTCAGTCACTGGGGCCGAGTCCTGGGACAGAAGGGCCACCTCCCTTTTCCAAGGAGGACTCTACACTCATAGAGCTGCACGTGCCAGCCTGCAGGGCCCGGCTCACCAGTGATTGTCAGTTCCCTTTAATGGGCAGCAGCCAGCATTCTGAGATGAAATGAAGTAAACAGAAGAGAAAGATGAGAAGATGAAAGAGGACGCGAGGGGAGCCAAAGGGCAAACTTCAGCCTGCCTGGTCCCCAGGGGTTAAGCCGTCTTCTGTGACTCTTGTTTCAATCCTGTGTATGGCAGTAGAAGTGCCAACTTGTGTTATAAAATATATTTCCTATAAAAATATAAACTGTGTTTTACGGTAAAAGAATTTTCAAAGTCGCTGGTTTGGTCCACTCAATCAACCAACTCTTCTTCTAAAGGACACCTGCCTACTCTCTTTCCGAGGAGGTAAAATCCAGAGAAGAGCTGCTCTAATGACAGTCTGAAATGCACAGCCACCTGATGGAAATCTTGTTTTGACAGAAAAATCTTTATAAAATCTGTAAGAGTGCTGGAAAATAGAAGCTAAAGCCTTTAGCCAAGCAAAACTTTTATAGCACTCTGGGGAGGCAACCAGCCAACAGACCTATGAGAGACAAGCCTGGGAACTCACAGCCCAGCATCTAGGCAGAGGAGGGGTACTGAGCCTTCTAGACAACCAACCATTCTAGACTCAGAATCAACAAGTACCAAGGGTGGGAGGGGCATGGGGAAGTTTTCATGGCTATGGACTAGACACTTGCAATCTAGAGCAAATACGATATCTTTCTTCCCCGGCCACTTCAGCTCAGCACAATTTTTCCCATGCTACGCTAGTGGGGATGGGCACAGAAGCCAACCAGGCACAGCAATGCCCCAGGAAACCTGCAAAATCCCCTAAGGACAGAAGCCACAATCCCAGAAGTAAAGTTATCAGCTCAGCCATTAAAAATGGAAACTATTGGCAGATTTGCAAACACAAAAGTCAGTGTCCTTACAATGTAGATATTTGCTACAAACACAACAAAAGAGTAACTTGTAGAAGAGTCGGATTCATTCCCAAGCTAAGGCAGCTCAAGCTCGGGACCAGTTACTTGTGTGGGTTCATCCCAAGGCCGGGCAAGGGGCTGGCAGTAAATAGTTACATTCTTATCTAATTTTGTATAATTTTTCTTATGGATGATCCCCTATATTTGATAAGCTTTAGGAACCACAAAACCTAAATCCATCCTAGATTTCCACAGCAAAAATATCCTATAATCAGTAAGAAAAATAGAAACGTTACAATAGAAAAAGGGGCAAAGGATATGAACAAAAATTCATAGAAGAAATGCAAGGAGCAAATAACTATGAAACATGTGCCCCGTCTCACTTGTAATTCAGAATATGCAGATTAAAATAAAAATGTGAATTTTTCTCCCTCAGACACACAAAAGTTTAAATGATCGATAATATTCATCCACGAAGAGGATGCATACAATCTGACACATGTTGGTTAAAGCAGAAAGTATCTGAGTCTTCTGGAAGAACAAATTGGAAGACCTATCAAAGCATGTGTTACCTTTAATGTACAGATTCCGTTTCTAGAAGTCTGTGCAACCGACTGACTCACGCATTCCATGTCGAAGTGTGCAGGAGGATGTCTGTTCCAACATTGCAAAGGTCAAATTAGAAGAAACCTAAATGTCCAGCAGCAGGGTCAGATGTCCACACATCCTGCCTTACAAGGAATGAGAAAGATGTGTATGCCCTATTAAGAAAAATACCCCCCAGGAAGGAACATTTTACATATGAAATTCAAAAGTTAAAAAAAGGCTGGTATTTCTCTATCGGGGTCCTCTGGGAGGTGCACTGAGCCAGACAGAATTACAAGATTTGCTAAAGATTAAAAATTGTCATCGCTGTAGGCTAAGTGTCATTCTCCCCCGCAGGCACACCTGCAGTGGAATTTCAGTTTCTTGTGGGCTCTTATTCAAAGTCAGTTCTTTGAATTCATTTTTATATTTTCTTACCATTTCCTTTGGCCTATGGCCCCTTCTGCCAATATGATTTTTACTCTTCAATCTCTCGCAATTTTCCCATATCCTGGCACTTAGTGTGATCGATGGCTTGTTGCTCATCATGTAACATGATCTCCCTTTTAAATGTATTTCTGTATGAGGGCTCATTAGCTGTTTGACTCTGACTCATTGAATGTAGTAACATGGTCTTCATTCAACATCAAGAACACCATGAGCCCCTTTATTCTCACGTTGTCCTTTCTCCTTGAGGAACGTTTGTGTACCTTCAGCGGTAGACAGATTCACACACACCCCTGAGTTACTTCCATAAACGTGAATAATACCCCAACCATCCTATGAGATAAAGCCATCCTGGGTTCAAACCTCACCTTGTGCCCTGCTGACCCATGTACCTCTTGGGTTTATAATAAATAAGTTGATGAACAGAAAGTCCTTAGCACTGGGAATGGTGAGCATGCCAAAGCTATAGCTGTTTTAAATGGCATTTTTGTTATAATTACCTGCTTTGTCAGATAACACACATGCTCGGTACATTTTCCAAGATTACTTACACAGTGAGGATGGTACTGAACTTCAAAACCTTGGTCCCAGATCCTGTCACTCTCATGGAGCAGCAAAATGCCATCAGGTCTCCCTGATGCCCACACCTCCCCGGGAATGCACCCACCCCATGAGCCACCGCTCAGGTTACGCACTCATGCTTTCACTCATTTGGACAAACTGTGTTTGTATGGAGTGCAAGGTTACAGTTATTTTTACTAGGTCTGTTAAAAAACAAAACTATGCAAAATGGAGCCTGAGACATTTCTTTATTTTAAAAATCTTGTGTGTCTGTCCTTTTGGGTACGGGTACCTCCATAGACAGACTAGGGAGAAATGAATCCCTCCGTATGTCGATTTCCTCAAAAGAAATGCGCACTTGGATGTCCCCAGGATCCCCCAATTCCTGCTCTTCAGAAAGGAACCGAAAGGCTGTGCTGGGACAGTCACTGTAGCACTGCCGGAGCCCCCCGGTCAGAAGTGGGCAAGACCTTCTGTGCCCCCCACCCAGAGAGCATGGCTCTTCTGGGGTCCCAGCTCTTCATTAGTAGGAGAACCCCACTGGCAGGCCCAAGCTGGCCAAAACATGGGTGCTACCTCACGTCACATTGGGTGGGGGTACAGCACAGGGCAAACTAAAACAAGGCAGAGAAAGAGCACACATTTGAGTGGTCTCTGCCCTCAGATCCTGCAATTTTCATCCCATTACTATTCAGATAATGAGTATAAGGTCAGATCAGAATATGAAGACACCTGAGGACCCTATAACAGCCTCACAGCTACCAGCCATCCAACAGAGCACCCAAATTAACACCCATCTATCCAATTTTCTGGGCAATGAATGATTTAAAACAGCAGTCCCCAACATTTTTGGTACTAGGGACCAGTTTTGTGGAAGACAATTTTTCCACGGACAGCTGGGAGGGATAGCTCAAGCAGTAATGCGAGCCATGCGGAGCACCAGATGAAGCCCCCCTCGCCCGTCCAGCGCTCACCTCCTGCTGTGTGGTCCAGTTCCCAACAGGCCGAGGCCGGGGGGTTGGGGACCCCTGATTTAAAAGATTTGGATTTAAAGTACAAATGAATACACATTCTCTGAAATGGCATACCATATAAAAGAAGAAAAGATTATTTGCCAGGTTGAGTATAAGACTCGTCAGAGAAGGATATCCATAGAGGAAAGCCAAGCAAAGACACTCTTCACCATCAAATCTTGTCTTCCCAAGCCCTAGCGGGAAGCGAAGGAACTGACTGGTCAGCGGACAGAACTTTCCTCTAGCCTCATGACCTGACGCTTAGAACCAAAGCAGCTACGTGGCTCGACTCCTTCCAAACCTGCAGCCAGGTCCTGGAACTTATCCATGTGGGCACCAAGGCCTGTTTGGGAAGGTCACTCTGCACAGTGAATGTCCACATTCTTAGGGCACAGCCAGGTGAAGATCCCTGCCCCAGACCAGAGAGAGAGAGAGCACAGTCTCCCCTCCCCGCCACGGAGAAGCAACTCAGAAGTGGAGGAGGAGGTTAGCCAGGGGGCAGGGTTTCTGGGTCTCCTTACTCAAGGGGAACCCCTCCATCCTCCTCAACTAACCACTGTGGAGGGAAGTGAGCCCAGGAGGCAGAGGAAACGCTGAGGAAGAAGGGGGAGCGGAGAGGTCCTTCAAGGAGGTGGGTGCCCAGATGCCCCCCTCCCCCTGCAAGGTCTTGCCCTTTCCCCAAATCCCCCAGACAGACCTCCCTCTGCATTCCTTCCTCAGGTTGTAGGTGCTTCTACTCCAACATACATTCCTGTGGGAATATCTTTGCCTTTTTCTGTGACTAGACCGTTGGCTTCTGGAGGGCATGAATCTGCCCTTACACTGGCACCACCAGGACGTGGTACAGTAGCGGGAACTGGAAGGACTCACGGCTTGATAAGCACAGTGACCTCTACAGACCTCGGTGTCCTGAAGTGCCCCCTTTTCAGGATGCCCTGAGTCAGAGGCAGGAACCTCCTTGGATCCAGAAGCACCAGGTCCCTCAGCAAGACTCCTGGGCCACAGGGCCTGATTGCATACTCCAAGGCCCTGCACATCCGGCCGCAGGAGTTCAGAGAAAAAAGGCCAGGAGAATCCTGCCACAGAACCCAGTGCACGGCCCGACTGGAAGGAAGGGCAGACAGACAGGTGTAGACTGGATGTGTCTGTGGTGGGCAGGTGAAACAGAAACAAACATGGAAAGCCCCAGCCAAAATGAAGCAGGCAAGTGAAGCCGGTCATGGCCGGGAAGAAGGGCTGGGTCCCCACCAGGCACAGCACAGCAGCCCCATCATCACATCCATGTGGGCTGCTCAGATGGGCCATGAACATGCCACACATGCTATAAAGTATGAGGGGGACGGTATGTGACTTTAGTCCTATTGGCAGGAGAAGACACTGCTAAGTTTCTCAAGCAGGGGTAGAGGCTGGAGCTGAGCTGGGCTTCAGACATGGATAAAAAGTATCAAGAGCTTCAAATCTCCTTGGTTTATTTTAGGTGCAGGAAATGTGCTGACCGCTGACCAGCGGACCAGACCACGCAGCATCCCAGGGGCCTTGCTGGAGTTGGAGCCCACCGCCCAGGGCTCGGCTCGGCGCTCAGACATCGCCATCTAGTGGTAAGGATGTGCAACTAGCACCCGGTCCCCCAACGCATACATGAGAATGAGAATTCTTTACAGAAATATTTTTCTAATAACGCAAATTTCAAAATACTTTTTTTTCCCGTGTAAACAAAACATAATGAAGACTTCATTTTGGTTCGGCCCTTTAGCCTCTTAAATAAAAGCAAATAATGAGGGAAAAGTCACGTCAAGGATTTAAACAGCCAGAAGTCGAGTTAGCTCGGTGCCTTGTTTCAGATGCCATCTTCCCCCACAAACGGAGTAATTCTTCTTTAATGAAGCACAAGACAAGGGATGGAGGAGTGAAATTTAAAATTGCACTGAGTGGGCAAATTCCGTCTTGGTCATTTTCCAGGTAGGGGACACAAGTTCTGAGGCTCACATTCCTCGCTTGCAAAGTGGAAGTAGCATCCTTCGTTTCACAGGATTGAATGACAAGAAAGTGGGAGTGATCATGTGTGCACAGCCCTGGCCGACTTACTTCATCCAGGAGCGCACTGGCCAGCCACCCCCAGGAGCATGCAGCTCGTGTTCCGTGCAAACACCTAACAAATATCAAAACTTGAATAGTCGCAGTAGAAAAGCTCATCCATTTTCTATGGGCTCAAGTGTCTAGATCACGCCTCTAGTCCTGGTTTGGGGAGCTCAGGTTCTGTGGTTCCAACGAGCTGATCAACATCCACTGTCCTTTCCTCCTGGCTCCACGGCATCTTGCTCAATAATGAGCCTTTGCTCCTAGAAATCACCGCTTCAGGATTCTTCAGTGATTCCGCTCATAGAGCTACTTCCTGCTCCCATGTCCAGTCTCTCTCTCTTCTCTCTCCTCCTCTGTGTGCAGACACCTTCTAAGCCCTCATCTAAAGTAGATCTTTCAGTGACGGGGCTGCCCCTTCTGGCTGTGGATCTACTTCCAATGGATCATACCAAGTATCTCTGCTTGCCCCACAGTGTCACCAACTCACGGCATCAGTGAGCCAGTGAAGCGTCAGAAATCCATTCCCACCTAGGGCACTCATCAATGCCCTCAGGATGAGGGATGCTAAGGCATCGCTCGGCAGAGTCACCACCGAGGGTTTCGTGCTCTGTAACTGGCGCTTCAGCTCACGAAGGGCACAGCTGTCTTTCAGAATCTGATTCTTGTCTCTTCCATTAGTCCTTCAAGGATGAGCATGGCCACCTGCCTCTCTTGTGACATACCTGGTGCCTGTGCTCTGTCTGAGCACGGTGTTATTCAAACAGTGTGTTCTTTCTAGTAGATAAAAGCGTGTCCTCACCGTCTATCAGCTGAAAGTTGAGAATAGGCGCTTTCTGGAAAGAACGATTTCCATCCATGTCTCATTAATTTCTAGGGCTGGTGTGGAATGAGACAGTAAAATAAAGACAGCAGCTCCAAAATGTGAGGGTACCCTGGCCAAGAAATTCTGGGGGATTTAAGCTTTACAGTGAGAATGTTTAAGAGAGGCTCGGAAGGGAATCGACAATTTGAAAATTTTTAGAAATATAAATTCATTAGATATTTGATGACAAATTGAAAGGTGACACATTTTTAATGGTAAGCTCTGAGATTTGCTCTTGAATAATTATTCCTGCTTAATATCTTCTCCCTCCTCCTGGCACTGTTGCATTTTGCTATGGACAAGTTCTTTGTACATGCATTGTACCTTCAACTCCCCCAATATTTCTAAAAATGACTATGGCAGGCCCCAGGAAACCCTTATTACAAAGCAGTAACTGAGACTGGCAAAGCTGAGGAACTTGCTCCCAGTTACTCCCCCGGAAGTGGTCCTGCGATAAGGCTTTCCATCTGGCCGTCATTCAGTGACACGCAGGGTATCTTCCCTCTGCTTCATTTTTCTGTTGTTTTGTTTTGGTTTTTTTGTGTTTTTTTAACTTTTTATTTTATATTGGACTACAGTTGATTAACAATGTTGTGTTAGTCTCAGGTGTACAGCAAAGTGATTCAGTTATACATATACACGTACCTATTCTTTTTCAAATTCTTTTCCCTATTAGGTTGTTACAGACTATTCAGCAGAGTTCCCTGTGCTATAGAGTAGGTCCTTGTCAAATCTTTACTGTCCTCTCTCCCCAGAGGATCCACTGTCCTATTATTCTAGCCATGTTTTATTGTATACACATGCCAGGAAGCTCCTTGGAAAGATAGATGGTTTGAATTGGAACATCTGAGGGAAATTGCCATATGAGTATTAGTTCTAAAAGTGCCGACAGAAATCACAAAGCACATGTAGTGGAAAACTCATCAAGGTGGCCATGGGAAGCCTGGGCTCAGCCTGACTTTTGAGAATGAGTGCATGTGTGAATGTGTGTGTGAAGATATGTGTATGAGTGAGTGTATGCATGAGTGTGTGTGTGTGTATGTTTGAGTTTGCATAAGAATATGTGAGTGTAGCCGTGTATATATATGTGTATATGAAAGTGTATGTGAAGTATTTGTGTGTGTTCTGATATGTGTGTGAATGTGTGACCTTGTGTGTGTGTGAGAATGTGTGTGTATGTGAAGGAGTGTACCTGTGGCCGTGAGTGTACACGTGTGAGGATATTGTGTGGGTGTGTCTGTAAGTGTGTGAGTGTGTGTATATGTGTATGTGTGACCCTGTGTGTAAGTGTTGTGTGTGTCTCTGTGTGTGAGTTTATAGTAGGGTAACATGAGGGTGGGAGTGTGTGGGAGAATATGCATGAGAGTGTATATATGTGCCTATGTGTGAGTGTAAGTGAAGTATATATGTGACTGTGAGTGCCTGGGTATATTGTGTGTGGGCGCATGTAAGTAGGAGAGTGAGTGTGTATATGTGTGACTGTGAGGGCATATGTTGTGTGTGTGAGTGTGTATGTGAGAAAGCGTGTATGTTTGTGTGTGCGCCTGCGTGTTTCTCTGAGTTGTGTGTAAACATTTGCACACCTGCATTGATTGTAATATGTGACAGCCATGACTTACCATCAGAGATCTTCCTGTCGTTTGTCAGATGTGTCCATTTCAGAGACAACTAACATTTCTTGAGCACTTTTCTGTAGACTGTGTCATGCATCCCCTATCATCTAAAGCTACAAAATGAAATGTCATTCTGCCTGGTCACCCTGAGGCACCAAAAAGTATCAAACCCCAAAGAAAGGCTAAAATATACTCAGACCTGTGTGAAAATTACCTGGACAGTTCCATTTCAAAGCATCACTGATTGGCTAATTAGTAGCTAACTAACCCCGTTAGCAACAGTCATTTATCTTTGGGGGCTTCAGAGTTTTTCGTCCGCACACCCTACCACACACACATGCACACGATTGATCATCAGATCCTGGACCCTAAACATGAATAGCCACTTCCTAATTTGAACAATCTCAACTCCCCCATCCTCTGGTCCCTGCCTCCTGTCCTTTCCTTGGTAACCTAGTGGACTCCGTTTCTCAAAGAGAAAACCATTTCTCCTTTTTAAACAGTCACAGATCTGCTCTTTTAACTCAAGAGACCCCAAAGGATAACCACAGGGTTTTAGAACCCTGACGAGGTCTGCGACAATGGTGAGAGGGTTTATAAGGCACGAACATTGACAAGGGGGCCCAGTCCCTCCCTCACCTGCACGAGGTCACGCAGCCCTCACCTGTCCTCACTGGCAGCAATAATGGGAAACTACTGATTACCCACGGGAAAGAATTCAGGACAAAATTTTGGGTCTTAGTGGAGCAAATTGCCTCATAGAATATCAGGATGTGGGTGACATTTCATTTCTATGCCCTCAAATCCAGTCTAGGGCTAAATGGGACTGAGGAAAGCACTAGACCACGGTCAGAAAATCTGGAGTTAAGACACCCTCTCACCTACTAGAAATGCGGTGACCTAGCCCGGGAAGGTCACAATTTCTCCGGGCCCTGGTCTCTTCATCTTTGAGATAAAAGGATCAATAATACGTGAGGTTATATAGGCCTATAATATTTGGAATTACGCAAGTAAATGTAGACTCCAATTATCAGTTTTTGGGTATGATAAGTTAGAAGGAGGAAACATTCTGTAAATGAGAATTAAGACAACTACGAACAGAAGTTGAAATTTCCACAATATTTGTGCATTTATATCATTGGTCAGAGAAAAGAAAAAAAGACAGCTAAGCAATTATGAAGGGGAGCCCAGAGCCCTGCAGGGTGATGGAGGCCACCGGGCAGAATGAGAGGTATGAAGTTCGAACGCATGGTTTCTGCAGGTACAGGACAAAGGGGGGGCCGTTGCAGTGAGCTGCTCTGAGGCCCCTAAATTAAAGAAGCAGATTTCAGGAAGAGTCTCTGGAGTTTGAGAATGATTTCTGGCATTTTGGCAAAATGCTGACTTTCACCAGAAAGTGTGTATGCGTCCCAGGACTTTAAGAAACCAGATGCTGGAGGGCTTGGTGTTTGCAGAGCTGGCTCTTGGTGGGGATATGGAATTTAACAGCTAAATAAAGATGCCAGTTGTTTAAAATTGGCAAGATCCTCACCACTGGGCTCCCATGTTACACACACACACACACACACACACACACACACACACACACACACACACACCTCTTCAGGGACTCAAAAGAGGGGATTTCAGTGTGTCTAAATTAACTTCCTGTTACAGGAAGCATTTCAGAATAGACGACTTCACCTAATTTTTTGCTTAAGACCAACACTGCTTCATTTTTCCTCACCTGAGAGGTCTTGTGAGTTGACATGCATGCACAAAGCTGAATACATTAGCTCTTCCGATGCCAGAGCCTTAGAGCCTCAGATTTGCATTTTGCACCCAGTTGACCAAATTGCTCCAGCCTCTCCAGCACCCAGGGAAGTGATCTCTGCATCCTGAAGGCAACATGTTCAAACAGTTCCAGCTTCTACCTGGGGCGGTGAATGGGCTAAGAACAAGTCATGGTGAGTCAGAAGCAGATCCAATTCTTCTTTTTATTTTTAATTTTTACTGAAGTATGGTTGATGTACAATATTTCAAGTGTTCAGAAAAGTTATATATATATATATATATATATATAGAGAGAGAGAGAGAGAGAGAGAGAGAGAGAGAGAGTGTCCAATTCTGCCATTGGTTCAGACACTTTGGGATAGGAATATTCCTAAATTGTTAAAACATTCTAAGTTTAAAACATTTTACATTTGGATTTTTTTTTTCCTGGATGTCTGCTATTCACTTGTCTCCCACCAAAATGGACACCATTTTCCCTTTTTCTGTGGGTATGAAAACGTAAAAATTTGAACAAAGAGAGACAAGAAAAGAGAACAACCCAGGAAAACAGGGATGGTGTGACCCCGTCACAGGTCAAGAGCGACTCTAGTTTCTTGGGTTTCAAGACGCCGCACACAGGCATCTGGATTGGGGCATCTTCTGTGGCTAGGAAGTAGCCATCCAAGTGGCCTCCTTGCTTGTCTCTTCCCTTAAACACTGAGTCATTAATCTCTTAACCTTCCACCTCATAATGTATGGAACGGAGATCTATGGGATCTGTGGAATAGGACAGCTTGTGCGAAATCAGTCCTCTAATTAAGGTCAAGGGCTTCACACACCCTGTTGATGTGTGCAACCAATAGAAACACAGGGCCTGCCCGCCCGTGGGCTCTGAGCTGAAGTGGTACAGGTGCTTTCAGTGCCCCTGCTCCCTGGGGTGGAGGCTGGGGGCACATCTATCCCTGTAGCCCGACATCCCCCTGAATCCACGACTCCCAAACACTTCTTTCCAGCCGTCCAAACCTTCCCCCCAGAGCTTGTCTCCTCTACCCCTGAGATTAGCAAACATTTCCTCCTCATGTTCTCATAGACACCCCTCTGTCTCACTTAACTACACTGTTCTTTATCCAGGGGTCCCCACCTCCATTCCCCACCCTGCCTCTTCCCTCCCCCTTTATGGAATTCCTCACTGTGCCCGACAATGGACCCTTCCGAGTTTCTATCACCACCAGACTCACTCACTGATCCCTGCTGGTACTCTTCCTGCTTCTGGCCTCTCCTTGCTTTAGCTCCTCTGCTGGCTGATTTTCAGAAGGAGGCTTCTAGAATACACACCAAAAATACTGCCCACAGGATCCAGATCTCTAATGGCTCCCTATGGTCAGGTACCGGTCCTCCAGCTTGGCTACAAGTTAGAATAACTTGGGGAAATTTTTAAAGTACTAATGCCTCCATCCCATAGAGACTCTGAATGAATTAGTGCAAAGTGTGGCCTGAGAACCAAGGGTATAAAAGCTGCCCAGGGACATTCTAGCATGCAGCAAAGCGTGAAGCCCCCTGGTCTCCATTACTCCAAGGGCTCCACAATCTACCTGTTACTCAGTCTCACATTCCAGACCACCAGCCTTCAGAGTGGTCAGAACATTCCCTCTTTTCCAGCCCTCTATTTTGCCTATATAATTCCCTTCTTAATATAGACATAGATGTGGATACAGATGTGGAGGCGAAGGTGGAGATAGATAAGTAGATGGAGATGTAGAAATAGATTTCAATATAGATTACACATATATTTATTATGACATCGTTTACAGTAACAGAAAAACTACATAGAACCTAAACCAAAAAGAAAGTCAGCCTGTTTTAGTGTCTCCAGCTTGTTGGCATTTCTACCCATTATTTGCGATTCAGCTCAAATGCAAATGCTTCAGGGATGGGGGATCTAAAACACTTGAGGCAGAATTGGAGGCCTTTTCTCCAACACTCCTAGACCACATTTGTGCATTTCTTATTGAACCTACCAGGTTCTGCCAAAATAATGTTTGGCTTTTCCCCTTATGGAATCATGAGATTTTGGGGACAGAAACCAAGTCAATTTACTAAATTATGTGCCTGAACACACTATCAGAATTCCTTCTACAAAGCAGAAGCTCAGTAATTGCTTGAGAAAAACACAAACGATTTCAAGTGATCTATTTTTACACATTTTCAAGGAAATCTACAAAACTTGTAAAGAAATTCCAAAGACCTCAGTAATTGCAAGAGTAAAGTAATTATGGAAAAGCAGAGGCGAAAGATCATTAAAGGTCATATGATATAATCCCCACACTTTACAAACATAGAAACCCAGAAAGTAAAGGTCTGAAAGGGGGAGTGACTCACTTAATGTCACTTAAAATCAACAAACAGCCGGACTGAGAGCACGGTCTTCTGAGCCACACACAGCCCCTTCCAAATGTTCCAGCTTTCCCTCCCATTCCCGGGGAGACAGGCACCACTTAGGAGCCAAGCAGGAGACACTGATGACAGCGCAGCGTGCATGCCATCCACACAGCTTGAGCCCACGGGGCGTGAGGGAGAGCGACCCTGCCAGGGTCAAGGTGAAAGCCACCCCAAATCCTCATGTTCATCCAAGAAGACCAGCTGTGCTCAGGAAGGTGGACTATATGAAAAGAAAATCCTTAGATTAAGGACTGCTCCATTTTCAAAGTGTACTGCTTAGTTCCCAAAGTAGGTATAAGGAGGCATTGCTCCTAAAACACAGCTGCGTTACGTGCAACAAACCACTGTCAATTGCAATTGGGTCTGAGTACCCCAGATTTCTCTCAAAAGAAGTTCCTTGAGAAAAAATAAATTTTGAAGCAAATGTGGTAATGTTTGGAGAACTTTTCCCAGAACTCTATTTTTGCACCTTGCTTCTTTTGTTCTAGCTGTAGCATTTCTGATGTGGGTATTTATGTATGTGCTGGATGTAAGAACTAACCATTTCAAAGAACTCTTAAATCAGTTCCAGAAACCCCATACTGTTGTGTTTAAAATGAGATCAAGTTTTCGATATTATTTCAAGCTGTTTGGGGGAATTTCATTGTTCCTCTCACTTCTATGTTCCATGTTTCCATTTATATTTTAAGCTGAAGTTGTTTTTCCTAAAACCTCACAAACAAATCACAATTTTTTAAAATGTGTTTTGTGTAAAATATGTTGACAGCCACTGCATAATTTGATGTAATAATTAAAGGCATGACATAAAAATAACATCTCAAGATTATTTATGGAGGTACATAATGTGTCCCTTTGATAAGTGGCCAAATAATTGGATTTGAAAACTTTTCTTTCATGCAAGCTAATTTTTTTAATTTAGTAATTAGCAATTTATACTTAGATCACTGACTAAATTAACAAAACATTTAAAAAATGGAATACCCACTGCTGACAAGGATTAGTAGAAGGGGAACTTTTATAAACTACTGAGTGGCTGCAGAGCAAATTGGCACAGTAAGTATCAAGGATGACACCATTTAAGTAGGCGTTACAACTCCTGGAACTCTATCTGGAGGGATGTGAAATACGGAAAAGTCATATCTATGTGCACAAAGATTTTGTACACAATATCATGGCTAATGAAGAAAAACTGCAAGCAGCCTAAAGGGCCAACAAGTTGCTTAGGGTGAAAGTAACTTGAGAACAAAATACAAAGTCATTTTAAGTGATGATTCTAAAGACTATATAACTGTAGTAACATAGTTATTCAACGTAAGCTTCGGCCTTCAGTCAAGGAAGGGCTGCTGGGTTGTGCTGCTGTTCAGTGTCCTGTGTCTCTCAAGGTCCCTTCACTTCCGAGCACCCCTGGGTGGTGTCCTGTCCCCATGCTGCGGTGAAGACTGGATCCTCTTTTAGGAAGCCTGCAGCGTTGGAGATCGGGATGGCTCAGGACCAGCAGGACAGGAGTGCCTTGGCTCGTCTAGTCCAAGGGAAGAGAGGAGACAGGTCTGGTGTGGCCTGGGTGGACGACAGAAGTCCCTACAGGGAAGGGGTGTGGAACACACTGGCCGGACCTCAAGTCCCTCAGAAGAATGCTGGGGGGCCGGCCACGATGCTCACAAGAGCCAGAGTAGGGCTGCCAACACACAGGTGCCAGTAAGAGAACTAAAACTGGCCACCAGGAAACAGTCAGCCATATCAGCTCAGCCGACCCCCCACCACCACCACCACCAGAGGACAGGAAGTGCCCAGTGAAACTGTCCCCCAGCTCCAGGCACAGTCTGTGGGCAGCATATCCTTCCCAGAGCCCACAGGGGGTAGGGTAGTGAAGAGGCAGCTCGATCAGGTTCTCCCTTCCAGGCTTACACTGACACAGACGCAGGTCAGGTGCAGGTGCCGTGGAGCCCCCCCCAGCAGGTGACAAGCCGGCTGCAGGGTGGAGGTGTGGCTCTTGGGGTGGGGGACTGCCACCAGGCCTCCCGATGTGTATGTAAGCTAATATGACTATGTAAGGCGATGGCACCCAGAAGCACATGTGCCAGTGTCCCTGGGGCTTGTCCTTACAAACAGCCTCCTGCAGGGAGATTTTCAAAGCCATCCGTCCTCCTCTGAAGTGTTCTTCTCAGAAGGACGGTGGCAGGAACGGCACCGGCCTTGGTGCCAGAAAGAATCTGAGTTGCAAGTTGCAAGAAACTTCATGACGTTCACACTCACTCCACCTTTATCAATTCACATTCTATCTACTTACTGTATATAACATAGTGATTCAGCATTTTTACAGATTATACTCCATTAAAAGTTATTACAAGATAATGGCGTACAGCAGAAATTAACACAACGTTGTGAATCAACTATACTTCAATAAAAAAGAAGAAAAAAAAAACAAGATGACAGCTATAATTCCCTGTGCTATGTAATATATATTTGTTGCTTGCCTATTTTATACATAGTACTTTGTATCTCAATCTCATACCCCTAACTAGCCCCTCCATACTGCACCAATTTGCATTCCTAGGAACATTTCCTTTTTCCACATCTTCTCCAACATTTGTTATTTATAGACTTTTGGATAATGGTCATTCTGACAAGTGTGAGGTGATATCTCATGGTTGTTTTGATCTGCACTTCTCTAATAATCAGCAATGTTGAGCATCTTTTCATGTGCCTGTTGGCCATCTGTATGTCTTCTTTGGAAAAATGTCTATTCAGGTCTTCTGTCCATTTTTTATCAGGTTGTTTGTTTTGTTTTTTAATATTGAGATGTATGAGTTGTTTATGTATTTCGGATATTAACCCCTTGTGGGTCATGTCATTTACAAATAATTTCTCCCATCCTGTAGGTATGTTGTCTTCTCACTTTGTTGATGGTTGCCTTTGCTGTGCAAAAACTTTTAAGTTTAATTAGGTTCCATTTGTTTACTTTTGCTTTTATTTCTTTTGCCTAAGAGACACATCCAAAGAGTGTCAAAGAGTGATCTGCCAATGTTCTCTTCTAGGAGTTTTATGGTTTCAAGTCTTGCAGTTATGTCTTTAATTCATTTTGAGGTTATTTTTGTATATGGTGTGAGGAAATGTTCTAATCTCATTGTTTTACATGTAGCTGTCCAGTTTTCCCAGCACCACTTATTGAAGAGGCTGTCTTTTCTCGTTTGTATATTCTTGCCTCCTTTGTCATAGATTAATTAACCATAGGTTTGTGGGATTATTTCTGGGCTATCTATTCTGTTCTAGTGATCTATGTGTCTGTTATTGTGCCAGTACCATGCCAAGTTGGAAGAGAAGAGGTAAAACTCTCACTATTTGCAGATGACATGATACTTTATATAGAAAACCCTAAAGTTTCCACCCAAAAACTATTAGAACTAATAAATGAGTTCAGTATAGTTGTAAGATACAAGATTAATATACAAAAATCTGTTGCTTTTCTATACACTATCAGAAAGAGAAAGCAAGAAAACAATCCTGTTTAAAATCACAGCAAAAACTTAACCAAGGAGGTGAAAGAAAATTATAAAACATTGATGAAGGAAACTGAATATGATTTAAAGAAATAGAAAGATATCCTGTGCTCTTGATTAGAAGAATTAATATTGTTAAAATGGCCACACTACCTGAAGTAATCTATAGATTTAATGCAATCCCTATCAAAATACCCATGGCATTTTTCACAGAACTAGAACAAATAACCCTAAAGTTTATATGGAACCACAAAAGACCCCAAATCGCCAAAGCAATCTTGAGAAAAAAAAAATAAAGAACAAAGCTGGAGGTATCACCCTCCCAGACTTCAAAGCTATGGTCAATCAAAAGTGGGTATTTTCTTAATACCAAGACCTGGTCTCTTGGATAGATAGCTCCTGAGATATCTTTGCTTCTTGACACTTTCACCAGACAAAACTAGTGTGTATATGTGTGTGTGTGTGTGTGTGTGTGTGTGTGAGTGTGTATGGATAAATATATATACACACACATTCCAATACCTCCATTACTAGGCCTTTTTTCTTTGCCTTCTCCCTATTCAAATGAAAACTCTGAATCCCATCAAGATTACCACTTTTCATCGTTTGCCCTGTCTTACATTAAAATAGTTTCCAAATTACTACACACATAACACTACAAAACACAGACTTACTAATGAGAGCGCACAATTAATTTCAGTTCTTTATTCTGAAGGCTGCAGTTTTACAATCAAATTACCATGTTCAAGTTACTTGCATTTGACTTTTTTTTCCTTCACTGTGGGTATGAAGTGGACTTATATTCACTTGTTTCTAATTGTATTCATTATTAGATTTTCCCCCCATAATTGTTTATTTAATGTTATTTTTGATTATGTGGAATGCTAACATGTTTCTAAAAGTCAAAATCCTTCAAGACATAACCAGAAAATTAACTCCTTCCTCTGGCCCTTCAACAGCATTCGCCCCACCCATTTTAGAACCAATTTTCTTGTTTTCTTGTTTATCCTTTCAGTGCTTTTCTGTTTTGTTTTTGTCAAAATTGTCAAATATGTGTATATTTTATTATTTCCCCTTTTTTCTTCATAGTAGGTAGCATACTATATGTACTCTTTGGCAGTCTGCCTATTTTAGCAAACAGTGACTCTCAGAAATTACTCCAAACTCTTCATATAGATATTTCTTATTCTTTTATATAACTGCATATTTCTCTTTTGTGTAAGTACCAAATTTTTTAACTCATTCTCCTATTCTTGGACATTTCAGTAATTTCCAATATTTTGCAATTACAAACAATGCTAACACGTAATCTTTTGCTTATGTGTTTTTGTATTTTAGAGGTGTGTCTTTAGGGAATATTTCTAGAAATGAGATTGCTGAGTCAAAGGATAAGTACACACGTATTTTGGAAATGCACCTCCCTGGGGGTCGTACCACTTAGCGTTCCCAACAGAGAAATATAGCAGTACCCATTTCACCAGAGACTCACCAACATGTGTGTCATCAATGTTCTGAAGTCTTTAAGTCTCCTTTAGCCATTTTTATGGGACATTTAGATAAAAGATAATAATAATTCTAAATTATTCTGAATGTCTTGTCCAAATGTATGTCCCAAAGACAAAAGTAGATGAATTTGTGATTGACGATCTGTCTTTTACCAAATTAGTGAAGCTTTTGAACTGATGCATTTGGGAAAGAGCATTCAAACTATTTAAATTCAAAGTCTTAAAATATGTCCATCTTTACACCTGTCTTGTGGTCTGATGAAGGCAGATAGACAGGCAGGAGTAAGCTCTGGCAAGTTCACATTCTGTTTGACCTTCAGTAATGTATTCTAAGGAAAAATGTTTTGTATATAATTCATAAGTCTCTAAGGACAAGGCTAGTACAGTCATAAATCTGTGTTCGGGACTCTCCTTCATGTAAATAATTGCCGAATCATTAAGGAATATTTTCATGGGATAAAAGTAGTTCCTGCAAAAAAAAAAAAAAAGAGCTCAGATTCTTTTAAAATACTCTTTATAAATTAGGAATATTAGTTCCCTTATCTGTGACATATGTTGCAAATATTGACTCAAGACGAATCTTGATGTTTTCTGCCATGAACACATTTTTCTTTTTAAGTAATCAAATTAATCAATCCTTCATTCTTGCCTCTAGATTAAGATATTGTAAGTCTTTCTATACACTGAGGTTTTGAAGGTATTCACACATACTTTATTGTATATTTTCAATTTTATATTACTACCTCTGAACCATTTGGGTTTTTCTTGTATGTGTAGAGTGAAGAGCAGACACAATTTTATCTTTTTCCTAATGGCTATCCTGCTGTCCCAGGACCATTTATTAAGCAGTCTATCTTTGCTCAGTGATTGGATATGCAGCCCTTATCATGCTCTGGGTGTCCTTATGGACTTGAATCAATTTCCACAGTTCCTTTTCTTGTCCACTGGTCTGTCACTCTGCATGTGCCGGAACCCAGATGTTTTCACTCACTGGCTTTGTAATGGTGTTTGGTAGAGTCTTAAACACTCACCATTCTTCCTGTCTTTTTCTTCTTTCATTTTTATTTTCGCTATTCTACTGTGTACATTTTTCCATTTGAACTTTAGTATCAACTTGCCTATGTCTGGGGAAAAGAAACCTAGTTGGTATTTTTATTGGGAATATACTAAATTTATGAAGTAACAAGAGAATTGTCATTTTTATCACGTTAGGCATCACAGAAAGTATAATGTTGCCTACAGTTCTCAAGTGTCTACTTTTGTGTCTTTCAGGAGTGTTTTCCAATTTTCTTCATATAGGCTTTGGGCATTTCTTCTTAACTTTATTCTCAAGTATTCTTACCTATGTTTTGATAGAAATTACCTTTTTCAATAGTTTTTATTAGAAAATCGTGTTGACCTATGGAGAACAGTATGGAGGTTCCTTAAAAAACTAAAAATAGAACTACCATATGACCCAGCAATCCCACTACTGGGCATATACCCTGAGAAAACCATAATTCAAAAAGAGTCATGTACCAAAATGTTCATTGCAGCTCTATTTACAATAGCCAGGACATGGAAGCAACCTAAGTGTCCATCGACAGATGAATGGATAAAGAAGATATAGCACATATATACAATGGAATATTACTCAGCCATAAAAAGAAACGAAATTGAGTTATTTGTAGTGAGGTGGATGGACTTAGAGACTGTCATACAGAGTGAAGTAAGTCAGAAAGAGAAAAACAAATACTGTATGCTAACACATATATATGGAATCTAAAAAAAAAACATGGCTCTGAAGAACCTAGGAGCAGGACAGGAACAAAGACACAGACATAGAGAATGGACTTGAGGACACAGGGAGTGGGAAGGGTAAGCTGGGACGAAGAGAGTGGCATGGACATATATACACTACCAAATGTAAAATAGATAGCTAGTGGAAAGCAGCTGCATAGCACAGGGAGATCAGCTCAGTGCTTTGTGACCACCTAGAGGGGTGGGATAGGGAGGGTGGGAGGGTGACACAAGAGGGAGGAGATATGGGGATGTATGTATACATATAGCTGATTCACTTTGTTATACAGCAGAAACTAACACACCATTGTAAAGCAATTATACTCCAATAAAGATGTTAATAAATAAATAAAAGAAAATGGTGTTGACTGTCAAAGAGGATTTCATCAATCAAGCAGATCATATGTTCTTTCCCTTGGAAATATTAATAAACTGAATAATATTAATAGATTTCCTAATATTGAATCATGCTTTAGTGAAAGTCTAAAACCACTTGGTCTTGAAGAATTCTTAATTATTTCTTAACGTGGTGCTGGAATCCACTTGCTAGTATTTTCTTCTAGGTTTTATGCATTGTTATTTAAAATTAATATTTGTAAATTTCATTTTTATGTTATTTATATCAGGTTTAAGTATCGTTACTATATATCATTACTATATTTGCTTCACAAAAAGAACTTAGAAGTTTTGACACGGTCTCTAAAATTTTGACTGAATTCCCCTGGATCTCTCTGGGCCTGATGGTTTTACGTGAAATATTCCTTGATAACTTTCTCTAGTTTTTCTGTGGAAATGGGTGTGTTAAATAATTCTGTTATTACTGGAATGGATTTTGGTAAACTGTATTTTCCAATAAATTATCCATTTCATCAAGGTTTCCAGTTGTATCTGCATAGACACAAGGAAAATAGTCGCTTGTGATTTTTAAGCTTCTTCTTGGCCTTCTCTCCCTGCCTCTCTCTGTGTCTCTACCTCTCCTCATTGTCCCACTAATGATACGTTAGATCTTTTTCACATATCCCATACACCTCATATGTTCTTTTCTTTATTTGTTTATCCTTTTTTTGTTCTGTGTCCAATTTTCTGCTAAACACATTCTTTGAGCTCTTATTTTCTTTCATGGATTTGTTAAATTATGGAATGTCCACTTGGAACTTTCCTTAACTATTCTCATCTCAGTTTTGTTTTTTTGTTTTCTTGGACATAGTAACAGTTATTTCTAAGTCAATGCCCTGTTTGACCTTTTCCCTTTTAGGTTGCGTCTTTTGCTCTTAGATCACATTATTTCCTGCTTACACACACCTCGTTATTTTTGATTGAATGATTGACATCACATACGAAAAATTATATAATACTTTTCTTTTTCCAGACACTCTTTGCCTTTACTTCTAGCAGGTAGCCCAGGTACTGGCAATCTACAGACTCTTCTATTTCAGTGAGGGATTGATTCAAAGATGGGTTCTGTCTTGGGTAGGATTGGACCATCTCAGGTTTGCCCTCATCCATGCAGCCCAGACTTTAAGGGAGTCCAGCTGTGGTTCAGGCTCCTGGACACCCTCCATAGCCTTTCTGGACTTGATAGACACCTATGAGGAAAATCATTCCTAATTCTGGCTTGCCTTTCTGATGTCCTTTCTCCTTTGCTGTTGGCCTTGTACTCTTCGCTGTGTTATCAACCCTCCAACACTTTCGAGAAAATGTTTCTTATATTTTGCCCAGGAGAAGTTGTCTGAATTAGTCTGCCATTACTGCAAGTGGAACTTAACTTACATTTTTAATCAAACATGCATACATTGTGGAATAACACTGAATTTTAAAAATAAATCCTTGAGTTCCTGTTTAAGGCCCACCACTTTAGATTACACACCCAACCTGCATGTTGTCTGCCTGCCCATACACTTCTTTGGGGGAAACCACAGTAGAAATGTGTCAGTACTACAGGTGTTGTTTATAGAAGCTGAGGATTTCCAGCTGGCTCCAGGACTTTTCTCCAGAGTATCCAGAAGCAGGTGTTTCTGTTTGCAGAGACCGTGAAGGTGTCACCACCTGTGTATGAGGAATGGTGTAGCAGCTGGAGAGGTCAGGGTAGTTCTTATCCAGAGCAGTCCAGAGGAGACAAGTGGCTGGACTCCTGGACTTAGGATTTCCAGGAGATAATTCAGGAAGCTCAAGTTAAGACAGTCTCCAAAAGAGGTAAGTTTAGGAAATGTTGAGTTTGTGTACATGGAAAATGTATAGATGAGAGATCAACTCCTACAATAGTCAACTGTGGAAATGGATTTTGAGACGGG
This sequence comes from Phocoena sinus, assembly GCF_008692025.1. Lineage (NCBI taxonomy): Eukaryota > Metazoa > Chordata > Mammalia > Artiodactyla > Phocoenidae > Phocoena > Phocoena sinus. The sequence continues at coordinate 99,379,435 of NC_045771.1, forward strand.
GAAAAAAGAGGCCCCTCACCCTTCAGGCTCTCCTGTTAGAAGCTTGAGATAAAGCCAGGAATGTGACACCTTCTAACATGTTTAATCTGACCCCAAATGCCAGCTGTGACACTGGAGAAAGAATCAGGTGATGGCAGGCTGTGGCCTGGCTCTCACCACACCTATGGCGATGCTGGCAGGAACTGAGGGGACTGAAACTCAGTTAAGTGCTGAAGAAGTTACCCAACATTACTTATGGGACAAAGTCTTGGCAACTCCCACTTGTGGTTGAGCTATTTTCCATGAATATTGCAAGCAACTCTCTCAGTCGCCTAATTTTGTAACAATAAGTACAGTATCACAGCCATTCTTTTCCTGGAAATTATCTACTTGGTATTTATAAAATATATATTCAATTTAAAGGAGCCAAATTGTATTATATTCCCAAGTCTGCTCCCTAAGTTTTTATTAAATGACTTTAAAGTGTGACAAAGAAAGAGCAGATTGCCATATGATTGACTCTTACATGGCCTTGGAAAATCCCTGAAAGTCCCTAAGCAAAACAAATTACATTTTTAACCCAAATCCAAAGGAACAAGACATCTGTAGCAATTATACACACTGTGACACCCTGCTCAGGCCAATTAAACTGCTGATCGCTAGTAAATCTGTTCATTTTTCTTTTTTCATATGAGTAGAATGTAAACTGTGAAATATCTTTGCTTTTCCATCTGCATGAGAAAAAGTCCTTTGAAGCTACTGGCACCTGGTTGTTCACCCTCTACGCATCTTCACCTCACATAGTTATCCTAATCCCCTCCCATGCCACCTCCCCAACTCCTACACACATTCTAGGGGACCTCAGTATCCATGAGGGTGACACAGCCAGCACCCCAGGCCAAGTGCATGGATTTTTTCACCTATGATCATCTTCCCTTCCCTCCTTTCAGACACTTACACATCCCATGCCTGGGGTCAGGAATCACATTTTCAAATGTCCCAGGCCCAGGCTGGTTGACAAGCACCTCCAGTCTGGTGAGTTGGTGCCCTGCAGGTTGAGCAAGGCCCAGGAGAGGGAACTTGTGCCCTCGGAGAATGGCCACAAGCACGCCAACCCACTGCAGTCCATGGCCAGCATGATCGATCTTTCGACTCACAGAGAAAAGAAGAGGAAAAAAAAAAATCCAGACTTCCATTTGAAATCTGTTGGTTATTCAGTGGCTCAAGTAAAATGCAAAATAAAATGAAAACAATAGCAGAAGCATGGTGTGAGCCAAACTAAAATCATGGACCCCAATTCCTAACCTTTACCCTCTGCTTTAAGCCTCTTCCCATCTCAGGGCTGTTCTATGCGCAGAAACCAGGGCTCTGCTCTCCTTCTCCAAAGGCCACTGCCCCTCCTTCTTGCTCTGCTGCCCTGTCCAGCCCATGCCTCATCCCTAACACAAGACTTAGGTTCTGTTCTTCCCTCCCAGGTTCTCCAGCACCTGGTCTCCATCTGGCCACCCGAGTCCTTACACCTAGACACACTACTGCAGTGGCTCCCACACCCTCCCTCTCCCCTGGGTCTGTCCTCCCTCTGCACCTGCCCAGCCTGAAGCAGCCTTCTTGGGGCCCTATCCTGAAGTGCTCTATCAAGGAGGGGCATGTTTGTCTTGGTGTTGGCCAGGCCCATGGCCATTCCGTAAGGAATATAGGAAGGAACGAAGGAACGAAGGAAGGAAGGAAGAAGGAAGGAAGGAAGGAGTGAAGGAAGGAAGGAGAGAGGAAGGGAGGGAAGGAGGGAGGGAGGGAGGCATTTTCAAATTATGTTAAAAGCATGGGCTTTAATATCAGGTCAATCACTCACAAACTTTTTAAACTATGGCAAGTTACTGAATTTCTGAGCCCTAATTTTCTCATATATAAAATTTTCTCATATATACTACAGCCCAGGGCAGCAGGGAAGAGCAAAGGACTATTGGAGGCCACAGGCACAGTACCTAATGCCCAGAAGGCAGGTAGTCATTTCTTGCTCTTGCTGTTGTTATTACTCTACATAAGCAGTCAAGACATCCAGCCCCCCACCCTGCAGCCCCTCCCTGAGAACTTCAGTTGTTACACGCTCTTCTCTTTGGGAATGGGCCCTGGATCTGGGCAGCAGTGATACCGGTGGAGAGCAGCACAATTCAGGCTCAGTCGTAGAGTTGGCACCAGGATGTAGCCCACATGGCACTCTGGCTCCTGATGGGATCAATAGTCACACATCTGCTCAGAAAGATGCATGAGGGGCTTGCTGGCCTATCTTTTCCTTGACCCTGCAAATGAGGAGATTGGAGAAACCACCCACGTGGTGGGATGGGAGGAAAGTCCTCAATGCCTGGACGTCCATCCAAGGGCACCGAGGGAGATGCTTCTCTCAGCTGCATGGCTGTCCGTGGTGCTCACTTTTGGGAAAGGTGGGGGAATTCATCCACAGATGTAGATGACCTTAGTCTTTATGAGAGAGGCAAGGGGTAAGTCCCCACCACGCCCTTGGGGAACGCAAGTTCCAGCAGAGTTGGCAAGTCAGTGGCCCGGCATTTCATCTCTAGGGTCAGATGACTTGGATTCGAATTTGGGTCCTGACCTTTCCTATATGTGACCTTGGGCAAGTTTGTACCTAAGTGTCCCTTCCTCCTCTGTAAAAGGGTGATATGAGTATAGCACCAGCTGGAAGGATTGCTGCCAAACGTTAGTAAAATTATACATGCAAAGAGCTTAGCACTGGCTGGCACATAGCAAGATCTGGAGAAATGCTACCTATTTTTTTATTACAGAAGATACATAAATGCAGAATTATTTAGAGAACCAAGTGATAATGACCCTAGAGCTGTATTAAATGTTATAGGATACAAACTAGGGGACAACTGGGTTGGGGAACACTTTATAAGGATGCTGGTAAGTGAGAGCAAGAATTTGCCCAGTGAGAAATAAACAGAACCTTCCAGTGAGAGCAAATGCCTTGTGCAAAGGTACAGAAATATGAAAGGGGTGCACAACTCCACTTTGGTCTGTGGGTTCTAGCAGAGCAAACAAGTGTCCTGGCAGCTTGGCAGATGGAAAGTCATGGGTGTCAGCCTAGAAAGCCAGGATTTGGCTTTAAGGCAACTGTAAGGCTTTATGAGAAGAATCTAGGCCATGGCATTTCTGAAAAAAAAAGTGTGCCGTCATGATATTTAGAAAAGACCTACCTTCACAATGACTTACTGTGATGAGGTCGCTTGAGTTTTTCACCAGCTGAGTTAATGTTCTGCTCCTGGGTCTCAGGCCCTGTTCTTACCCAACCCTCACTCAGTCACCTGCATGCAGGGGCCCCTGACTGGCTAAGGATACAGTTCCTGACACATCAGCCTCTCTCCAAGTTGTTACACCTCAGCTCCACCCCGGTGGCTGCCAGTTGGTTCTGTGAGAGTCCATTCTGCTCGCCAAAAATGCTAGGATGCTGGCCAACACTCTGCAGAAGCAAATAACCTTTTAACGGCCTTGTTTTCCTTCTACCTGCATTCACACCCAGCACCCGAATCTGATTTATGACTTTGTTCCTCGCGCTTATGGTTCCATGACCCATACTTATTCAGCCACCTTATCAATCTCATCCAACTGGACACATTTCATTTCCCCAAAATTTTGCAATGAGATCCTGGAAGGGAGAGCTTTTGCAGGTGCCATAGAAGGTAGGACATGGATGTGCTCAGCCATGGACCCAGCGGCCTGCCCTGGGGGACATCAGGCCCCAGCACTCCTCTCCCTGGAGTCCTGGGAAGAGGGAGGGGGAGAATTGTCCCATCCAGTGGGACCGCTGCATGGCCCACTCAGCCCATGCCCAGACGGGGGCCAAGGAGGGCAGGTTTAGGGGCCAGAAAAATGTTTTATTTGGCAGCGCCTCCACCTTCCAAATTCCTTCCAGCAGGTTTCCATCAAGGAAAGATCCATTATGGGCGAACAGGCCGGCCAGACGGACTGCAGTTCCATGTGACTGTATCGTAACCGCTCAGTCCCAAAACTGCCCCTTCCCGGGCCACCCTGCGATTCCTGTCCAGGCCACCACCAGTCACTGACATCAGGCAGGTGTCTCTGACCTTGGATGAGAAAGTGCCAGAACTGGGTGTCATTCAGCACTAGATTTGAATCTAGGATCAGCCAATTCCTAGCTATCTTAGTCTGTTTGGGTGGCTTTAACAGAATTATCACAGACCAGGTGGCTTATGAACAAGAGATTTATTTCTCACAGTTCTGGAGGCTGGAAATCAGAGATCAAGGAGCCAGCAGATTTGGTGTCTGGTGAGGCCTACTTCCTGTTTTCACAGCTGACAGCTTCTAACTGTGTCCTCATGTGGCAGAAGGGGTGAGAGAGTTGAGTTCTCTGGGGCCACTTTTCTAAGGGCACTAACCCCATCACAAGGGCTCCGCCCTCATGACCTAATCACCTCCCAAAGGCCCCAATTCCTAGTACCGTCACCTTGGGCATTAGGTTTCAACATAGGAATGTGGGGGGACATAAACATTCAGACCATAGCAAACTGTGTGGAAAACAGTTCATCTCTCTGCGTTTGAAGTCCATTCAGAACATATCATGACTGTGAGTTTCCTCAGTGCTCTGATCGTCACAAGTCAGCTTAACCCTCATGAAGTGTAAACTGGGCATCTGGGCTCTTTGGGGCCCCATGATAGGCACAGAGCGGGTGATGGTGGAGGCTCCAGGAAGGAAGGGAGAGCAGGCACTCTGGGAAGGAAGGCAGGTGATGGCATTGCTGACAATTATCAGGCTTACTTATCAAGTAAGCTTGCAGAGCTGACATTTATTTATTTATTTACTGAATTATAGTTGATTTATAACATTGTGTTAATTTCAGGTGTAGGGCACAGTGATTCAGTTTTTTTCTTTCAGACTATTCTCCTTTATAGGTTATGACAAGATATGGAATGTAATTCCCTGTGCTATACAGTAAATCCTTATTGCTTATTTATTCTACATATAGTAGTTTGTATCTGTTAATCTCATACTTCTAATTTGTTCCTCCTCCCTTCTCTTTCCCCTTTGTTAACCATAGTTTGTTTTTGATGTCTGTGAGTCTATTTCTGTTTTGTATATAGATTCATTTGTATTATTTTTGGATGCCACATGTAAGTGATACCATATAATATTTGTCTTTGTCTGACTTACTTCACTTAGTATGATAATCTCTAGGTCCACTCATGTTGCTGCAAATGGCATTATTTCATTACTTTTTATGGCTGAGTAATAGTCTACTGTATATATAATATACCATGTCTTCTTAAGTCAATCATCTGTTGATGGGCACTTGGGTCGTTTCCATGTCTTGGCTATTGTAAACAGCGAACATTGGGGTGCCTATATTTATTTATTTGAGAAACGTGAGCGTTTTTTCAAATAAGCCATCAAACCATAGGACCCTATGTATGCACCAAGAGCTACCTTCACCCTGCTACAGTTGAAAGATTGTAAATAATACCGGGAAAAAACACCCTTTTTGGAGATTATTTGGGGGTATGCTTATGATTGAGTGAGCCCCTAAGGATGCAGTAATTAAGTGTGGCTCTTTCTTTTGCTGTCTCTCATTCTCACTGTGGCCCGAGTCAATGTCAAAAATTATGGGTGAGCATAACGCATGACACATAACGATGTAAGAACTGTGGGGTGTGACTGCAAACCACGGGGGTCCGAGTCCTGGATTTTCAGACTAGCTCATCCTGGATCGGCTGACCAGGTACGCTTAGGGGAACAACGTCACTGCTCGAGTCCCACTTACTCAGGCGTACAAGGGACTTTGCACCTGCCTAGACCACCTTCCAGTGTACCAGTGCACTGACACTATGCTATTCCCTTTAAACGTATCTTCTTGCTTCTTCAGATAAAGTTGACTCTCAGTGGAAGTGGACATGGAGATAAAAGAAGCAGAGACAGAGCTGGAGCAGTTGGTCCCATGTCCAATGGCGACACGTGTTCAAGGGTAACATTCAGCCCTAAACTTTGACTAGCAGCAACTTCACCTGGAGAGACAGGTACCAACTAGAAACAGCAGTTGGTTAGCTGAGACTGGCTGGTTGGAACCACCCACCCTTGCACACGCACACACACTCCTGCTGGGGAAGTTGAAATGTCTCCACTCTCTTCACACTGCTTTGTGTCCTGGCCACGCCTGCTCAAGTAGTCTTTCTAAAACCCAGAATGGATCAAACCTCCCCCTAATTGTACGTATTCAGTGAATCCTATGTCTTTCAGGTTAAGCCCGAGGTTCTTAAATGTACAATCAAGACCTGTCTAATCCTCCTACTACTTCAGGAAATTACCCCTCAAACACCTCACTCCCTTTCACCTCTGCACCTTGGGCAGGGGGCATTTCTCCTCTTCTTGTCTATCAAAACCCCATCTGAAACATTGCTGCTCTGACTTTCCCCTCTCTTGCACCCCCATAGTACACAGTTTCTACTGCCCTTTATGGGGAAGATGGCACTGCTTTGTAGAGAGAGTTGGGGAGGTCTTGAGGGGAGACTGCCAATACCCATCTCTGTCCTAGAACAAAGTGGGATGCTGGGCTCCTGCAAGGGAATCACTGACATCAGGCATTGAGTGAAATTCGCTGCAGGCCATGCTTGTACTTCCATTGCCTGGCGATAATTATGAGGTGAAAGAAAGGCCCTGGCACGGCCTGCCCAGGGCTAGTCTTCTCCCTGTCCTGGAGAAAATAAAATATCCATTCCCTGTCTTCCCACCTTCCTCTCTGCAAGATTTTAAAGGGAACACAGAGGTATTAAGAATAGAGATGTTTTTAAAACCCTAGCTTTGAACAAGACACTGAAAAGGGGAATCTTTGTAAGTCAGAAGCTTATTAATACTGGCCAGGAGTTCTCAGTATTGAGTTCTGGGTTTCATTCATTCATTCACTCAGCAAAGGTTTCTTAAGCACAACCTGGGACAAGTTTTATATCAGGCATTGGGGTGGAAAACTACCACGCCCCAACACACCTACCTAAGAGAAGACAGAAAAATGAGACAAACATGTTACAGGGATGTGAGCACGGTCAGAGTATGGGAAGGGGCAGTCAGTGCTGTTGAGCAGGGCTGCAAAGTGGAAAACGAGAACTGAAGACATCTTACAGGTTTTATTTTTGAACTGTATGAATAGATTAGCTATGCTAATATTACTAAGTCTACATACTACCATTATCTAACATTAAGCAAATTGTCAACAACTAAAGCAAAAAAGAAAACATGGCCCCGTGACACCAGCGGTCAGCACAGAGCCACACTCAGCACTGCATACCAGAGGAAGCTTTTTCCCCACACATGGGACTTCTTCAAAAGCTTCACTTGGCCACCTCAGATGATGACTTCCAGGCCAACTGAGACTTCTGAGCCTGTAGGGTGCTGGGCCATCTGGCCTGGAAGTGTTTTGTCTACAGAGCCTCTCGGCCCACTTCTCGGGTAAACAGGCTCTGATGACGACACCCTCCTCCAGCTGGCCCACTGTCTCGTGGTGGCCATGTCCAGAAGAGAAACTACCTGAGGACTTCGAGGTCTCAAGGTGTCACTGACAAACACCAGAGGGGAGGTGGGTGGTTAGAGCAGGTGGGGAAAGACAGGTGTTGACCTACTGCAGGTGGGGACCAAGCAGGTAAACAAATCGCTGACGCCAGAACTAGAGTAAGCCAGAGAGAAGAAACACACGGATGACAACAAAAAAGCATGGGAGAAGTGGTGCACACCTTGTAAGAAACTAGTAAGAATCCCAAGGTGCTTCTGTGAGCAGCAGAGTTCATGCCTGAGGTGCGGGATGGGACCTGAGTCTTAGGGGAGACCATTGTCACAACAAAGGGTAAATGAGGAACCAGAACCTGGTCTGGGGAGCAGGGACCAAGGCCAGACACAAAAGCAGGTGATGGTGGGTGGGCAGAAGTTGAAGGCGGAGAGATGAGATTATGAAAAGTAGTCCTTTCTTCTCCTTCTCAGCAGGTGACACCGTCATCTTCTTTATAGAGGAAATAGAAACAATTAGATAAGGATGTCTGGCATTCCTTGTCCTCAACCTCTTAGTATTCCTCGTGTATAAATTTTCTGTACAAATTTTAGAATCATCAATTTAAATAAAGAACACGAATACTGACAAACTTCTAATCTATATATAAATTTGAGAAGAGGTTAACATCACACCCATCAGAATGGCCATCATCAAAAAATCTACAAACAATAAATGCTGGAGAGGGTGAGGAGAAAAGGGAACCCTCTTATACTGTTGGTGGGAATGTAAACTGATACAGGCACTGTGGAAAACAGTATGGAGGTTCCTTAAAAAACTAAAATAGAACTACCATACGACCCAGCAATCCCACTACTGGGCATATACCCAGAGAAAAACATAATTCAAAAAGACACATGTACCCCAATGTACATTGCAGCACTATTTACAATAGCCAAGACATGGAAACAACCTAAATGTCCATTGAGAGATGAATGGATAAAGAAGATGTGGTAAATATATATAATGGAATATTACTCAGCCATAAAAAATGAAATTGGGTCATTTGTAGAGATGTGAATGGACCTAGAGACTGTTATACAGAGTGATGTATGTCAGAAAGAGAAAAGCAAATATCTTATATTAACCCATGTATGTGGAATCTAGAAAAATGGTACAAATGAAACTATTTGAAGGGCAGGAATAGAAACGCAGATGTAGAGAACAGACGTGTGGACACGGGGCAGGGGAAGGGGAAGACGGGATGAATTGGAAGATTAAGTTTGAAATAAATACACTACCATGTGTAAAATATATAGCTAGTGGGAACCTGCTGTATAACACAGGGAGCTCAGCTCTGTGCTCTGTGATGACCTGGATGGGTGGGATCGGGCCGGGGCAGGGGGAGGGGGGTCCAAGAGGGAGGGGATATATGTATACATATAGCTGATTCACTTCATTGTACAGCAGAAACTAACATTGTAAAGCAATTTTACTCCAATGAAAAAATAAATAAATAAAATACAGGCAGCGTACAAATCCAAAAAAAAAAGTCATTCATGGATTTAAAAAGAAAAAAACATGAATAAAAAGAGCTGCCTCTACAAGCCCCAAGGGTATCCTCGTTGTCAAGTTCAGTTGCCCCATCTCAGCCATGCCTTCCTCACTTTCTCTGATTTCTCTGATACTCCTGACTGGTCCCTTTCCCTTGTCTTCTGGGAATCTGTCCTCTAGCTTTTTGCCTCTTATCTCTCTGATGGCTTCTCACCGTCTTTATCCTGCATGCCTTAAACGTGATTCTACCCAGAAGCTCACCCTCCTTCCTGTTTTCCTGCTTAATCTTACTAAATGATTCGGAGGGAGAGGGAGACTTCAGTGACTTTAACTGTTGGTTCCGTTATAACAATATTTTTACCCTCAATCAAGCATGCACATTATAGTGTGCAAAAGGTGAATTTCAAAATAAATCAAAGTGCTCAAGGTAAATTTGGGCTTGGACCGCACATTTATACATAGTGTACAAATGTACTCTTCAGTTCTGCTTGTATATGTTTTGGTGGAAAGTTCTGAGAAGCACTTCACTAGAGAATCAAATCCCCACTTCTGAAACTGTAGTAGAATATCTAGGCTCCACACCTTTCCCCCCGCTTTCTGTTCCCTCTATATTCAATCAGACTGAACTTGGATATATCCACCTTGATCCTGGCTATAGTCACAAATCTTGAGGGGGAGCCATAACTTAGTCTAAACTGGGTTGCCTGGACCCTGGCATTCACCTGTATGAATACATAGATCTGACTGAATTTTAGCCAATTTTTTAAACCAAAAGAAATGTCAGACATCAGGGCCTTTCTGTGAACTCCCACTGGGCTGAAATAAGCGTGAGAGAATCAACCTGGAACAGAATCGGAGAGATACATTTCAGTTAAGTTTTAAATGACAGTTTCATTCACCTGCTATCCTTATAAATAACATATTTAAATTTTAATGACAACCTGTCTTCTAATTAATAACTCTCATTTGAGTAGTATTCACCATTGGAATTAAAATTTTCTCTCCTAGACTATTACCAAACATAAGAACTTTCAGTCCAAGAAATAATTTTTTATAATGATTTCTTTCCAAAGAAATAATATAATGCTCATATATCTCTTCCAGATGCAATATGGCAGCACCAGCACCATTACTTCAGAGTGACACTGTCACATGTCCACTCAAACAAAATAAAATTCCCATTGGGCTAATCGTTTGGTTAAAACAACAAGCTTACTGACAAGTGCTTGTTTTATGTATGTAACCTCTTCCCAGAAATCCACAAAGGATAATATTATGTTTCAGTGCTTTCCATAAGCAGGGAGAAACCATCGTCACTGGCTTTTTGTTTGTCTTGTTGCAGTTATTGGCTTGAAATGGCATGATTTACTGGACCACTCCTAGGGTCCTGTACGATGCCTGTGCAAGCAATCTCAAATCCGTCGCTCAGGGATAGAGAGAGTGTGTGAGAGATATAGGAACTTTTTAATTTAACTCCAATGCAATCTTTATTCTAATGCTATTGCAATTTTAACTTTTCTTCACTCAACAATATATTCATGTTATAATTTTATTCTGGCCATTCATTTGTTTTCATTTTGTCTCTGATGAGTTCACAGTGGTTGACTAGCTCTAACCTCATTTTTAACTATGAATTAAATGACATTGATTTTAAAACTTTGAATTATTAATGATTGAAGTATAATCTGAATAATCATTTTGAACTTTGTTTAATCCTCCATCCACCTTCCATTGGGATAACCCTCAACCCAAGTCCCATGGTCATTACTTTTTGTCCTTTTCATAGTATTTTATTTAATTTACATATATATTTTCATATCCATGTGGTATATACTCCTAAAGTATATTTTATTTTAATTTTTAACTTTATAGAAAGAGTATTATTCCATATTTAATATTTTAGCTCTTTAAACTTGCCATAATTCACTCATATTGTTATACCTTAGTTTATTCATCTTCCTCTTACATACTATTCCACTGTGTGAACGTACCAATTTATCCATCCATTGTCAAATAGACCAGCATTTGAATTATTTCCAGCATTTTTCCATTATTCTCGGTGCTGTTGTCAATATTCTCATACATTGTATTGTGTACAAGACTTTCTCTTGGGTAGAATATGTGTGCGCCCAGCCCGAGGAAGAAATGCCAAATGATTTTCCAGAATGTTCCCACAATCAACCCACCTAACAACAATGAATAATAGATTCTCCCAATCCTGATAAGGGTACACGTTCCAACTCTTGCCTGTGAAATGGGATCGTATTGTGCTTTGATCTGTATTTTCTTTGTCACCAATTATGTTGATTTCCTCATACGTCTCTCTGGAAATTGGTACATACTCTTCTGTGTATTGACTATTCACGTCTTTTCCTACTTTTCTCTTGTGTGGTTTGTGCTTTCCTTAGTCGTGTTCAGAATTTTTTTAATATATTCTCAATACTAATCCTTCATTGGCTGTATCTAATGAAAATGTCTTATCCCATTTTGTAACTTGTCTTTTCACTTTTTGTTTGGTGGTGTATAAAAGTTCTCATTCTTAATATAGTCAAATGTATTAATTATTATATAGCATATATATGTGTTTTGTTTAAGAAGACTTTTGCTACATTAATGACCAAAATATTTACCTATATTTTCTTTTTGTTAACTGAAATATAGTTGACATACAATATTACATCAGTGTCAGGTGTACTACATAACGATTTGACATTTACATACATTATGAAATGATTACCACATATGTCTAGTAATCATCTTTCCCCATACAAAGTTATTACAATGTTATTGACCATATTCCTTATACTGTTTATTATGTCTTCATGGCTTATCTATTTCATAAGTGTACCTCTTAATCCCCTTCACTATTTTTCCCTCTCCATCCCCTTCCCTCTGGCAACCACCCATTCTTCTCTGTATCTATGAGTCTGTTTTCATTTTGTTTTGTTTTGTTTTTAATTCCACATGTAAGTTAGATCATACAATATTTGTCTTTCTCTGTCTATTTCAGTTAACAAGATACCCTCTAGATCCTTCCATGTTGTCATAAATGGCAAGATTTCATTCATTTTATGGCTAATATTTCATTGAATATATATACTACATCTTTATCCATTCATTTAGGCCACTTCTAAATCTTGGCTACTGTGAACAATGCTACAATGAACATTGTAGTGTGTATATCTTTTTAAATTAGTGTTTATGGTTTCTTTGGATAAATACCCAGAAGTTAAGTTGCTGCATCATATGGCAGCTCTATTTCTAATTTTTTGAGGAATCTCAGTACTGTTCTCCATCGTGACTGCACCAATGTACAATTCCACCAACCGTGCACGAGGGTTTCCTTTTCTTTACACTTCCCAAAACTTGTTTCTTTTCTTTTTTTTTTTTTTCGATAATAGCCATTTTGACAGGTGTGAGGTAGTGTATCTCATTGTGGTTTTGATTTGCATTTCCCTGATGATAAGTGATGCTGAGCACCTTTCCATGTGCCTGTTGGCCATCTGTATGTCTTCTTTGGAAAAATATCTAATTAGGTCCTCTTCCCATTTTTAAGTAGGGCTATTAGTTTTTTTGGATGTTGAACTGTATGAGTTCTTTGTGTATTTTGTATATTAACTCCTTATCTGATATATTGCCTACAAATATCTTCTCCCTTTCAGTAGGCTACCTTTTCATTTCGTGACAGTTTCCTTCACTGTGAAAAAGCTTTTTAGTTTGATGTAGTCCCAACTTGTTTACTTTTGCCTTAGTTCCCTTGCCTGAGGAGACAGATCCAGAAAAACTTTGCTAAGGCCAATGTCAAAGAGTGTTCTACCTATGTTTTCTTCCAGGAGTTTTATGGTTTCAGGTCTTACATTTAAGTCTTTGATTCATTTTGTGTTTATTTTTGTATATGGTGTGAGAAAGTTGTCCAGTTTGATGTTTTTGCATGTTGCTGTACAGTAGACATTTATTGAAGAGGCTGTCTTTTCTCCATTGTATATTCTTGCCTCCTTTGTCATAGATTAATTGACCATATGTGTGTGGATTTGTTTCTGGGCTCTCTATTCTGTTCCATGGATCTATGTCTGTTTTTGTGTCACTACCATACTATTTTGATTACAGTAGCATTTAGTACAGTTTGAAATCAGGGAGCATAATATCTCCAGCTTTGTTCTCGTTTCTCAAGATGTCTTTGGCTATTGTGTTTCAATAAAAAATATTACAATCATTTGTTCTAGTTGTGTGAAAATGCCTTTGATATTTTAATAAGGATTGCATTGAATCTGCATACTGACTTGGGTAGTGTGGTCATTTTAACAATATTATTTCTTACAATCCATGAGCATGGTATATCTTCCCATTTGTTGGTGACATAGTCAGTTTGTTTCATCAATGCCTTACAGTTTTTCAAGTACAAGTTTTTTACCTCCTTGGTTAAATTTATTCCTAGGTATTTTATTCTCTGATGCAATTGTCAATGGCTTCATTTTCTTAATTTCCCTTTTGGTAGTTATTTGTTAGTGCACAAAAACATAAGACATTTCTGTATATTAATTTTGTGTCCTGAAACTTTGCTGAATTCATTTATTAGTTCTAATAGTTTTTGGTGGCAGCTTTAGCATTTTTCATATATAGTATTATGTCATCTGCAATCAGTGAGTTTTACTTCTTTCTTTTCAATTTGGATTCCTGTTATTTCTCTCTCTTGTCTGCCATGGCTAGGACTTCCAACACTACATTGAATAAAAGTGATGAGAGTGGGCATCCTTGCCTTGTTCCTGATCTTAAAGGAAATGCTTTCAGTGTTTTCACCATTGCGTATGATGTTGGCTATAAGTTTGTCATATATGACCTTTGTTATATTGAAGTATGTTTCCTCTATACTTGGAACTTATTTATATTATAGAATGAGATTCCGGATCTTACTGAAACCTTCTTTTTAGCTGGCTTTAGTAAGTGTCTGCTGGTAATCAATACATTCTGCTTTAGTATGACTTTAAAAGTCTGTATTTAGCCTCATTTTTGAGATATTTTTTACCAAGTCTAGATTTCTAGGCTTACAGGGTAATTTTTTTGTTGTTTTTCATTTTTGTACTTTAAAGATAATGCTATGCTGCCTTCTTATTTACATCATTTCCAATAAGAAATCTGCTATCATTCTTATCATGGCTGATCTGAATATAATATGCCTTTTTTTATTAGCTGCTTTTAAGAATTTTCCTTCATCACTGGCTCTGAGCAATTTTATTTAGTTTTCCTCATGTTTCTTGTGCTTGCAGTTCATTGGGCTACTTTGGTCTGTGGTTTTATAGTTTCCATCAAATTTGGAAAGTGTTTGGCTACTAACATTCAATATTTTGTAGCTCCACCCCATCTTTCCCTTTTGGAAACTCCAGGTCCACCGCCCCTCATGCTCTCTTATTTCCTCATTATGGGTCATAGTTTCTTGCTTATTTCCATTGTTGGTGATTATTGTTGGATTTGACACATTGTGAATTGTACTTTGTTGGGTGCTGGATATTTCTGTATTCCTATAAATATTCTTAAGCTTTGATTAGTAAAATTACTTGGACACAATTTGAATCTTTTGGTTTTAATATTTGTTTATCATTACCAGTCCAGGGCTCAGTCTAGGGCTATTGTTCCCTTCTCCTGAGGCAAGTCCTCTGACCAATTCCTCATGTCTTTCCGGGCTGCCTGATGGGACAGGTGTTCTTCTCAGCCAAGTGTGAGAACTGGGCTCTGGTACTTCTAACTCTCCCAGGTGCTTCTTTCCTTGGCCCTGGGTAGTTTCTTCACAAGTGTTTATTCGGGTGAACACCCTCTGCAGCCCTCCAGAGTTCTCTCAGGTGCTATTCTCTCCCTCTACAGATTTGAGTTACCTTGTGTCCCTGGATTCTCAGCTTTGTCTCCTCCACCCCCCAACCCATGAGGCTTTGCCTGGGTCCCCTTCCTGCACTTCATCCTGTAAACTCTCCCAGGCAATCAGCTGGGGCCATCACAGGGCTCATCTTGTTTCATTCCAGCCTCTCAGGGAGCACTCTCCTCTATTGCCTGACATTCAGTGTCTTGAAAAACGTTGCTTTATATATTTTGTCAGCTTGTTTTATTTTAGGCAAGAAGTAAACCCAATTCTATTACTTTGCTTTGTCCAAAACCAGAATTCTACATGTCCTCATTACCGTTTTTATAAGATTTTCTAAAATATATTTAATGTACTTTGTTTAGTTGTTCTTTGTGAGAGAGTTATTTCCCAAAAATGTGATCAGTTTCGACCATATGTCAAACAATTCCTTTAAATTCTATGTATAAAAGAGTAAAGAATCACAATTGGATTAAAACAAATCCTACTGTTTTATATATTTATATATATAAAGTTAAGGTAAATAGGACAAAAATGAAGTGACATGAAAACATAAAATATAGCAAAGATACAGAAGAACAAAATAAAGGTGATAGTAAACGTGGTAATCATTAAGAGATAAGCAGAAATCTAAGGGGAAATTATTTAAGAGTATGAAGAATAGCATCTTGTTTTGATGAAAATAATAACACAGATATAAAAGCCATGAACCTTATGTTCCAAGCATTATGTTATCGATAGGCATAAAGTCCACCTGTGTAGAAACTGGACAGAAACACAGTTGTTTTCAGAGACGTTAGCCTACAATTACCAACCTAACCCATTGCTTTCATCAAGTGGTCAAAAAAATGATAGAAGATATTTAATACACTGATGAAATTAGAGTTTCCCCTCATGTCTCTAACCTATGGAGTCATCCACTAATGGACCACTCACACCAAACATAGTAACTGTACACATGCCACCTCACAGCCTCTCACAAAGCTGCCTGCATCTGGCCGGGTACCCTCAGGTCTTGCAACCATGGCCCCAGGGACACCACAGCCCCACTCTGTACTGCTTCCTTGGGATGCTGCCCTAAGTCCACCAGCCACTCCATCAATGCAGTTGTTGGTTGGCATTGCTTTTCATTGCAGTAATAGAAAATGCCAGTTACAAGAACTTAAATGGGGGGGGGAGTATTTTTTCTAAAGAGGTGGGAAAGTGGTGGAACTGGTCATCTGTTCAGTGATGTTAACAAAGACCCAAGCTCTTCTTATCATCTACAACCTTATCATCTTGGCTTCTTCTCCTAACACTTGTCAGGATGGCTTCAACATCTCCAGGCATCATGATCACTCCAGTCAGAAAGAAGAAAGAAGGGGGTACACCAGCCAATTATGTCCTGGTATCAGTTAAGATAGACAAGGAAATGCTGTGATAGCACACAGTCCTAGGTCTTTAGTGGCTTAGAAGCACAAAGGTCCATTTCTTCTTCCTGTTATATGTCCCTCTGAGTTCAGCAGGACCTCTATTCTATAGCCTCCTCCCTCAGGGACCCAAGATGTAGAGTCCTCTACTGCCTGGAACCATATCAGCTGCCACAGCAAAAGGAAAGAAGACATGAGACTCTCAGCCACTAGAAGCTTCCACCCAGCACTGGCATGCATCACTTCTGCTCACACGTCATTGGCTGAAGCAAATTGCACACCACACACACATTTGAGGTGAGATAAACTTGCATCTGAACCAGATGCTGGAATGAGAAGAACTGGAAATATTGTGGAACATCACTAGTGCCTGTCAGGAAAGTTGTAAAATCAAGAATCTGGCCAAGAGGAACAGGATTGCCATCACTGGTCATAATTAGTTTAAACCAACCATGATCCATTGCCTGGGGGTGAACACAGTTGTGGGTGGTGATAAAGGGACCCCTGCCCTCTCTGAAACACCATCCACATTTAAAGGTGTATATAAGTGAGCTGCTTGCTTCAAATGCATTACAAATTTTTTAGTTAAATAGCTCTTATACATGTTTCCTCATGTTGCACCCGCCCTGCACTTCATAGAACTCAGATCTGAGTGTCATATGGCTGATCCAGGAGGTAATGTCATTTGATAGTCTTGAGCTCACAATCACACCCTCCATTAAAGACCAGTGTGATTTTCTGCAGCGTTGAGGTCATTTTGAAGGCGTTTTCTTCCTTCTGGAAGCCCCTAAGTCCCATGCATAGTGGTATCTAAGCCAGAAACTGGGTTTAAAGCTTGACGTACCAACTTTAGATTAGGCAAACTGGGTTCCAACCTTGCTTTCATTACCTTTCAGCTGGTGAACTGATGCAAACAACCTAACCTGTTGTATCTTTGGTTTCCTCACTTAAACTTGAAATATAAGGTCTGCCCTTCAGAATTGCCTGGTGCATAAGAGAAAATGCATAAAACATGGCCATGATTGTCAAAAAAGAAGAATGTCTGCCTGACTCCAGTCCCCAGATTCTATCCAGAGCACAATGTGGTCTCTCGTGCTTCCTAATTTTTATGATTCATTTCAGAACATACTGAAACTAGACGTTTCTTTTCAGTATATGTATTTTGGGCCTGAATGGGGGGAAAGAAAGGTTAATAAAATTTGGAATGATATCAACAGAAAAATTTGTCACGAAGCATTTCAAAATTGGAATCTTCATTTTTAATATCTTTAATACTTTCATGAAAATACCAGTGCTCAAAAAAATTATGATAAAAATTAGTGTTCAAAACCACCTAACGATTACACGTGGGAGAGTAAATACTTTCTTATGGAAACAATGCACAGCTTCATGAATGCAAGCTATCACACTCACTGGGGTTTTTTTAACCCTCTTTTTTTTCCAAATAGAATCTTGTTTGTTTCCTTAAGAATGAGTCAAACACACAATGCTGTGACAAGTAAAAAGAATTTAGTGTTTTTCCCACTAGTATTTGTTGAGTCATTACCAGTGGTAACTTTTTTATTGCACATAATTTCCATAAAATAGAAAAATTGTGTCCTGATAAGGTTTCAATCAATAATTAAATGAAGAAAATTTTTTCTCTTCCACTTCTTTTTCATTAGCTATCATACCTGAATATTCTCAGTTTTATGCCTCCAAGGCAACAAATAAGGGTTGCTCTGTGCTTCCTGATGGGGAAGTTCAATGTTATGTCCTTTTTTAAAAAATTTTTATTTATTTATTTATTTTTGGCTGCGTTGGGCCTTCGTTGCTGCACGCGGGCTTTCTCTAGTTGCGGCGAGAAGGGGGTTCTGTTCATTGCAGTGCGTGGGCTTCTCACTGCGGGGAGCTTCTCTTGTTGCGGAGCCCGGGCTCTAGGCGTGCGGGCTTCAGTAGTTGTGGCTCGCGGGCTGTAGAGCGCAGGCTCGGTAGTTGTGTGGTAGTTGTGGCGCACGGGTTTAGTCGATCCGCGGCATGTGGGATCTTCCCGGACCAGGGATCAAACCCACGTCCCCTGCATTGGGAGGCGGATTCTTAACCACTGCGCCACCAGGGAAGGGAAGCCCCTCAAAGTTATGTTCTATGTAAGCATATTATTCCTGGTGTTATCTCAGAAGTTGAATTTAAAATTCGTAACTGTCTGGTGTAGGATCATTACTCATATTTTGCCGATAAATAAACTAAAGGTCTCCAATCTCAGCAGCAGCATCACATAACACACAGCTAATATGTGGAGAGCTGGGGTCCGTATCCAGGTGTGTTTAATTATTCCACCTTGCTGTTTGCTAGGTAGTGACTCCCTTTACTATGAACTCCCTTTATCTGTTATTTCTTTGAATAACTGGATGCTATGGGTTGAATTGTGTTCCCCCCCTCAAATTCATGTGTTGAATTCCTAATCCCCAGTACCTCAGAAGGTGACCTCCTTTGGAGATAGGGTCTTTAAAGAGATAATCAAGTTAAAATGAGCTTATATGGATGGGTCTTATCCACTATGACTGGTATCCTTATAAGAAGAGGAGATTAGCACTGGGACTCACACAGAGTGAAAACCATGTGAGGACACAGGCAGAAGATGGCTGTCTACAAGCCAAGGAGAGAGGCCTCAGAAGAAAGCAGTCCTGCCAACACCTTGGTCTTGGACTTCTAGCCTCCAGGACTGTGAGAAAATAAAGTTTTGTTGTTTAAGCCCCCCAGGTTTTGGTACTTTGTTACAGCAGCCCTAGTAGACTAATACACTGGGCAGTGTCTTCCATCATATTTACAGGACATCCAACATCCAGCCAATGTTATGCCTTTATTAAAAAGTCATTGATAAAAAAACCAAAAATACTAAATGTAACAGGGCCTGAGAGAGAACCTGAGTCTCAGTCACTAGATCTACAAGTAGATGTCCCCTGAAAATGGTTCCTTGGTCACCCATGTTTGCACATCTTAGCTGACTCCTTTCCTACTTTGTGTGTCCTATATATGGCCAACCACAATCTACTTCTATTAGAGGATAGAAATTGTAAGCACCATTCTCCCTCACTAGGGTGTAATTGCCTGAAGGCAAATGACCATGAATTAATTAGCCCTAAATCTCAGCCAGAAATTAGTACAGCACTTTGGAGAGCAACAACTGCATTGAAGTAAGTTAATACGGTATATTAGATCTGGAAGATTCCCTAAATATCATTTTCAGGTAGCAGTTGGCACCCAGTGGGATCAAATGATGTATTTCTTTAGCTATTAGCAGAGATCAGTCTTGCTCTCAGAATATGAACTCTAGTTTCCACCTGTTCTCCACACACATCTCTCTCAAACTTAGCATCTTACTTTGCAATTCTGTTAACTTGTTCTTATGAACATGTTGGTTTTTACATTTGTCTAGAAATGATAAGCTTCTCCTTTATTCCCCTTTGCCTGATTCTGTGTGTTATTTTTAAACCTGGATGGAGTCATGGAAATTCCTTGAGAAATAACTCTTAGGAAAACTGGCTCTAATTATTTCCATTTAGAAATCTATTGACAGCAACAATCCCCACGATTGTGCTTAAAAATGAACTGTACAACAAAAGCTATTCCACTTACACAGTCATGTTCAGGAACATTGGCAGCTTGGAGAGTTTTGTCATTCCCTGTAATTTCCCTTCAGTTTTTACACTATTCAGTGATTCTCCCTGCTCTCCCTTGCAAGAGCAGCTGAAAACCATCATGAGATAGTTTTACTTAAGAAAGTTGTTTTGCAATTGCAGGAATCCCCAAATGTCATAAATCAGCATATGAAATGGTCTCAGGCCACAGTCCCTGAGTCCCAGTATTTCTTTGGTCCTTAGTTGACTATGTTAGGTCAGGAAGGGTGACTTGGCTTGGAACAAACAGGAACAGGAGGAAAAAGGACATATTTCCAGTAGAGGGAGGAACGTGGGCAGTGGGATGGAGAGGCAAAGCTGCCCATGAGTTACATAACACCGCAGAGGAGGGTTGGTTGGATACTCTTGGGAGCAGCCTTGAAGAAGTGCCTGGCTAGAGTTTGTACCATATATTATAGGCAACAGGGATCCAGCAAAGTGTCTGAGAAGAGGGATGTGATCAGGCCTTGTTTGTGAAAGATATCATGGCAACTGAACCTCTCATCTGCGGAGGGAACATCTACTAGGCTAAAAACAAAACCAAAGGCTTTAGGAGCACTCCAGATGAAGAGAGGGCAGTGGTAATGAGCAAATAAGTAGGTAAAACAGGAGACATGTCAGAAGTAAAGTGAGCCAAAGTCAGTGAGAAGGTGGGACGTGAGCGTGAAGGCTGTGTTGAGTGGAAGGGATGTTTTCAGTAGGATGGGCCCGTGGGACCAGATGCTGCTGACTGAGATGCAATCACAGGAAAGACGGCATGTTTGTAGGGAGGGTGATGGGTCCATCTGGAGCTGTTGTGCAATGTCCCTGTAGAAATGTCCTGCAAGCATGTGAAAGTTTCTAACTGGTGCACACAAGACACTCTGGGGGACAGAGGGATATCTTTCAGTTATGAGTTGAAGGTGGCTGTTGAAGCCAAGAGAGGCTGAGATGACTTAGTCCATTCAGGCTGGTGCAGCAGGAAGACCACAGAATGGGCAGCTCAGAAAAAAACAGACAGTGATTTATCACAGTTCTGGAGGCTGAGAGTCCAAGATGAGGGTGCCTGCAGATACGGCGTGTGGTGAGAACCCTCTTGCTCATAGACAGCGCCTTCTTGCTGTGTCCTTACATGGTGGGAGGGGCCGGGAGCTCCCTGGAATCTCTCTATAAGGGCACTAATCCCACTCATGAGGGCTCTGCCCTCATGCCTTAAGCACCTTCCAAAGACCCTACCTCCTAATCCCATCACCTTGAGAGTCAGGAGTCCAACATATGGACCTGGGGGACACAAGCATTCAGTCCACAGCAATAAACTAGACAGAATATACAGTGTGGGAAAGGAAGAAGTCCAAAGCTGGAAATCTGAGGACAGTGAGATTTAAGGGGTAGGTGGAGGGGATGGAGAAAAACAGATATAAACCCGAACCAGAGTTTCATGTGCCAAAATACAAGAGCTTCATGAAGGAAGGTATGGTCAGAACTGTAAAATGCTACAGGGAAGCTGAATGTGATCAAGGACGAAAAGAAATGGAATAACCAGGGGATATGGGGATATACGTATATGTATAGCTGATTCACTGTGTTATACAGCAGGAACTAACACAACATTGTAAAGCAATTATACTCCAATAAAGACGTTTAAAAAAAATAAAGTGAATTGCAATTTTTACTTGTTAAAAAAAAAAAGAAATGGAATGGAATAACCAGAAAGTCCTCAGTCACCTTTGATGGAGCCTGTCTAGTCACACGGCCCTGCAGCTGGGTGCAGAGATCAGACCCAGTTTAGCTGAGGATTCAGAAAGAAGTCAGTCAGTGGAGGCAGCACATGATGATTCTCGCAGGAAGTTTGGTGTAAGTTGAGGTAGAAGCAGGTTGGAATGAAGCGCAGTCAGAGTAGGGAGACTGCAGCCAATGGCTTGTCCCTTCACCGTTGCCAAAAATATCGTAGGAAGAGTCACTTTTTGCTTCATTGGAACCTCTGATAGATTCCAGAGATTTCCTTACTAAAATGGTTTTGTGTCTTGAGACCCTCCAACCAGATCTGACTTTTCCTCACTCTGGCCCAAGTTAAATAGGATCACCAACCCCTGTGTGTGTGTAAGAGGGCCGCGGGTGGTGAGTGAGAGCCAGTCTGGCTCAAATTTAGTTCCTAGGATAAGTTCCCCCCAACTAATGATGAGGTGTTTTAGAGCTGCGGTCAAGCTTTTTATAAACTAGAGCTGAGACCACACTCTATTAAGTGCAACATGTCTGTTAATAATTACTTAATGTCCAGGGCCAAGAAAGTATTTCTCACAAAAAGTGTCCTTGAAAAGAGGACCATGATACTGACAATGCCAAAAGCTAAAGGGCTTTCTTGACTAAGCTATGTGCTGAGTATGTACATACAGCTGAGGCTAAGCCAAGGTCACCTCAGTTTAGAATGAAGCCTTTGTCTTTCTTTATTTCTACTACATAGAACAAATAGTATTTCTTTTATTTAGCAAGTAAGGGGGGGGGGTGGTTACAGAATAGATTAATGCTTTTTTGTGACTTTTCTTAATTAACAGCTATTAAGAATAAGTATTTCCATATGTTTAGTGGTCTTTCTAGTTTTATATTACATAGATTTTTTTAAATTTTGAAATTACATAATACATTATCTGTAATGTAAGAAGTACATAAAAATTACTCAAAATCCCAACACCAGGGAAACACACTTTTAACATTGTATATATTATTTTCTGGATATTTCCGGATACAAAAGAAAAACAAGTGAAGACATAAAGCAACGAGATTTCTATAAAAAATTATTTAATAGCTACATAGTATTTTATTGTTTGGATATTCCATATATTATTTTAATAATCTTATATTGCTGAATATTTAGGGTGAATCCAGTTTGTTACTAGTTTCAGCAAATACTGAAAACAATTTTACACATAGTTATTCATATATTTTTATAATATTTCTTTGGCATACCGCTTATGAGATTGCTCAGAGAAATAATAAATGGTATTTGTAAGCACTTACTGATAAGACACGATTCCTAAATTGTATTTTCAATTTCTAAATAGAGACATTTTCAGCACCCTCCATCTATAAAACAAAACAGAAGAGTAGGAAATCATTACTGTCAGCAGTGTGGACTCTGCTGGGGAGGCCTTTGACATATATTCCTTTCTTCAATGGAGTTACTGTTTCCCTTCCTAAACTGCAAGCTGTTTGCAAATCCTGATGATGGAGCACAGATTTTTGTGGAAGAAATCATCTACTCACCCACTGTGGCTGATCTTGGGTCCATTTCCTACCATGAGGGTCAGTTATCAAAGATTTCTATCCCTTACAAAGAATCTCATCTCCACATTAATCTACTCCCATGGAAGTTTGGTGGGGAGAGATAAAGAAAACGTCCACATCCAATGAATCCATGAAGTACACGAAATATGTGCATGTTTTCCTTCTTTATTTGGACTCAGCATCCGGGATTCAATCATGCTCGTGTCCTACAGAGTTCCTGGTACGCAATATTAACTCCATTTGACCTAATCCCTTCATTTGATCATTGCAATAACTTTGTAATATTAGGAAAGGCAGATACTACTTTTCCCATTTCACCAATGAAGATGAAGGTTAGGCAGGGTAGGAATGCAACGAGAGCAATACAGTGAGTCTAAGAAGAAAGGAGACTCATTCTTCTGTAAGGAAGGAACAGAGAATTCTATCTGACTGGAAAAGAAAAGATACATAGATGAGAGCCAGCAGACACTTGCCGATAAGATGCCAGAAAGCCCAGGAAATTAAATCCAGGCCGAAGCGATGGTTGCAGGTCAGACCACAGGTAAGAGCTTTAAGAGGGAAAAGACCCTGAGGTCCTGCCCTGGCTTTGTGTCTTATCCATGCAAAGACGCGTGCGAGTACACACTGGTACATGGCAGTAGATGATGAGCAAACCTCCTGTCCAACCCAAGCCGTCACGAAGCGTTTCCTCTGATGGTGTGAGTTTTGAGTCAGGTGTAAGGAGGCTCAGAAGATCTGTGCCGTGTGCTCAGACACCTGGTGTGGGGCGTGGCTGTAGGGCTGAGAGGTAGACAGAGGCCAAACCGTAGGGGAAACAGTGTTCATTTCAGATTATGCCGCCTTTGTAAGCCCCCTGCTCTGCCTCCTCTGCCGTTGTCTCACACTCACTCCTTCTCACGCTCAGTCAGAGGGCACGTGAAGGGGCCAACAGCCTACGGACGGTGGCTTATCAGCAAATATAGGCACTATTAGAGTCCCACGTACACTTATTTATCCCCTCCCCCAATGCCTCCCGCCCAACACTCAAGACAGTAAAGAGGAGATATTAGGCGCCCAGCAATTGGATGCCCTATCACCTGAAAACGCTCTCCCACAGACACGCACATGCACCCACACGGGCTTTCCAACAGAGCACCTGGGACCTTCCACCTGGGCCTATACACACCACCATCTGCACTAAAGGGCGGGCAGTACCAGGGAGAGGCTGATGACTTGCCTCAAGCCACACAGGGTAACGGCTAATCATCGCAGGCTACGGAGGTATAGTAAATGACTGAAGTAGTCCAGTGGCACAGGACCACCAACGTTTAATTTGCCTCACATCTGTGGGTCAACTGGGCAGTTCTGGTCTGAGCCAGGTTTGTGAGCCTCACTCACATGTCAGCTGTGACTGAAGGTCATCTGTGTGGTTTCCTGCTCTTGGCTGGGCTCTCCCACATGTCTGGGGGGTCCAGCGAGGACAGGAGGTAAAAGCGGAGAAGAAAGAGAGAACACAGAAGTGAGCACAGCCTCTTGACGCTGACCGCCCAGAGGCTGCACACCATCAATTCCTT
The DNA here is from genome assembly GCF_008692025.1 of Phocoena sinus. Lineage (NCBI taxonomy): Eukaryota > Metazoa > Chordata > Mammalia > Artiodactyla > Phocoenidae > Phocoena > Phocoena sinus. The sequence continues at coordinate 99,404,194 of NC_045771.1, forward strand.
GAATGCTATTTGTTGTTCATATTTAAGAAGTGGGGAGGGTCACTTGATCTCTGGATGAAAAGGGCTCCACAGTCGCGTTGCAAACAATATGCATACAGGAAAGTGTGGAGAACAGAAACAATTTTTGCAATCAATCTACCACACCATGAAGCATACCTGGGCTGGTCTACTGGAAGAAGAGCCAGTTGTCCACGTTGGGGCCATATTAGATGAGCCCACACCTGACAATCACCAAGCATGCGAGAGATCCATGTACCAGATGTGAGGGATACACAAAGCAGAACTTCCCTGCCAAGCCCAGCCCAGAACCGCAGAACCAACAGACTTGTGAGTAACATGTAAATCACGAATACACACAGCGAGTGATTAGATTTGTGCCATATATCTAAGTCTTTTGCTTCCCGAACAAATGTTCTTACTCTAAACTATGCTATCCTTAGTAACATATTTTTTGTTTTGGCTGCACCGCGTGGTATGCGGGATCTTAGTTGCCCGAACAGGTATCGAACCCATACCCTCTACAGTGGAAGCATGGAGTCTTAACCACTGGACCGCCAGGGAAGTCCCTTTAGTAATATTTTTTGAATGAGTTAACAAATGAAGAAACATGAATCAACGTGAATAATTTAAAGTCAAATTCTAAAACAGTAATTTATTATTCTAGCTTGCCATAATCTCCTCTGGGATGTTAACTCTATATGGTCAGTGATTTTCTATCCTCAGTACCTAAATCAGTGACAGCCACGCAATAAATACTTGTGTTTCTGTTACAGGTTTACATGAGTGAAATTCTCTCAAAACACATTTGCTTTCATTCTTTTTATTCCAAATAGATTCACATTAAATTTCTCCCTTTAGGAGTTAAGAAGCACGATAACACATGTAAGGACCACACTCTGAGGACCTCCTGGGTTCCCAGACCCACTAGCACTGCTGCCTCATGCAAGGTCTCCCCCCGGGGGCACAGAATGAAGAGTGGAATCTGACAAAAACCAGGCTGAGTGAACAATGCTCACCTCTTGGCTGTGTGATCGATCCCTAAAAAACTCTTTTACTGGGAATAGCATTAATTTAGGGGCTCAACCACAAATGCCAACTGTGATGGTGAAAAGATGCAGCAGATACTACCCCAATACAACAGATGATGAACTTATTTATTTCAATTTTTGTTTGCTAAGAAGTGTCCCTTGAATTCATTTATTAAAAGGGTCGGGGGGAATCCAGAAAGATTTCCAGGTACTTACTACTTCTATACTTGGTATTTATTTAAGACTGATAAATCTTGGTTAAAGGACAACATTGTTATGACATATGAATGATCACAAACATTGGCATCCTCTTATGTTACCTTTACTTATCCCCAGAGTGTAGTAACTGTCCATCAGCTTACTTATCGGTAAATTAGAAAAAAATTAAAGATTTTTGTTTAGACGCCAAGAGTTTTCATAGCTTCTTCTTTTATGTATAACAATAAAAATTGTTTTTGACCGGAAAGATGTCCAAATTTCTTTTATTGCCAAACACACAAACACACACACACACACATGCACACACACACTTGAGAAATGAAACCATAGAGTAAAATTAATACAATTATATGAACTCAGGAATGAACTACAAAAAGGAATGGTATTATTCCTGTGTAAGAGACTCACATAATTTATCTAGAATATAAAGTGAACATGAATTTACAGAAATACAGTTTTAGGATAAAGTCCACATCTTTGAAAAAGTGATGGAATGCCTATAGTAGAATGAAATCGTTTACAGGGCACCTGAAGCCCCCTGGGTCCCCACTCACTCTCTCTACCTTGAGCCCAGGACATCCCCTGGGAAGTAAAGGGAGGGGTGAGGAGACCCTGTGGTGTCAAACATTAAGGTTCAGAAATTAAAGGACTCAGAATAGAAATTGTGTTCAAGGATGCAAAAATACGTTACATTCGTCGCACACCAGAATTTGTGGATTGAAACTCATATGCAACATAAGCAGATACATTTCTTTAAACATTGGGATATCAGATAGGCGGTTCTCTCCAAGCACAATGAAGTTATCCTTTGAGCTCATGAGCATGTACCTTTGAAAAACCAAGGAGCAGAGGACAGAGCTCTGCTGGGATTGGGCAAATTTTGGCTCCCGATTCTCTGCCCTGACACTCTTGTGGTGCTTCTTCCCTTTTCCACTTCATGTCATCATGCAGAGCTAGAGTGATCTCTTTCTTATCTCCAGTTGTCAGGATTTTGTCTGATATGAGATGCTAGGGGCACAGCAACGGGTGTCCAATAAAGTCACAGTGGATTACAGTCTACTTACCTCATTTCTGAATAGCCAATACGTCTGTTTGCTTTTCAACAAGACAAATACAAAGCATGAAAAAGGCAAGAAAAAACACATCCTGAAACGACAAAGTAAGCTTTAGAATCAGACTCAGGTAAGACACAGATTTGGGAATTATCACACAGAGAACTTAAATTAACTATGGTCAATATATTAAATGCTCTCATAGAAAAGTGGACAACACACAACAAATGAATAATGGCAGCAGAGAGAGAGAAATTCTAAAGAAGAGTTAAAAGAAATTTCTAGAAATTAAAAAGACCATAACTAATTAAGAATGTTTTGATGGGGCTCATCAATTCACTGGGCATGGCCAAAAAGCAGTACTCTTAAAGACAGTTCAATAGAAACTTCCTAAATTAAATGCAAAGAGAAAATAAAAGGAAAAAATACAGAACATCCAGGAATTTTGGGGCAATTTCAAAAAGTATGACATATGTGTAATTCGAATACCAGAAGGAAAAAGAAGAGAAAATGGATCAGAAGAAAATTTGAAGCAGTAATGACTGAGAATCTTCCAAAATTAATGACTGACTCCAAACCACATATCCAGGAAGCTCAGAGAACAATGAGTAGAATAAATATTTAAAAACTGACACCTAAGCATTTCATATTGGAACTGCAGAATACCAAAGACAGAGGAAATCTTGAAAGAAACCAGAGAAGGAAACACGGTACTAATAAAGGAATAAGGATAAGAATTTCAGTGGACTTTTCAGAAATCATGTAAGCAAGCAGAGAGTGGAGTAGAATATTTAAAATATTGAAAGGAGAAAACACCAACCTTTAGAATTCTAGGTTGGTGAAATTATTCTTCCAAAACAAAGGATAAATAAAGACTTTCTCAGACAAACCAAAATTCACTGCCAACAGACGTGCCCTGTAAGAAGCGCTCAAGGCAGTTCTTCAGGCGGAAGGATAGCGCTCCAGGTCAGAAACTCTGATTTACATCAAGAAAATGCATCAAAGAAGGAAAACATGGAGGTAAACAAAGCATTTAATTTCTCCTGTTCTCAACTGAGTTAAGAAATAAATGTTTAGGGGCTTCCCTGGTGGCGCAGTGGTTGAGAGTCCGCCTGCCGATGCAGGGGACACGGGTTCGTGCTCCGGTCCGGGAAGATCCCACATGCCGCGGAGCGGCTGGGCCCGTGAGCCATGGCCGCTGGGCCTGCGCGTCCGGACCCTGTGCTCTGCAATGGGAGAGGCCACAACAGTGAGAGGCCCGCGTACCGCAAAAAAAAAAAAGAAAGAAAGAAATGTTTAAAGTAATAATAGTGACAATGTATCAGGTGATTATAGGCAATTGGATAAATGAAATGTGTGACAGCCATGGCGTAAAGGGCAGGAGGGAGGACCTGGGAATATTCTGTTATGAGGTACCTGCAGGGATATCCGCTCGGTGCTTTGTGACCGCCTGGAGGGGTGGGATAGGGAGGGTGGGAGGGAGGGAGACGCAAAAGGGAAGAGATATGGCAACATATGTATAACTGATTCACTTTGTTATAAAGCAGAAACTTACACACCATTGTAAAGCAATTATACTCCAATAAAGATGTTAAAAAAAAAAAATAAATGGGATATTGTTATTTCAAGAGGGGAATTAGGTTAATTTAAAATGTATATTGCAAACTCTAAGAAAATAATTTAAAAGTTTATAAAGAAGTATAATTGATACACTAGTACAGTAAATAAAAGGGATTTATAGAAAATGCTCAATTAAAACCAGAGAAAGAGATTTTTAAAAAAAGAACAAGTGCAATGAAAACAGTAAACAAATATGACCTATATTAATCCAACTATATCAATAATCTAAGAAAAATTTTAATATACCAATTAAAAGACATTGTCAGAATAGATGAAAAAAACCAAGACCTAACTCGATGTGTCTACAAGAAATCCATGTTAATGTAAAGACTCAGAAAGGTTAAAAGGAAAACAACAGAGGAAAAATAAAGCATGCTAACCCTAAACAAAATGAATCTGGAGCAGCTATATTAATTTCAGACAAAGTAGACTTCAAAACAAAACAAAAAAAATTATCATGGATAAAGGAGGGTTTTACCTAAATGATAAAAGGGGTCAATTCTCCAAGAAGACATAAAGATCCTAAACATCGAAGTGCCTAACAACACAGCATCAGAATACATGAGCTAAAACTGATAGAACTGAAAAGAGAAATAGATTAATATACCATTATGTTTGTAGAGTTTAACACCCTCTTTCAGCAACTGGTAGATCAAACAGGCAGACTATCACTAAGGATGTAGTTTACCCAGACAGCACTATCAATCAACTGATTTAACCGACATTTATAGACCAGTCCAGCCAGCAGCAGAAAACACAGTCTTCTCAAGCTGATGGGGAACATTAACCAAGAACCACCAGTGGATCATAAAACACACTTTAACAAATTTAAAAGAATAAAAATTATACCAGATATGTTCTTAACCACAGTTGAATTAAACTAGAAATCTATAAGAGAAAGATAGCTGTAAAATACTCAGATATTTCGATATAAAACATACATCTGAATAACACGTGGATCAAAGAATGTCTCAAGAGAAATTAAAAATATTTTGAAGTAAATAACAATTTTTTTAATTATCGAAATTGTGGGAGGCAGCAGACCAGCGCTTAGAGGGAAATGTAGAGCAATGCATGCATATATTAGAAAAGAAAAAAATCTGCAATCAATAAGCTTTTGCATTAAGAAATTAAAGCAAGAAGAGCAATTTAAGCCTAAAGCAAGTAGAAGAAAACAATAAAATTTCCAAAGGTATAACTGAAAATGAAAACAGGAAAATAATAGGGAAAAAACAATGGAATCAAAAGCTAGTTCTTTGATCACTGAAAGTGATCAATTTCCATCCAGCTTAACCAAAAAGAAAAGCGAGAGCGAGATAACATACAAATTATCAATATCAGAAATCAATTAAGGATCATTGCTATTGATCCCATGAGCAACCAAAAGATAACAGAGGAATACTATAAACAACTCTGTTACTTGATAACTTAGATGAAATAGGCCAATTCCTTGAAAGACACAACAACCAAAACTTACACAATGATATTCTGAATAGGCCTATATCTACTAAAGAAACTGAATCAATCAGTAATTAATAACCTTCCAAAACAAAATGAACACCAGGCCCAGGTAATTGCACAGGTAAATTCTACCAAACATTTAAGGATGAAATCACACCAATTCTCCACAATCACATCTAGAAAATAGAAGCAGAGGGAGTACTTCGTAACTTGCCCTATGTTGGCAGCATTATCCTAATACCAAAACCGAATGAAGACATAGCAAGAATGAGAGACTATAGACCAAATATCTCTCATATGCATAGATGCAAAAATCCTCATCAAAATGTTAGCAAGTTGAATCCAACAATGTGTAAAAATAGTTATACACCACAACCAAGTGGATTTATTTTAGATATAGAAGGCTAGTTCAATATAAAATCAGTCTGTGTAATCACCCCATAAACAGGCTAAAGATGGAAAAATGATATAATCTTATCATTTCATGACGAAAAAGCACTTGACAAAATTCAAACTCTCATTCATCATAAAGACTCTCTGTAAGGAATAGAAGGGAATTTTCTCAACTCGATACACAACATGTAAAAATACCCTACAGCCAGCATCATACCTCGTGGTGAAAAACTAAATGATTTCCCCCTAAGATAAGAAACAAGGCAAGTGTGTTCCCTCTCCCCATTCTTATTCAACATCGTACTGGAAGTCCTAGCTAATGCAAATAAGAAAAGGAAATGAAAGCTATAAGATCAGGAAGGAAAAATTTAAGCTGTCTTTGTTCATAGATGATACAATTGTCTATATAGAAAATCCCAAAGGATTGACAAAAGAACTCCAGTAACTAATAATAACAAAGTCAATACAAGTTTAATATACAAAAGTTAATTGATCTCCTATATGCCAAAAATGAATAATTAAAATTTGAAAATCACAAAACAGTTCCATTTACAACAGCAACAACAAAAAGAAATACGTTGGTATAAACCTAACAAAATACGTACAGGAATTTATATGTGGAACACTACAAAATTCTGGGTGAAAGAAACCAAAGAAGATCCAAGATAAATACAGAAAAATCCACGTTCACAGATTATAAGACTCAACATTGTTAAGATGTCAATTCTTTCCCACTTGTTCCATAGATTCAGGGCAATCTCAATCTAAATTCCAGCAAGCTGTTTTGTAGATATCAGTAAAATGGTTATGATATTTATAAAGAGAGGCAAAAGACCCATAATAGCCAGCACAACACTGAAAAAGAGCAAAGTTGAAAGGCTCACTATCCTATTTCAGGATGTACTATAAAGCTACAAAAATCAAGACAGTGTGGTATTCATTGAAAGAATAGACACACAGAGTAATGGAACAGAGTACAGAGACCAGAAATAGACCCACACAAGTATATTCAACTGGTCTTTGATAAAGGACAAAAGGCAATTCAAGGAAGAAAGGATAGGATATTCTTCTTAACAGATGGTGATGAAAGTGCTGGACAATTGGTGATCAAGGTCAACAGCAACACTGATAAGCATTTGGATACTACGTGCCCGTGATATGATGTGTTGAAAATGATATTTTACCTGTGTAATGTTCTTTAACAGCAGATAAATTCCAGTTGTGGGACATTTCACAGAATACCTGACCAGTACTTCTCAAAACTGTCAAAGTCACCAAAAACAGGGAAAGTCCAAGAAACTGTCACAGCCAAGAGGAACCTAAGAAGACACTGCAACTGAATGCAATGTCTGTAATGTAATGTCCGGGATGGGGTCCTAGAATAGAAACACTAAGGAAATCTGAATAAGGTATACACTGTAGTTAATGTATCAGTATTGGTTCATTAATTCGACAGATGTACCATACAATGTAAGATATTCATCTTGAGGAAGGCTTGATACGGGGTATATAGCACTCCATCTTTTGTAATTTTTAGATAAATCTAAAACAGTTCTAAACAATAATGTTTATTTAAAAGCACTGGAGGAAAAGTTCAAAAGGTTAGAATAGAAGGGACTATTCCTGGATACACCGTTTCCCTGAAAGAAAACTGGGCCCCAACTATGGGAAGGTGCTTTATCAGGGATGGTATAACCTTACCAAAAACACAGGCCTCTCAGTCTCCATCCAGCTCCTTTCCCAGATGCTGCTATATCTCTTTTGACATATATTTTTTTACTTTTCTCCCTTTTTATACTCCTCTTTCTGACTGCTGGGTTTATGCTGACACGTATTTGTTAGAAGACTTACATCTTCAACTTAGGAGAGGATTTCTTCACACTGTGTCTGAACCAGGCCTCAAAATGCCATTGCTCACTGAAAGCAGTCACATCTCCTGGAGAATAACCAAGTCTGGGCCTGAGGCAGGAAAATGCACAAGATGAGCCTACAACACATTGTTCTACCAAATAGCAGGAAAGCTCTCAGAGGTCCTGGGGTATGTCAAAAGTAGCCAACTGGCCAAGGATGGAACACTTTGAGAATCAAAAGAAATGATAACTGCAATGGTTACAGCAAATATACGAAAATCCTTGAGTTCATAAACATGCATACACACACAGCTCTCATTGTCACTCCATGAAGACAGAGAATGAAAGAAAGCAGAACTCATGATCCTGAAAACTGTTCAAAAAAAAAGAAAAACACATTTATCTGTTTCTTAAGAACTGTACCTCAGTTGAAAAATTTAAGTCAAAATGTGCAGGAAGAATAGAATTAGACTACAACTGCCCTTGAAATTCCCTAGTGAAATAGATATGACAATAATTACCAGTGCTGTTCAAACCCTTAGGTAAACAGCTGGTGGGTCATTTTATAAAGGATGGATCAGGTGACCTCAATCTGTACCTGTGATCACACTCAATATTAGGAAGCAATTTTCTCCTTCCCACGGTGCAAGGGGGAGTACACAGGGACACAGTTGGCAAGAATTCCTGCCAGCGAGGAACCTGACCTGACCACACCAGGTGGGAACAGACAGGAGGCAGGAGTGTGGCCAATTTGACGACAGGGATGAAAGCAACGTCCAATACTCAGGAAAGACCACAGGACAAATGATCCAGCTTCTTCAACAAATAAATTGTGAAGAAAAGAAGAGAGGGAAGGTGACCACAAAAATTAGAGTGATGAGGGCTTCCCTGGTGGCGCAGTGGTTGAGAGTCCGCCTGCCAATGCAGGGGACACGGTTCGTGCCCCGGTCCGGGAAGATCCCACATGCCGCAGAGCGGCTGGGCCCGTGAGCCATGGCCTCTGAGCCTGTGCGTCCGGAGCCTGTGCTCCGCAACGGGAGAGGTCACAACAGTGAGAGGTCCACGTACCGCAAAAAAAAAAAAAAAAAAAAAAAAAAAAAATTAGAATGATGAGAGAAAACATGGGTCTGCACAATGTGTGGACCACACAAGCCCACCTGAACGGAATGTTGACGAGGCCTCTGGGAAGATTTAAACATTGGCCAGATATGTGTTAAGGGAAGGAATTGCTGGTAATTAGTTGAAGCATCATAAAGCATTATTTATTCTGTTTAAAAAGACACTTTGTTAGATAAGATTGAAATGGGGGGAATTCTCTGGCGGTCCAGTGGTTAGGACTCCGTGCTCTCACTGCAAGGGCCTGGGTTCAATCCGTGGTGGAGGAACTAAGATTCCACAAGCTGCGCGGCCAAATGAAAAAAAGACTGAAAATGGGTAAATGATATGAGGCCTGGGATTCGTTTCACAATAAATGCAATGGATGGGAAGGTGTGGGACATAGACGGGACAAGACTGGTCCTGCAGATAATTGCTAAGTTAGGTAAAAGAAACCAAATTTAGTTTAATTTGTTGGAATTCTACAACAATCTCAAAACTTTGAAATGTACCGTGACTATTTTAAATGTATGTTAAAAATATTTACTGAACAAATAATCTATGCTTGTGATAAAATGCAAAATAATACAAATAGATATACAGTGAACATCTCTCTCGAGTGACCTATGAACGCTCTCTCTTGTGTGTTCTTCCAGAAATACTTTGTACATATACAGGCATGTATATGTATAGGTAGCCCCATTTACACAGATTTTTTTTAACATTATCCACTATTCTGTACCTTGTGTTATTTTTTACTTAATATATTTGGAGGCTATGCTATTTCTTTTCTTTTCTTTCCTTTCTATTCTTTGATTCCTAGTATACAGATGATCCGTAAATTATTTACCTTCTCTGCTAGCTATGCAATTCCAAGTGTTCTCTAGTCTTCTGCTATTACTGAAATGTGGTCAACATTTTTGCAATTAAGTATTTGCACATATGTATATCTGTAGGATCTCACCAACACATGACTCAGATTGTTACGTGTGGGCAAAGTGAATGCTGACATGGCCTAGAAAACAGTAGCACACGGAACAGCTGACTCAACTCTGCATGTATGTGTTAAAAGTCACCTTCTCGTAGTTAAACTTCTTTATATGCTTTGTGTGTACGGGAGTGCTTGTCTAATGTTTCACCCGTTCTCATCAGTGCTAGGAAAGAGGTCATGCTATCCAGAGATCTTCCATGAAAATAATCACAGGAAACATTGCATAAAATATTGCAAAGATGAAGACGTGAATGAAAGGACAATCCAAATGTCCAAGTTGGCAAAGGATCTGAATAGAATTTCTCCAAAGAAGAAGAAGGTATGTATATGGCCAATAAGCACATGAAAAGATCTTCAACAGCATTAGCCACCGGAGAGATGACAAAACCACAATGAGATATCACTTCACACTCTCCAGGGTGGACAGCATCAAAAAGTCAGATAATATCAGGTTGGCAAGAATGTGGAAAAGTGGAACCCTCATACACTGCTGGTGGGAATATAAAATGGTTCAGCCACTTTGGAGAATAGTCTGGCAGTTCCTCCACAGGTTAAGTATGCAGATACCATGTGAAGCAGCATTTCTGCTCCTTGGTGTATAGATCCAAGAGAAATGAAAACGTGTGTCCACCCAAAACTCTGTACGTGAATATCATAGCATCATTATTCATGATAGATAAAAAGTGGGAACAGCCCAAATGTCCATTAAAGGATGAACAGGTGGACAAAAAAGTGATATACCCATAAAATAGAATATTACATGACAATAAAAAGGAAGCACACTTCTGACACATGCTACAACATGGTTTGAACCTTGAAAACATGCCAAGTGAAAGGAACCAGTCACAGACAACACACATGGTGTGATTCCATTTACATGAAATGTGCAGAATCGGCCACAGAGACAGGAGGTAGATGAGTGGTGCAGAAGGGTGAGGGTTGGTGTGTTGGAGGGCAGTGTTGGGGGAAAGTGGAGGAACTGCTAAGGGGTACAGGCTTCTTTTGGGGGTGAAAAAATGTGAAAATGATCTCAGTGGAGGCACTACTCTGTGAATATGCTACAAACCATCAAATTGCACACTTTAAATGGGTGAATGGGTACGGTGTGTCAACTGTATCTGAAGAAGCTGTCTACAAAAAAGATTAACAAGTGACAACTAAAAAGGTAAGGTTTTGCTTTCTTTCTTCTAACCTCGTGAAATTAAATTGGCTAAAATCTCCCCCAACTTTAATCTTTACGATAAATAAGAAAAGGAATACTATTTTCTAGAGGAAACGATGTAACTATCCAATTCTATGCCAAGTCCCCAGGGTAGAATCTGAAATGCAAGTGTTTCTCTCTGACAATCAGAAGCTGTAAATACTTGTCACAAGAAAATTGAACGTAGCATCGCGTGCCCAAGGCTGTGGTCCTTGCCATGGTCTGCTCACATAAACCATGCTGTCTTGTGCCTGACACCGAAAGCAGCTTGTGTCTGTCTCCCAGTAGCAATGCTTTGCAGCACGGCTCAGGTGTGGAGTCCTAACCAGACAAGAGGGACCTGTCTAGGTGGTGTTTCAATAAATAATCCACTTATTGAGGGCCACTGCAGCAGAACCTCCAAGTCCAGCCAAGCAGCTGTCAGGGGCCACTGTGGCCATAAGAATGGCGCCCACTCCAGCAGAGCAGGTGGCCCCGTGTCCAGTATCTGAGACAACAGATCTCACGCCAGTGATTGACCTCACAGGGCATGTTCCCTTCTGAGTAGGTGGGTCTTTATTAGAATCAGGGCAGTGCGGCAATGTGTTTTCCTTCTGCCTGGCTCAGAACTTTCCATCTTTCACAGCTGAAAATCCAAAGGGCTTTGCTTCGCTCCAGCTCTATGGACCGTTTTCAGTGCCAACGATGGACAGTTATGCTACTAGCCTTTACAAGGCATTCTCGTGTCCATTTTCCTCTTCCTGGTGGCAATGGACCACGTGGACTTGCCCCAGACACACACCCCTGGTAGCTGGTGACTCTCCTGAACGTGACTCTGCTTGTCTCTCCCCCTTAGGAGTGATGACCTCAACGGTACAAAGTAAGTTAAATGTATTCTGACATTTCAGGTTATACTGGAACTAATTTATTCTAAAACACAAACCCAAATATGCACAAAAATTTAGCCGTAATATGCCTATACCTAAGTTCTTTGTACTCGAGAAAAAAAAAGAAGATGAGAATACTTAAGTGCCCAAGAAAACAGACTGCTTAAAATAGAACTGTGATGTAATGAAACTGGATTTGTGTAGCCATTTTAAGTTATCCTGTAAAGGAACATTTAGTAACCTGGGGACCTCGTATCCCATGATGGCACACAAGCGGCATCAACCCCTTCCATGTCTCCAGGCACTTGAGGGGATGCTCTTCCAGTGCCTTTGATCACGTTCTGTGTCACAGCTGTCTCTTAGCCATCCTTGAGAACTTCACTCAAGGTCTGAAGTCTTCCTATTCCTTCCAAGAACCCCTCTGCCCCATATCCCCAAATCTCCTTCATAGGAGGTATCTCTCCAGCACTTACTGCCTAGAGCTGTGATTATATCTTATGTACCTGAATCCCTCATACACTGTGAGCTCCCAGTCAAGGCCATTCAGGAATAACACAGCACAATGGCTTGCTGGAGCTGCCGTAATAAAAGACCACAGACGGGGTGGGGGCTTACACAACAGACATTTATTGTCTCCTGGTTCCAGAGGCCAGAAGTTTGAAATCAGGAAAGGCCACGCTCCCTTATACACCAGGAAAGGATCAGCTGCAAGCTTCTCTCCTGGGCTTGTAGAAGGCCAAGTTCTCCCGGTGTCCCTATGTCATCTCCTTTTTATAAGGACACAGTCGTATTGCATTAGGACCCACCTTAATGACCTCACCTTAACTTGATCCAGAACCCAATGCTTTTGCATCTGTTTGCTGCTTTGAACAGGAATAGTTGGGGCCACGTTTAACTTTACACACGCAATCCTACTCAGCCAAGTACACACAACTGAGATGTGTAATTTTAGATATACCCTCAAGTCAAACTTTGTGGACCCCCGAATTTCCCACAATTCCCGTTTCATCGTAAGTACACTGTTGAAGTCGCGTCCTCTCCAGCGCCTCCTGGTCAGCCTGACAGTGGGTGACATGTTCCATCTGGCTGTGTTGCAAAAATTTAAGGAGGGAAGTTGGTGAGGTGTTGCCGTGCGTGTCTCTGTTGCAGACTCAGACACGCTGCTCTGATCCACGCAGGGCTTTGCAAAATATGCATGATTCTGCCCATTTTACCCGTGAAGCCTGAGGTCCCCCGGGGAAGCAGCTTTCCCCCAGGGCAGCCCAGTCACCCAGGGCCACTCCACCGGCCACGGTGCAGACTTCCAGGTCCTGGAATGAAGTAGGGTCGGGGCAGCCAGGACTCCGCGAAGAGGCAGCCAGACTCTTGCCCAGAGCTCAGTCCAGGACCCGAGTAAGCGCCCCTCATAAACACAGAGCATGGGGGAGGGCAAAGCAGAAGCAGCTTCCTCTCTCATTTTCTATTCCCACTCGACTTCTCCCCGTGGGCTTTGTTTTCAGAGAGTGAGGCCTGTGTTTTTTGCCCGTTTAGGCTCACTGACTACTGATAAGGACCTCGCGTGGAACAGAGCCCGAAGTCCCCTCCCATCCAGGACAGCCCAGGCTGAACCAGAGACACCGCAGTTGGGGTCCCAGGCGTGGAGGTATCCCTGCCCCGACGAAGGGTTAATCCAGGGAGGGAAAGCAGTGCAACAGCATAATACAAAACACACACACAAGAGAGACCAAGAAGACAAGGCAAATAATATGATAGAAAGCTGAGAGGAAAGAGCCCTCAATGACAAAAGAGAGAGAACGGGCTGGAATGGTCCTGGCTGTTGCATCCTTGCATAAGAAGCTGGATGCGCGTCGTGAAGACGGAACGGAGACACCAGGGTCCCCGTGGGTGGGGAAGGCCACTAGTTGTGTTTCTCACGCAGGAAACATTCAAAGACCAGCGACTGGACAAAGAGAGCGGAGTGGATGCTGAGTGCTGAGTGCATTGCTTGGATTCAGACCATTTTAGTTACGAGGTTAGAGCTGGCATGAGGGCCTGGGACCCAAGACAGAGGGCGTCTTACTGTCTATAGAAAACTTGACCTATTTCTTTGGGGGTGAGGGCAGAGTGCCTGTGGGGCTTCTGAGGCTCTTTCTGGGATTTGGGGACCACCCCCCTACCCAGCAGTACTTCACACATCTCCCAGCGTGGAAGCAGGACAGGCCGGTCACTGCTTCCCAGCCCATGTGGCTCAGGAGAAATAAGCAGGCTGTTTACTTGCCTTTAAACAGGCATTGCCAGGGCTGGTGCCACTGCACTCAGTTCTTCAGGAGGGGTGCCTCACTCAGCACAGACACCAGAACACGTACTCTCCAACTGTGGGGAGAACGGTCGATGTGAACCAGAGTCCTCACCGAGGGACCTCCGTGTGGAAATGGTCCTTCCCTGCTGCTACTACAGAGTTACAGAGCCTGCCTGCACAGCGGGTCCCCGGGTTGCCACTGCAACCTCACAGGAGAGTAAAAATAGACCATGAGTGAGTATAGAGACAGAAGGGGATAGGAGGGGAGGGGGGAGGACAGGAGGGAAGCCCTATGATCCATGGAAGAGCCCAGTGGGTTGAGAAAGAATCCCCCTTCTCCTGTGACAAAGCGAGAGAGCGGCATGGACATATATACACTACCAAACGTAAACTAGATAGCTAGTGGGAAACAGCAGCACAGCACAGGGAGATCAGCTCGGTGCTTTGTGACCACCTAGAGGGGTGGGATAGGGAGGGTGGGAGGGAGATGCAAGAGGGAGGAGATATGGGGATATATGTATATGTATAGCTGATTCACTTTGTTATAAAGCAGAAACTAACACGCCATTGTAAAGCAATTATACTCCAATAAAGATGTTAAAAAATAAAGAAAAAGAAAAAGAAGTCCCCTCCTCTCTGCTTGTCTTCCTCCCAGGGAAGGAAACTAGCAAAAGCCACCTGTCCCCCAAAACCCCATCAACCCCGCCCTCCCCCATCCCTCCTCCACCCTCCACTGCCACCAAGAGTCCTCAACAGCTGAGAGCATATTCACCAGAGGTCTTTGTTTTCTCTCTGGAAAGCAACCGGACCCCCTCCCCATCTGGAGGACCCAGGCAGAGCTGTGCCAGTAATCAAAAACACAGTGCCTTTTTAAAATTTTCTTAGGAAATGACAAGATGAAAATCAGGATGAAGCAGGAGTAGCCAGGCCTTAGATAACCTTATCACCTAGGTAACTTTGAATAAAATATTCCTGAGATGATCTTGAGACTGCAGTGCAGTGATGAATCGGTGAGGAATTTGACATCAAAGGGCATCGTGTTCATTTGGCAGAAACCGAAGAGAAATATTCACATTCAGTCGTGTGAGAGAAAGAATTTCCTCTTCATTAGACAAGTCGTCCTTAGGGGATAATATATAACATTGCCTAATTTGGGTTTTCTTGAACATCCCCAGGAAAACTGCTCTTTATAGGAAGCGGTTTCCCATGGTGGCTGGTCTAAAAGATTCCTGGTCAGAGACCGCCATCTGCTGGACAGAGGATGGGCCAGAGGCTAATGGTTTCTGTTGTTTGGGGCTCTGAGAAGGCAGTGTTGGGAAACAACTACAAATGAGTTACTTTGGAGAAGAGTTTAGACAGATAAATGAGGCTCAGCCACTATCTGATGCCCAGCCGAGAGTTCCTGAATCACCTGAGCTTTCCCCAGGGCAGTGTCGTGGAGAACAAGCCTTCACAACTTTCCCAACCGTGAGCGGGTTGTTAAAATGAAGATTCCCCAGCCTCTCCCTGGACAGTCCATTTCAGGAGGGTGGGTGGGGTCCTGAGACTCAGCGTTTTGAGCACACCCCCCAGGCAATTCCATCATCGCCCTGGAAAGGAAGAGGGGTCATGAAAGGGACGAGGGCTGTGGGGTGGGACCCATCTGGACTCCTGCCACTGCTCTGGGACCTTGGACTAGCTGACACCCCCAGGACAAGGACAGAGATCCAATCCCATCACCCTTCTGCTTTCCCGTCCACTGCAGGAGAAGGTCCAAGTTCCTCAGTGGGACATAGAGGCTCATCTGGTCTCCTATGCCCACTCTTTCTCCTCCCTTCTCCAGCCAGCCCCGTTCCTCCTTGTGTCCACTGGGAAGACCAAGCCAGGGTGATGACCTGTCCTGCACGCTGCCCCTCAGAAGCCCACCTCGACACAAGACGCGGACATGCCTGGGAGTCCACAGACTTTGGAGAAAAGAACAAGAAACGGTCCCTGGGCCCCAGAGTCACAGCCCATGCAGTCGACATCAAGTTTCCCTTGGTACCTCTAAGAAAGCCTCCCCGGTAATGGTAGATAGGCCAGGTGGAGGCTCATGGGTGCACCGATCATCACATGTTGTACAGGACAGCGGTTCACTGTACATGCGTCCCATGCAATTACTATTAAGGTTTCCCTTTGTTCTCAAACCCAGGGACGGTGAACGTTTTCTGAAAATGGTAAGCATTCAGGCTTTGGTCTACTCCACTGCCGTTGCATCAGTATTGGGGGAGGGGGAAGGGGACAGCCTAGGCTCTGTGCAGCTGACTTGGTTGCATGGCTCTCCTCACAAAACTCTAAATAGGAAAGCAGGTGGGGACCGGATGCAGCCCAGGGACGCAGTGTGCTGGCCCTGATGTAGAGGAGACCTAAGCACACACTGCCTCCTCCCCTACCCTTCTGTCTGTCTCCTTTCACACCTGCTAGTTTTGTGTCTGATGGTCCTTCCTTCTGAGGTGCAGCGTGAATGGAGCAGTGTGGTCAGGTGGCCCTGCTGCCGGGCGGGCAGTGGGCAGGCGGGTTCTGGTCACCGCAGAAGGGGATGGTCTTGGCTTTGACTGACAAGGACATTGGCGTTACTGGCACGACCATGAGGGATCGGCCTTGGGGTTATCACCATCAGCTGTGCTACTCTCTCTCAGGTTAAGTCAGACGTACTGAACCGATTAGGAAATTAAGGCTCAGAGAGGCTAAAGCACGAGTGACCTGCGTGTCTGACCTGACAGTGTGCGTTCACCTGAGCCTGAGTCTGAATTCTTCCTGAAGGGAGGATACCTGCCCTGGGAAGAGCACTCTGTCCACTTTCCCTCCATGATTCCTGTGGGCCTGTCCACGTGGACCTTATTTATAGCTTCCAAATATCGGCCCCCAGCTACCTCCAGGCTTGCCAGGTACTTTCTGAGGGACAACACAGCTCAGCGTGCTCTCTCCCTCTCTCTCTCTCTCTCTCTCTCTCTCTCTCTCTCTCTCTCTCTTTCCTTCTCCCTCTCTGCCTCTCTGTCTCTCTCTCTTTCTTTCCCCAAAGGCTGTTTCTGTGTCACCAGCCCTTCGCCGAGGAACACCAAGACCAACGCCAGCAACGTCTTCAAGCCTTAGCCATTCTGAATCCAAGGGCACCAACTTCCATGGAGTGTATGGGATGGTTCGGAAAACTCAACATCTTTAAAAATCTTGCATGCAAGGACTGGCCCTCACTGACCACACATTCAGGGAGAGCACTTCAGTGCCCCTCATACAAGTGCTAGGATACCACCCAAAGATGGACAGACTTAGTGGAGTCCTTCCTTGTCTTTCCACTGGGGCATGTACGGCCCTCGCATTACACAGGATTCACAGAGCCTCGCCCAGGCGTGGACCACAGCCTGGGAGCTGCTAGCACTTGCAGATGGAAGAGGTGCACCCATTATCTCCCTGCACCAGTGCCCAGCACAGTAAGAGACACAGCATCCTCCAGGGGGCCCGGAGCCATCTGGGATCCACCAAGGAGATGCAAGCAGGACACGGGACAGGAGCGGAAGTGTGCTGCGGCCGGCCGACATTGCCTGTGAGGTCCTGCCCAGGCTGGGAGGAAGGAATTCTTCCACATCTCCGGCTTCTACTGTATTAGCGGATCTGGGACGAGAGGCCCAGAGAGCCCATCAGAGCGAGCTGACGTTAAGACAAAAGTGGAGCATTTCCTGCTCTGTGCCGTGGCCCACAGCTGGGAACAGACCAGGGGTCCCTGCTGCTCTCCAGCCTCCAGCTTCTCCCGCTGTCCCGGCCCCCAGCACCTGGAGGCACGGCGCCCCTCCCCGCGGGTTGCTCCTTCACATTCCGCCCCCTCAAAGAGTCACTCGATGCATTTGTCCTGTCACTTCACCTGGCTTTATTTTCCCTGTTGGGCGGGCCACTATCTGAAATGATCTTATTTGTTTCGGTGTTTAATTGTTTACTGTCTGATTGCAACCAGAAGACTCGATTTCTGGTTCGGCTGTCCACACTCAGTGCTTGACCTTGGGTGAGCTGTTTCCCTCTCTGCCCCATCAGCTAGTGTGCCTGGCATGACCCAGCACAGTCCTCCGTGGGCCGCCAGGTCTTCCCTCCAGTTCCATCACTTCTCTTCCTTCCTTTACTGCATCCCCGAGGGAAGGACGTCCTGAGCAGGCAAGCATCGATAGGGGCCAGGTTCATCACTCGGGGAGGCACCTGCCATCTGTTTCTCAGCAGACTCCAGAGAAGAGGAATCATAAAAATTCATAAAGGAACAGGCAGAACTAGTAGAAAATTTAAACCAAAACATCTGTGGGTGTGCTGTAGAGCCCAGGACTTTAAATCCCAGAACCCTTCCTTCCAGAAGAAAGAGGGCTATCTAGCTAGAGACTGGGGTACAGTCCATGAGGGACATGGGCCAGAGAAGAATCCCATAGATACAGAGAGAGAGAGACACAGATAGAGAGAGAGAGAGAGAGAGAGAGAGAGAGAGAGAAAGGGGGAAGGGACAGAGAGAGGGACAGACAGAGAGAGGGAGAGACAGGTTAAGATGGGAACAGAGATGGGGAGAGAGCCTGGGGTGGGCAGGGCAAAGGGCTCATGCTATAGAACTAAAATCTGTACAGAGTCATATGTTCACTCACTTCCATTCCACTCTTGATTTGTGGCTGGGATGGAAATCACAGGGGTGAGAGGGCTGCCACACTGGTGAACTGTGTAACTCTCCACTTTTCCTCCCTCCACTCAGGAACTGGACTAAAAGACGCGGTCCCACTGGGCCTGGTTTCCTGCCCGCACACCCATCACTGTGAATTCCCCCCGGGGGAAGTGGTTCAGTTTCAATCATCAAGTGGGACCATAGATCATTCTTCAACCCAGGGCCTCATCCATCCCTCCCTACATATGTGTGTTCCAGGGCTGCAGCCCATCTCTGGATCCCCTGAAGGGGTCTGTGTGATGACTGGACTCCGGTCTGGCCCCAGGGCAGACCCCGTGGCCAGCACCTCTGGAAAAACACAGCCCACCCTGTGTACAGAGGACCTGCCTCTTCTCTCAGGCCATCTTCCAATCTTCACCCTCAGCAGTAGGGATGTCGTCTAAATTCTAGCATCTCACGTCTAAACTGTATCCTCTACATTCTGTCTTGACCTCAGAAGCAGCACATAGGTTGTCTTCCACATCGTATATAAGGAGAAATTTAGTACTGCTACATTAAACTTGGCCCCTAATTAATATTTTACTACTACTACTACTATTAAAGTTAGAAAGCAGGTTTCACGTTGATCTCACACAAAAGCTTTTTTGGAACTTGATGCGTGGCATATTGCTTTAAGAGTTTGCGTTCAAAGGTCAACCAGATGAATCCCACCCCATGTGCTGAGACCCTGACCAAATAGCGAGCCTGCCTGAATGTTGGCTAGGCCTCTTACTTATGCTATTGCTGTGTTTACTCTTATCTTGTCTTTATCAGAGAGTTCCACTGGATTGTGACACCTTGCATAGAGCTCGTCAGCAGGTTTCTAAATGGTTCTCCTTTCTGTAGCTTTGATTTCTCTCAGTTTCCTATGGAGTTGTTTGGTTTTCCTTGCAGAGACCCTTCAAGCAAATCCACTGACTCACCAGATTTGAAACAGGTGCCCTACCCACCCATCCATCCTCCCACCTCCACCCCACCCCGCCTGCTGGTTTGGCTTTGCTTCCCAGAGCAGTAAGCCCTGCAGCTGTCCTGTGGCTTGGAGCAGAGCTTCCACCCAGGTGGACACATCTGTTTCTGGCCCCTGAATCACTCACACTCAGCCCAAATAATTGGCCATGGAGCATGGCGTTCGCTGTAAAAGCTATGGAGCAAAGGGATTAGTGGCTTCCTACCAGGTGCGAGCTGCCAGCCCCACCAGAGCGCATGGCACAGACTCCCTGAATGCCCTCCCTCACAGCGGCGGGGAGGAGAAGAGAGAGACGCAGGGTGCCCTGCGGACAGGAGCGCTGTGCACAGCACTGGTCCCCAGTGCTCTCAGCCCCACTCACGCTGCCCTGATGATGGAATTGCACGACTTCCCTCCAGCTCCCAGCAGGTTTGCTCAAATGCGTCCTTTCTCCTACAGTGGATCCCGTTAAGCCGGTTATGTGGGTGCCCCCTGCACCCAGAGCTGCCCTGGGGGCCCCAGGTTCCAGGTGGGTGTTGATTTTCTATGTGTCAGACACCTGGGATCACCTCCCTCCCCACACTGCCTCCCCTCCAACAACAGTCCTTTATTCGAGACCCCCTCACCACCCTGGCTTTCTAGTCCATCAGTCCCCATCCATCCAACATCCGTATCAGCAGTCCTACCTTTCCACACCAGGCTCTGGGTGTGTGAGCTGACACTGTTAGGTGGCCCAGGGAATGTAAGCTGTGCACTGTCTGGGAACATTTCACGGGGGAGGCGCCACATCAAAGCCTCCTGGTAAATGGATGGAGGTAAAGTCTTGGCCCCAAGGCATTTGGTCAGCTGTGGCCAACAGTGTCCTTCCCTGGCCAGCTCATCACGACAGAGAGAGGGCCAAGCCAAGAGCCCAGCGCCCTGCAGTCTGCAACGGGCTGCGACACTGAACAAAGCACTGGCCTCTTCAATATAAAGGGAGGCTGGCCTAGAGGTCGGACATGGGGGCCAATCCCACTTCTGGGCCAACTCGCATGGTTGCTGCTGTATCCCTCAAGGGCCATGAGCCTAAGAATTCTGTGACCAGATGTGTCCACAGATTCCCAAAGTGTTCAACGTCCAAAAACACTGTCCTCAGAGGGGAGACATGAACATATATGCAACGTAGGCTGGAGATCAGTAGCTGCTTGGTCCTTTTTCTCCCTGGCTGCCATCCTGCCTTCTCTCAAGTTGGAAACCTTCAGAGAATTCGTTTTCTTATTCCAAAAGGCAACATGGTAGAGTAGAAAAACAGAGTCAGTAGGGATCAGTGAACTGGGTTTAAATTTCCACTCTGCCACTTTGTGGCAATATGACGTCAGCCAAGTCTAAGTGAATTCACGGACTTTAGGAAATAAGTTATGAAATTGACTCTCAAGGCCTTTTACATTCAGGGTAGCTGAAGAGCCCCTAAGACTCTGCAGGTCCCCGCTAAGCCAGAGAGTGTGCATTGTGCTCTTACATAAGTTATTATCCATGAAATCTACGTTGCAGTTTCCTTTTACCCACATATGCCGAAAGAGAGGGAACAGCCCTGGCAACCAACCTTTCAGCTGTCTGGGTGAACAGATGTGGCCAGACACTTAGTCCTCATTTTGACCATATTGGATGGCCCGGAAGCTCCCTAGGAAAGATGGGAGCAAGCAGGTGTCCCGCCTTGTCTGATGGATGCAGGCGCTCCCCAAACAGCCCGAGGGCAGGGGCCATGCCTTCCAAACACCTCATAACCGATTCTGAGTCACAGGCCCAACGACCCTGTCCTCAGGCCTCCCTCTGTCCGTGATGGTCCAGGTTCCAGACAGTCTTGCTAATTTCAACAGTGGGAATTAGATTAGCCTCCTCCCTGCAGCGTGAAGGGCTTCCCCTAAGCTGAAGACGGGCAGGAAGGAAGGAAGCAATTTTAAACGGTCCCCCAGGTTCCCCTCATGTTGGCAGTGAAGGCATCCCTCAAGCAAATTTCTGATGATGGGGCAGGAAGGAGATCTCAGCAAGTGAAATGGCATGTCACACACTCACTGGAAAACAACCCCACTGAGCCACTGATATCTAAGTTTGCCACCTCTTCTTCCTGAAAATAAGTGAAATGCTGCACGTCTGGAAATGACTGATACCAATGCCCAGACACCTCCAAATTTTTTTTTCATTTCTCCAATCTGGAACCTTCCACCTTAAGGATGCCAAAGGTGAAAGAATGGAAATGCCCCCAAATCCTAACCTGTACTTTTCCCAATGTCCCAGGGGTTTATCACTCCTCTTCCATCATTGAGCACCTGCCATGTGTCACACCTGGGGCTGGACGTGTCACGTGTGTTACTTGCAATATTCACAAGGATTTGGGGAGGGCGTGTTTATCATCCTTGTTTCAGAGATGAGAACTGCGAGACCCTAGGGTTAAGGAAGATATCTGAGCAGTGGCGTGTGGGAAGGAGAAGTGGAGGGAGGATGGAGAGAGAAGGCTCCTGGGGAAAGAGAACCAGGAACTCCACGCCTCTTGTTGCCACAAAGACCACAGGACAGGGACCACCCTCTCACTCCACCCATTGACTTATCCATTAACTCATCTGTTTATTGGACAAATTGTTACTGTCTCTTCCAGAGATGGAGGGACAAATGAAACGCCGTCTCTGCTCTTGACCGCAGAGCTCAGAGTCTAGAAGCCGAGGATGCACGGGACACCAGGATCACACACCTAGTGGGGCACCAGCTCCGGGACCGGGGACCACACTTCAAGAGAACTTTATGTAATCAGTTCCACAGAGAAGGAGCTATGATTATCAGTCATCCACATTATTGATTGGCTCTTCATTGGCTTGTTTTTAAAATCCTGATTAAAGAAGAGCATTTGGGGAATTGTTAATAATAAGAACTAAAAAAAAACGCTGAGTCCCAGTTTATCATTTATACTTACTGATTTATACACATAGTGATTTATACACATAGTGAGCATGGAGAAACCTCCAGAACCTGAGGGCATGTGATTCCATTTGTGCTAAGGCGCAGATGCCAGAGAACACTTGATTTCAAAGCTCACCTTACAAAGTATGCGGGCTTGAAGACACAGCTAAAAGGGAGCAGCGAGCCTCGCTTACCCCATGCTTTCTGCTCTGTGTTTAGGGCACTCAGTCCACATCTCCCACCCGGCAGCTGTGGCCTTTTGGGGGTCTTGGAGGACTTAAAAAAGGGACCATTTAGCTTTATGGTCTTTAATTTTTTTCACCAGCAGATGAAAGACAAAAGCTTATGAGAGTCAAACAAGATCCCTGAAATAAGTCTAATTCAAAACAAACAGCTTTCCCAGAGGCCTCATAAGCTGCGTCACTCCAGCTTACACACGAAAATGGACTTCTGACGAATCTCTCCAGGGCTTTGCCTCTTTGACTGAGAACAGGCTATGACTCCCCATGTCAAATATCAAAATTCCACACCACCGAGATTCCCTGCAGCAGATGGGGGGACGTACCACCATCAGCAATCCTGCTTCACTGATTTGATGAAGCCATGAAGAAGCTGTGAGACAGTAACAACAGACAGTAGACAGACGTATGTCCCAACCAGAGAGGAGATCTTCTAACCTTCCAAAGGGGGTTAGGAGGACAAGGGCCCGTCCATGCAGACCCGTTAAACTTTATCACAATGTCAGATGGCAGGAAGGAAGCAGCCCCGAATGCTTTCCTCCTGTTTGGACTTTTAGATCACATATCATTAGTGTTAGAGCTCAAACAATTCTTCATATGATTTCTCAAAGCACATCTGTACTACAGAGCTTACCACCTCACACGGTGATTTATTTTGCATGTCTGAGCCCCTTTTCCACTGGGTCGGAGACACACGCATCATTTCCCAATTCCAATCAGAGAACTTGGCATAAAATAGACCTTCAAGGAGATAAATGATCTGAAGGGATGGTTGAGTGAATACAGAGCTAGGGAGAATCCGAACTTGTGCAGGCAATTCATTGGTAAAAAGTCTTTCAAAAGAGGAAGTCATTTGAGAAGTTGTCACAGACAAGGGCCATCCACATGAGATCCCCACCTGTCCTGTCTGACCTCTCTGGTCGGGGGTCCTGTTGTCATGCACGGCTTCTCTGCCCTCCTTTCTCCAGGGACACTTTCACCCAAGTGTCCGAGGCCAATCTCACCCACGTGGTTTCTGCGATTTCCCTCTACGTCACTCGGGCTCTTCCTTTCAATCCGTCACTTGGTGAGGCAGTCTACACAAATGAAGTAGCTTGGGTGGTGTTATGGACTGAATTGTGTCCCTCCGAAGTTCATATTGCGAAGGCTTAGCCCCCAGTGTGACAGCATGTTGAGATAGGGTTAAATGAGGTCATCAGGGGTTCCCTAATCCAACAGGACTGGTGTCCTTATAAAAAGAGGAAACGATACCAGAGCTCTCTTGCTCTCTTTCCACACACCCATAGAAGAAAGACCAGGTGGGGACACAGTGAGAGAGTGGCCATCTACAAGCCAGGAAGAGAGGTCTCACCAGAAACCAGCCTAGCTGGCATCTCAATCTGGGACTTCCAGCCTCCAGAACTGAGAAAAAAATGTCTTGTCTAAGCTCCCCAGTCTGTGGTGCTCTGCTGTGGCAGCCTGAGCTGACTAATACCGATGGGGAGCATGAGAGGAGTGGGTAACAAAAGAAATGCTACGCGAGCTGAAGAGGAGGACTGTATGGCAGCACGTGAGAACCCAGTGGTAGAGCAGCCTGTGCATTCTTCTGATGTCTCCTACGTCCAAGACCGTTTTGGGCATCCTCGCCTCCTTCCCCGGAATGCTGGGCTTCTCCGGACTCGCCCTCGATCTTCTTACCTGCAGGCTACACGTGCTCCCTTGGTGATCTCCGTGTCTCCCACTCTGTGCTGATGACAAGCCATCTATGTATCACGCACAGCCCCCTTCCCCAGCCCCCAGCCAGTGTCTCCAGCTGCTTACTAGGAGTCCCGAGGTAATGAAAACTCAACGCATCCGAAACACTCTAGAGTCCCGAAGAAGCTGTCTTGGGCTGACTGCCAGCTGGGTACTTGGTACCACCACCCAGCTGGTGAACCAGGCAAAAAGCACCAGATCATCCCTGAATGTTACCGCCTTGTATGTATGTGTCCTTAATGTCTTTGGTCCTCCCCGGTTCACTCCACCCCATGCCACTCTCCCTGAGGTGGGACAATTGTGATGCCCTCTCTTTAGTGTTATTCTGTGCTCTAATTCACTCCCCACCGGTGATGGTGGTGGAGACTGATGTAAACGGGCTCGAGTGAAGCTGAGAGTTCCAACGATACATTCAAATTTGCCCTTGTCTTAAAGACCATATTTGGGGATTCATCTGTGTAGATTGTTCCTGTCTCTCTTCTCTCAACCTCTTCGATTGATTTCTTAAAAGTGGTACAAGCCTCCTTTGCTGTGGAAGGTGGCATGCTTTCTTAGATGCACTGGGCTATGAAGAGAAGAACTAGTGACTTCTAAACCTTAGGGAGAAATGTGATTCTCTTTGCCGTCTTAGGTTTACCATTTTTCAAAGTCATAGTGTTAAAATCTATAACACTAACACTGGGTGGTAAGCACAGGGCAAGTGGGTGCTCTGACAGCCACTGTGCTTGGTTTCTCTAATGGGGTCCATAGCCTCTTCTCTTTCCTGACCACGGGGGTGCCCTTAGCTTCATGTGGCTCACAGGGTTAAAACCAGAAGACCTTATTAGGGTTTGGGGCCAAAGCCTCATGAGTAATACATAGTGTATGCATGTCTGACCTTATCCACGAGGCATTTATCAACTCTGGAAAGCTGAGTGACAGTTCGTGGGAATTAAAAACACCAAAGCCATCTCAAGTCATGAAATAAAAAT
Organism: Phocoena sinus; assembly: GCF_008692025.1. Taxonomy (NCBI): domain Eukaryota; kingdom Metazoa; phylum Chordata; class Mammalia; order Artiodactyla; family Phocoenidae; genus Phocoena; species Phocoena sinus. The sequence continues at coordinate 99,429,750 of NC_045771.1, forward strand.
CTGGATGACTTTAGTGTAAGAGCTGTGAATCAGCAAGGTCAGCAGTGCATCTTCTGGCAGGGCTCTGCATTTGTGGATTTGCCCTGTGCCTGGAGACGGCCCATGACTCAGAGACCAGTCGCCCAACACCGCCCCCCCGCCCCATTGCCTTGACAACCCAAGCTGTAGTGAAGGCCATGAGTCTCCTCCCAGTTTTGCTTCCTGGTACCAGTAAGTGCATTTTTCTATTTCTTTGCCTTTCTGACAGGCCTGCCTGACTCTTGGTCCCCTGAAAAGGCTCTCCTTTTCCATTATGTTCTCTGGAAATTTTTGGTAGAAACATAACAAATTTCACATTCCATTCAGCCAAATAAAAAGTGGATGAGTGAGAAACAAAACTGAATTTTTTTAATTGAAGTATAGTTGATTTACAATATTGTGATAGTTTCAGGTGTACAGCATAGCAATTCAGTATTTTTACAGGTTACATTTCATTATAGGTCATTACAAGATGTCTATAATTCCCTGTGCTTTACAGTAAATCCTTGTTGCTTATCTATTTTATATACAGTAGTGCGTATCTGTTAATCCCATACCCCTAGTTTGTCCCTCTCCCACTTCCTCTCCCCTTTAGTAACCACAAGTTTGTTTTCTATATCTGTGAATCTATTTGTTTTTGCATATATATTCATTTGTATTATTTTTTAAATTCCACATATAAGTGATATCATACAGTATTTATCTTGCAATGAACATTGCAAGATATGTTGCTATGAACACTGGGGTGCGTGTATCTTTTCAAATTTGAATTTTTATCTTTTCCAAATATATGCCCAAGAGTGGGGTTGCTGGATCATATGGTAGTTCTATTTTTAGTTTTTTAAGGAACCCCCATACTGTTCTCCATAGAGGCTACACCAATTGACATTCCCACCAACAGTGTACGACGGTTCCCTTTTCTCCACATCCACGCCAACATTTGTCATTTGTAGACTTTCTGATGAAATATTGCACTTACTTTGAAGGCATTGTTGAATTATTTTCACTGTGTATGTAGTGCTTTGATTTGGCAGAAAAACTGGTTTCAAAGAAATGTGTCACAGTGTCTTGTGACAATTTCCTAATTGTACAAGAAGATAATCTGTGTGAGATGCCTGGTGAGAGCACATCATTGCCGGCAGAGTCTCAGGACCTTTTCAGAGCCAGGCTTCCTCCTGGGTGGGTTTGGATGGTCAACCACAGCACGGCCAACACTGAAGTCTATCTTAGCAGGATAGATTATCATGTCTGTGCTGGATCTAGTTTTGATTAGATTACATCATGTGACAGAAAGAATATCAATAAATGGAAAAGTGGAAAACAGCAGTTCTAATCCTTACTTCTAGGGTCCACGTGAAAATGCTCAGTAAACACTGGGCAGAGTTACGGTAAAGAGATTAGCAACTCCCAGAACTCAGTCTTTCCACACAAGACCTAAGTCCCTAGTTTCTTTTTCGGAATTTCCCACAGGATTAAGATACTTTGTCTAATACAGTTGGCCAACAGGCACATGAAAAGATGGTCTACATCTCTAATTATTAGAGAAATGCAAATCAAAACTGCAATGAGGTACCACCTCACTCTGGTCAGAATGGCCATCAATAAAAAGTCTACAAATAACAAATACTGGAGAGGGTGTGGAGAAAAGGGAACCCTCTTGCACTGTTGGTGGGAATGTAAATTGATACAGCCACTGTGGGGAACAGTACGGAGGTTCCTCAAAAAACTAAAAATAGTGTTGCCACATGTTCCAGCAATTCCACTTCTGGGCATATATACAGACAAAACGATAATTAGAAAAGATAAACGCACCCCTGTGTTCATAGCAGCACTATTTACAATAGCTAACACTTAGAAACAACCTAAATGTCCATCAACAGATGAATGGATAAAGAGTATGTGAGATATATACACACACACACACAATTGAATATTATTCAGCCTAAAAAAGAATGAAATAATGCCATTTGCAGCTACATGGATGGACCTGGAGATTATCATACTAAGGGAAGTAAATCAGAAAGAGAAAGACAAATACCATATGATATCACTTATATATATATATATATATATATATATATATATATATATATGTCGAATCTAACATATGACACAAATGAACTTATCTATGAAACAGAAACAGACTCACAGATGTAGAGAGCAGACTTGTGGTTGCCAAAGGGGAAGGGAGTGGGGGAGAATTGGAGTGGGAATTTGGGGTTAGCAGAAGCAAAATATTATATATAGAATGGATAAACAACAAGGTCCTACTGTATAGCACAGGGAAGTATATTCAATATCCTGTGAAAAATCATAATGGAAAAGAATATGAAAAAGAAAAAAAAATATATATATATATATATATGTCTGAATCACTTTGCTGTACACCAGAAACTTACACAACATTGTAAATCAATTATACTTCTGTTGTTTTAAAAAAAGATAATTCGTCTGGTTACTTCCATTTAGAATTTTTTTAATATAGAAGAAATAGAACCTAATAGATCATGACAAGTTAAAAAAATTAATATTTATTTTCTCCTCTTATTCTTTTTCTCTCTTTCTCTCTCTCTCCTTTCCTTCTTCTCTCCCCTCTCCCTTCCTACCTATTTCACTCTCTCATTTTATTTTTTATGGAGATTTAACATGAAGCGAACTAATCTTAGTGCAGCCCTTCACTAATGTCAGTGAAGTTTTACATATATATACAAGTGTGGGTACATCCACCCAGATCAAAATTTAGAAGAGCGCCCAGAAATTTTCCGTGTGCATCATCCCAGTCAATAAGCAACCCCTCCCCACAGGCCACCAATGGGTAATCATTTTTCTAACATCTATCACCATTTATTAGTTTTGTCTTTTAAACATTGAAATCATGGAATATTTTTCTGCATTTTCTTTTTTTCTCTCAACATAAAGACCGCAAGATTCATCCATGTGTGAGATATATCAATGGTATATACCACAAGTATATCAGTACTTAACTTCTCCATTCTTGATGGACGTGTAAGTTGTCTTCAGTTTTTGGCCATTATAAATAAAGCACCTATGAACATTTATGTTCATGACTTTTGGAGGAAATATTTACTCATTTTTCTTGGGTAAGAGGAAATGAACTTTCAAGGCATGAACTTTCCACTCCCTTCTAAGAGGGTAAATGAGAATCAATAGCACCAAAATCAGTATTACATCTAGGGAAACCACCGACACTAATGCCAGTATGAGGTACCGGAAGGAACCAGGGGCAGGCATTCTTATCACATCCCATTTCACTACCAGTTAGACCTTGCAGAGTCCTGTGGCCCCTGGAGAATGTGCACCATCGAGACGTAACCAGGTGGGGACTCCAGCTGCAGCTGCCCAGGTGTGTTATGGCAGAGTCTGCAGAACTTGATCATCTTGACTTTCCACAGAACAACACACAGCTCCATCTCCAAGATGAAATTCAAGTCACCATACTTCATACACCTACCACGAAAAGAGAGGCACAATGCTTAAGGAGGCAAACCTGCTTTATATCGCAGTCAAAGATATTAGTCATAACTACCATTCAGTAAATCCATGCCTTGCCAGGCCCTGTATTAGGAGTAGGACAGCATTTACCTTTACAATGGCAATTTTATTTGCCCCATTTACCCCATTTTGTGGATTAAAACCATGTTTATAAAAGCTAATGTATTCAGGGTCTCACAACTAAAAGCTGTTTTAATTGACTCAGCCTGAACTCCCAGCACTGACTTGAGATCTTTGAGGGCAGGAAGGATGTCTAACAATAATTATAGCAACTGTGACTATTGTATTTCTATAAAGAAGAAAAGAAAGGAAAATCTTTAAACCTAACAATCTATACTTCTCTGCATTCCTATTTTATTTGCAGAACGCACAGAAGAGCAGAAAAGACAGAGAAGTACCGACTACCATGAGAATGATCAACCCTAGAATGGAAGTGTAACTCAATAGCTCAGAGAACATAGAGAAGCATCTCTCAATCCCTGAGAGCCATTGGGTCTTCAAAGAGAAGATGTTTGAACTTGGCTTTGAAGGTGGACTATTCTTTCAGTAAACACAGAAAAGAAGGTGGCATGTACTGACAAATTCTAAGGTTCAGCGTGAGCAAGGGTATAGAGTTACAGGAGAAAGTCTACAGAGATGATATTCAAAGACTGGTAAGCAGAGGGTGTGTGGCCCAGTGGAGTTGGGAAGTGTTTGTGTTGGGAGTGACAACAGGAAAAGGCTGGGAAGAAAGTACAAAGTGTCCTGACTGTCTTGCTAAGTAAGGAGTTTATTCAATAAAGAGGAAATGAAGAATAAGGCATGCAAACAGAGTGGGTTTCAGTTAAGTAGTTATGGAGATGGTTACACACACCCCTGACATTTCAACAAACACTGGATTAGTCAGGATAGGCTAGTTGTACTTGATAACAAATAAGCCAATGTGTCTGTGGCTTAACAGAACAAAATTTTAGTAATCACATAAAAGTGTATTGCAGGTCTGGGCAGCCACTTTCCAAGCAGAGACTCTTAAATCCAAGCAGTGACTCTTAAATCCAAGCAGCTTCCAAAATGGGGGCCTGTCACCCCAGCACAGGACTTCCACAGGTGCACAACAGGCAAGAGCTCTTGACTGCCACAGGTCAGAAGTGACGTCTGGTAATTCTGCTCACAGCTTGTCAGCTTGAAGAAGTAGCAGGGCACCATCTACCTGCAAAGGAGCTGAGAGACAGAGTCTTCCTGTGCCCAGCAAGGGGTGAAGAATGGGGTATAATGAAGCATTAGCAATCTCTACGACAAACACTGAGGAGTTAAATTTTTATTTGGTTTAGTCACTGCTGAATGACTATCAATGTCAAACATTTCTCTATCATTTCTTCCCTTATAATTTTAATTTGTGGTTTTGGTTCAGAGCAAATCCTGCTTTTCACATATTTTGCAACTTAATTATTTGGGTTAGAGAGTGGCCTTCGTTTACTGTTCACTTGGAAGGAAAGAAGTATTTTTGAACTGTAATTATGTTGATTTAGTAGTCACACTGTTAAATTTTAAAAATTGAAACATTCTAAACAAAAAGTTTGCCATGTGGTGTAGATTGCAAATTCCAGTTGGCTTTGCACAGAGAATCTCAATACACAGAATATAGCTCCTCTGCAGCCTCCACCTTTCATTCAGCCCACGTGTCCCTGTACCATACACTCACCTGTCTGTAAGGCGAGCGGTGAACACCCCCGCTGCTTTCTCCCTCCTCCAGCTGAGGTTTTTGTCCCTTGGTGCCCCGCCCAACAGGAGCCCAGAAGTACACTTAGCTGCTGAGTCCAAGCCAGCTTCCATGGCTGCCTTTCCAGGCTTTCGACTTGGCTTTGCTCTACCTACACTCCCAAATTTTGGAAGGATCTGCCAGTGCCTCCTAGGATTCTACCCCAGCTGGTCACCTGATCGCCAAATTAAGTTTGTTTGGAAGCCAGATTTACTTGCATTCATCAACAGAGTCCAGGTCAGTGTGGGGAGTTCAGAGTAACAGTCCAAGGAGACTGAAGGAGAAGGACTAAGAAGGACTAAGTACACATCCATGACCAGTGCCAGGAGGGCTTCCAGTACATGACTCATCCCTGTTGTTCTAAAAGAACCCAGCTCTGAGCTCCCCTTGAAGGAGGTTGGCCAAAACACCCATGTCACTCGTTCGATCTCCCTTGGGATTCCCACTGGCTGGTTGAAAAACCAAGCCCAGGGCTCACAGGCTTCTGAATAGGTGTGATTCTTCTCTCTGACCATGGTATCTTTACCACATGTCCTTGTTCAAAGTCAGCCTTCATCATGCCCAAGGAGGGTGAGAGAAGACCCAGTTTGATGCATCTCCACCATCCCAGAGTTCCTCTGCTTAGTGGCAGATGCCACAGGCATTCTCTGCAAAGCCCAGGAGTAGCAGGTAGATGGTCCAGGACTGTGGAGCCCGCCTCGCTGATTCCTCTCCCGCCCAGGAAAGTCCACTTGCCAAGTGTCTGTCTGTGCCCTCTCTTATTTGAAACCCACCAAAGCCTCCTTCGACTGGATCCTTCTTAATTTGCTGAAGGGTCCGATAGCCCTGGAAAACAGAGAAACAGAGGAGTAGTTCTCACATCCACCAGTGATGGCCAAGGGCTGCTTCTTGAGGGAAGGACCATGAAAATCCAGGTTGAGTTTGTGTGCCCTGTTGTTTTAATTCCTGTTCATCCCACCTCGTTTCCCTGCACCAGGAAAGAAGTCAAAATGATAAGACTCAGCGCCTTTTACTGAGTGCCTTTTATGCACCAAACACGTTTATCAGTGTAATATCCGGAATCTTCACAAATGCCCTAAAAGCATTCCCAAGTCACAGATAGGAAAAAAGCTGCTGAACCAGTCTTGGTTCAGAGCTCACACTCAGGCCTCCCCACCAGACAGGGCCTCAGGGCCTAGGACACCAGAAGCCATAGCCAGGCTGCACCTACAAGACAAGGCTGCACCTAGTACTTCTGAAGTGCTGGGAGCCTCCATTACTGATACTTTACACAGAAAATGCAGACAATAATCCTTATACTAGTTGGTTCTCCAGAGAAACCAAACCAGTAGGAGAGAGAGAGGGAGATTTTAAGGAATTCCTTCATGTGTTTGTGGGGTCTGGGAGTGCCTGCAATTTGCAGGGCAGCTTGCAAATTTAGATGAGTTGAAGTTGCAGAAAATGTGAGAACTGAAGCAGGGTTTTTATCTTGCAGTCTTGAGGTAGAACTCCTTCTTTGGGAAACCTTGCTCTGTCTTTGCTCTGAAGAACTTCAGACTGATTGGATGAAGCCCACCCACGTAATGAAGGGTTATTTGCTTTACTTTCAAGTCAATTGATTGGAAATTGTCAATCACATCTTGAAATACCTTTCCAGCAACATCTAGACAGGAGTCTGAGCAAATTATTTGGGCACTGTGGCCTGGCCAAGCTGACACCATAAACTTAACCATCGCTGTTCCTATACTCAGTGCAATACGGGGTTGAAAGCGTTTTTCTGCTCAAGGTGGCTTCCCCTGACAAATGCAGGAACTGCCTAGGGTTGTCACTCAGTCCGAGGTGCCAGATGAAGCCCGAGGTGAGACCTGTCCAGGGGGCTCCAACCCCGCACCAGGCCCCGCCAGCTGTCCCCGCTCAAGGACAAGCTGAGGACACCCTCCTCTTGCTGGCTTTCAACTCTTGAGATTTTTTTTTTCTTTCAATTTGTTTGTTTTTGTTTCCTAATCTTTGAGGATATATTTATTCTGTTTTAAAAATACTTAAGCCCTTGTAACTCTGCATGTTTCATAAATTCCGTGTTTCTGATTTAGTGCTGTTTTTAATTGCTTTCCTTTTACATTCTTATCCTTTTACCATCCATCTTCTAAATCTTCAAGTTTGCCGATTTTCCTTTTTTCCTTTTTTTTTTTTTTTTTTTTTTTTTTTACTATCTCAAAAAGATAGTAAAAGACCAATGGTCTTTTCATGTCATCAGCTTTTCTTTATAATTATTTTATATTCATTTAGTTCTCTTGCAGCCCCACAGGTATTTCTCCTTCCCTCAGTCTCCTAATCCTTTTTCATTCATGATGGATTTCTAGGCTAATTTTCTATTTCACTCGTTTTAGTCATCTTTCTTTGCTCTTGTGAAGATGTTTGTTTAGCTGATTCTTATTTTAATTTTGCTGTTTTAACTTTTTCTTCCTTTTTGTCATTTGTTTTACAGCTTTCACTTACCCACTCAATTTTTAAAGCATTTTGTTTTAATGATTCTTTTCTCCACCTTTCATTGCCCTCTTGGAGTTTCTTTTTTACTATTTATTTTCACGTGTCTGTCGTCTCGTGAGCGCTGGGACCAGAGTTTGATGGGGCCCTCCTCCGGGTAAGAATCACGGCACAGGCACTGACACGACCTGCATTTGCTTTTTTCTGTATTTGTTCAACTTAAATTTGCCCTGTATTTTATACTTTGTACTCGTCTTAAGTCACAGATATATACCTCACGGAAATAGGCCAAGTGTGGCCATGAAGACTCTGCCCGTGAAGAAACCACGACCAAAAGTGGACTAGCTGGGGCAGTGTTTCTCAGAAGGAGTTTGGGGAGCATCTGCCTCAGGACCACCTGGGGAGGATGCCAAACACAGCTCTGCCTACGCCAGAACCTTCTTCAGAATTTCCCCAGACGATTTGCATGTACATAAAGCTCGAGACCCACAGACCCGAGGTCCCTGGTTTAAAGACCTCTTCTTCCCTCCAGCTGGCCCTTCTGTCTTCCCATCTGTCTCCACCCAGAGTCCCCCACTTCACTCGGTCCCCCTGCAGCATGGGCATCTCTTTTCCAGGGCATTCCAGGTCTTGGCCCTTGCAGAGGGGCTTCTGAAACCACTGAGAGGAGTCATTTGGTCTGATCCCCACCCCTGAAAAGAGCTGGACACCTGAACTCCCATCCATTCAAGTCCACGGCCCGGGATGGGAGAGCAGGAGTGACGCAGACGCCCACAGGGTAGAGAGCCCGAGGAGAGGCTGGGGCGGGGAGGGCAGCCTCCTGCAGACCTCCCGGCTACTCACCGAGTCCCAGCGCACGAGGTGGGCAAGTGAAGATATGGACAGGATGATGCGGAACTTATGCAGAGGCGGTGGCGCCCCTAAACCCTGACCCAGGCTGTAGTGCTTCCAGAAGTGCGAGCAGACCCTGCTCCAACTGCACGGGCACCTGGGCCCATGGCAAGGCCGCATCCTCGAGCCTTCAAGCCCAACCTGGGGAGCCGATGGTATAAAATATGTGCCAAGAATGTACTATTTGAACGAAAGGGAGAGGAGGTGAGACAAAATACCCAGGAAGAGACCTTTCTTCCTCAAATTCTAAACTTCCTCAACAACCATGATGTGGGGAATCTCCCTAATTCTCCATAATCTGGCTGTCACTTCCCAGCGCCTGTCAACGTGGACCTGTCTCAAAGGTTAATAATCTTATATCCCTGTGGTAGTTTGCTAGTGCAGCCATAACAGATACCATACAGAAATGTGTTCTCTCACAGTCCTGGAGCTGGAAGTCCAAGATCAAGGTGTAAGCCAGGCTGGTTTCTCTCCTCGGCATGTAGATGGCCGTCTTCTCCCTGTGTCCTCACATGGTCATCCCGCCGTTCATGTCTGTGCCCTGAACTCTTCTTATAAGGACACCAGTCCTATGGGATTAGGACTCCACTTTAGCTTCGTCACCTCTTTAAAGACCCTGCCTCCAAATACAGTCACATTCTGAGGTCCTGGAGGTTACGACTTCAACAAATGAATTGGGGCGAACTTGACTCAGCCCATAACAATTGGCAAAGGGAAACTCATGGTGCTTGTTCTCTGCCAACTTAGTGTGACTGCAGCTCCCGGAGAGTCTGGAGCGTCAATGTGAGTGGGTGTCATGCTCAGCCCTGGGACCCCTATGAGGAGTCTTTCTGGAGCCTGCCTGGCCCCTCCTGGAGGTACTTTGCTTCCTTTTCTGTCTCCCTTCCCTCAGCTGGTTCCACGCTTCTGGCCCTCTCTGCAGCTCTGGCCTCATCCCTCCTTCTTATCTCGATTGTGATTATCTCAGAAGTGTTGTTTCCTGTTTTCATGTTTTCTTGAGTCTTCTATTATAAAATTCCAGGCCAAGAACCTACAGGGAAACAAAATGATCCCTAAGCAGAAACCCTGTTGAAACAGCATACAGTATTCAATTGTCCTGTGAAAAAGTGATCATTACATGAAAAATAGTTTTCAGGTAAAACTCAGTTTGAGTTTCTCACCAGTTGAACATAAATGAAAATAAAACAAAAATGACAAGGTCACATTTTCCAGATGAACAGAATAATTTTGCATCAGGAAACATCTGCACACATGCAACTGAAATGCACAGCAGTCTTGAAATCCAGCACCAGGTAACATAGGTGGTAACCCAGAGTGTCAGGTCTAGCCTGCTATCCCTAGACGTTTTTGCTTATCATATTTGGAAATTCATTCCCTCCAGCCTTTTCTAAGGAGACCAAGAATAATGTTGCCATTTCAGAAATTCAGTATTAGGGTTTAGTTTCTTATTTCTGGACAGGTGGGCAATGTCTTCATTTCTGTCCGTCCCTCTCCCCCGCACTGTGGTTCTCCAGAACCCCTGTGATTTCACTGGTCTTCAGTGCTTGTCCTAAACCCCGGTTAGCCATGATTCCAGCATTTTATTCGTAGAGTACACCTGCAGTATTGAGGTATTTGTGGCAAAGAAAAGTTGCTACTTGCTGAGATCAAACATCTTGTAAGCGTTGATGGGGAGGGAAGTTGCGAGGCAGTCGTGATCGAGAAAACTGCAGGAATCCTAAGGACTCAACTGGTGGAGGCGGCATGGTCCAGGTGATGGGGCCTTCCAGCTCTGGCAACAGACGCCTGGGAGGAGCATCCTTTCCTCTTTCCCTGTTGTGTTGCCTAGTTAGCTAACCACTCTGAGCCTTGGTTTCCCCAACTGTGTGTTCATAATAACCTGTACCTCATGAGTTCTGAGGGGGGAGAGTGTACAGACAGTGCCGAAAGCAGAATCTTCACATTGCAGCTGCTCAACAATCCCCTCATCCCACCACCAATTTCCAAAGACAGTCGGTTTGGGGTAAAAAAGTCGTGGTCTGTGCATACAATGGAATACCTCTGAGCCTTCAAAAAGAAGCCAGGGACTTCCCTGGTGGCGCAGTGGTTAAGAATTCGCCTGCCAGTACAGGGAACACAGATGGATCCCCAGTCCCAGAAGATCCCACGTGCCACGGAGCAACGAAGCCCGTGAGCCACAACTACCGAGCCTGCGCTCTAGAGCCTGCGAGCCACAACTACTGAGCCCTCAAGCCACAACTACTGAGCCTACGTGCCTAGAGCCCGTGCTCCGCAGAAAGAGAAGCCACTGCAGTGAGAAGCCCGCGCACCGCAACGAAGGGTAGCCCCCACTCGCCGCAACCAGAGAAAGCCCGCGCACAGCAACGGAGACCCAACACAGCCAAAAATAAATAAATAATAAATAAATAAATTTATATTTTAAAAAAAATAAGAAGAAACCAATTCTGCCATAGGCAACCACAGAGATGAACTTGGAGGATGTGACACTAGGTGAAATAAACCAGCCACAGAAAGACAAATATCTCATGATTCACTTCTATGAGGAAACTAAAATAGTCAAAGTCATAGGATCGAAGAGCAGAGTGGTGGCTGCCAGGAAGGAGGGGGAGATGGGGGGTTATTAGTCATCGGGCATAAAGTTTTCGGTCAAGCAAGTTGGGTACGTTCTAGAGATCAGCTGTACAACTTTGTGCCTATAGCCCACTGCACTGGACTGCACACGTAAACATTTGTAAGTGGGTAGATCTCAGGTGAAGTGTTCTTACAGCAGTAAAATAAAATTTAAGAGAGAAAGAGACAGAGAGATAGAGATGGCTGTGTGTCTCCAGGCTGTGTGCTTGCTTCTCCCAGGGGCTTTCTCTCTAAGTAGGTCAGTCTCCTTGCTTCTACCCACTCCTATTCCCTGTTCCTCCAGTGTTGCCAATGTCCCAGCACGCTTACTGCCACACCTGACCCAGTTACAGCGCTCTGCCGTCCTCTCCACAGAGCCAGCCTTGGCCCCAGGAGCTTACATCGCCTGAGCCTCCCCTCTTGATACGCATCACCTCAGCTCCTTACGTGACAGCGTGGAGCCACAGTGAGGCTGTTGCTCTGTACCACTCACCTCCACCCCTGCCTCTCCACCGTGATATCCATGAGGCAACTCGACCACAGGCAGCTGTAACACATCATGGTTATTTGCAGCAAGACAGAAGCCTGCCCCAAACCACTGATTTCTAGGAACCTCAGTTTAGATTCCAAGAATAATATTTGTGGCAGACACCATGACGATGCCACGATTGCTGGAAGCTGCATGGCCTTGCAGCTCACAAGACAGTGCCGAGGTTTCTACGTGCTGTCCCTAATTAGGTTCAGCCCCTTCTACCATTTAGTAAATTATTTTTATGGTGAGTGTCGGAGCTAGCTGTACTCTGGAAAAATACTTCTTCTCTAATTCTGGCTCTCGCTCTAGCATAAGCCCCTGGCCTCCACCTTCTGTGAACCACTTTAGGAAAGACGGATTGTCCAGGGATGGGAAAGTGAATCTGCTTGTGTCCATGGTCGGTCGTTTCTATAGGACCGAAGCAAAGGAGGGGATTTTCTGTCTTAGAACCACAGAACAGCCTCCATTATTTGAGCCTTCCTTGTGAAGTCTTGCCGTCAAGAACAAGCATATTAACACATTATTAAATTAATATGTATTATGTACCTCCACGTTACTTGCTGGATCTTAAGACCCTTCCCTTGTTCTAGCAGACTTTAATAGAATAAAATAATGAGCAGAGTAGACCTTAATGTATGTAAGAATTAGGTATATGTTAAAGGATCCATTAGAAAAAAAATGGGTTCTGGACCATTTTACATTAGGAAAATGACTCGTAGTTGGTAGCCAAAAATGATAATAATAAGTTCTTACCTCATATATCTGTCAAAATAAATTTCCAACCGAGTCAAGAGTTAAATCTAGCATATTCTATAAAAGATATTACTTTTCTGTTGGGCAAAGGACTTGCTAATACAAAACATTAAAATAAATTAAAGTGGAAACAAAATGACAGATTGGACATTATAAGAGTTTTAAGCATCTTTATATACCATACTTGGAAATACAAAAAACTTTCTTGAAAAATATATATGCTATTGATATATCAGAAAATAGTGGAAACGCCTCATAGATTAACTGTGTGGTTTCCTTTACTCATAGAACTACCTGTTAGATCTGTGGGAAAGAACTACAAGACAGAGCTGCCAAGTAAACTATGAAAAACCTAACAAACTTTTTATCTTAGGTATTGGCATATCCCAGTGATCTGTACTGTTCTAGGGTGTGATGGCTTAGGAGTGAATATGATTTGAACCTAATACATTTTTAGAGGGTGTCAAATTCAGAACCAGGCAGATCCATCTCCTGACCCTAAACATGATCCTAAAGTAAATCGCTTGAGGAAATTGGATCCCAAAGATTACAGGTGGGGAATTTTGAAGTGTGTCCATATTTCATTGGAGATCAAAGAAGCCTAACTGAAAGAACTGTGGGCTGACTCACATGATAACTTCTTTTTGAAAGGGCTATTTTATCTTGAAGATTATGAGTTTGGAGGAACTAAGGTGATTGGCAGTGGAAAGAATCAGAACGTGTAAAATTCCTTAAAAATTTATTGACTTAAATAACTTTGTGTTACACATAATTTTAAAAAAAAACCCTTTACACTTAAAAAAAAGAAGAAAATAGAACACTGATCATGTGGAGAAATCTCGAATAAAATTTATCACAGGCTCATCTTCCAAGAAACAAGCACGCAGGCATGTGATATGAACCAAGAGTCAGCAGGGGAGAAAATAGAGAAAGTAATAAAAATATGAATAAATTATCCTGCAGCTATTTCCTCTGCATGTGACACCATCCCTCCTTTCTCCACTGAACTTCTACTCACCTTCATGGACTCTGTGATCGTTATCATCCCTGTGAATATTCCTCTGCCTCCCTTGGGGCCCCATAGCTGTGTACAAGCTACTGCTACTTTATCGTATCTGGTTATTTAGCAAAGATTTAATGAGGATGTCCTAGTGATGCTCTTTTAGGCACAGGGCTCAAGAGTAAATCAGAGAGATGTGATTCCTAGATTCCTGGAGCATACTCTTTTATTACAAAGGATGCATGTGTGTATGTCCAGACTGAATCCTTTGAGGACCTGAATCCCATCTCATTTATCTATGCCATCATATCCCTACTGCCGACGTACTACCTGAGACATAATAGTAATTTGCTGATGAATTAGCTCACAGCTAGTTCACTGTCCTATAAGTACAGTGTCCTATAAATGTGTTTCTAAGCAGAAATATAAGCTGAGATATAGACAGAAAACTTTTGTTAACTGCATATTAATAACAGTAAAATAAGAACTAAATGTATGTTGTAGTTAGTTTCCAAAGACAGTCACCAATGCTTCATGCCTCACCATATTTACATCCCTATGTACTCATCTCCCAAATGAATGAGACTGAAGTGGTGCATGTGACTCCCAAAGCTAAATCACAAGGAGAATTGGAGCTTCCACCTCAGTCTCTTAGAAGGTGGATTCTTGGAGAATCCTGCTGCCATATCCGAAGTCTGGCCATCCTGAGACCACCATGACGTGAGAAAGCCCAAGCAGCCACACGTGAGGCTGAAAGGAGAGGAAATGATGTTTGGTCGTTCCCCAGCTGTCCCAGTCCAGCCCCACTGAGGTGCCAGACATAAGGTGAACCTCCTTCTACACCTAGCCCCATTCAACCCCTGGATGATGTCAGCCCGAGTCACCACCTAAGCAGAAACATTTGAGATTTCAAGTACGAACACACCCAACTGAATGCAGTCATCCCATAAAACTATGAGAGTTTGTTGGGTTTTTTTTTCTTTCGAGCCACTACATTTTGGGTTGTTAGGTAATAGAAAATCAGAACAGTATCCATCTACCAGATAGCATAGCATGCAGCATCTTAAATGATAGTTACCCTAAGTTTTCAAATGCCTAGAAAATGCTTTTGGTATACTATTAACTCAAATAAGCAGACATTAATTGCATCGCCAATATGATCTCAACCACATAAAGAAAAAAAAGTAGAAAAATAATGGAAGGAGATTTGCCACCATGTTAACGATGATTGTCTCTGGGTAGAAAAATTATGAGTAATTTATATTCTTGTTTTGCTTTTTTTTAACTTTCTACAGTTAGCATGAAATTCTTTAATAAGCATAGGAGAAGAAAACAAACAAAAGTTGTGTTTTCAATACAGAATCAATGACTCAAAGAGATATCCCTGGCTTTACATGTTTTGGACCTAAATGTCAAAGAAGCACCTGCTCTCTTTCTAACAATAGTCATGGAAGAGATGGTCACAGTGTTCCTTGTACCCGTTTTAATGGGCAGAGCACTTTGTACTGATAAAGATATTTTATGTCCATAGGGATACATCCAGTTTATTTTTGTTCTATACTAATCAGATTAGTTTCTACCCAAATCAGAAGGACTCTGACTCAAGTTTAACTTCTGATTCTGTCCTCAAAACATTTCCATCTTCCTTGCCTCGATACTTTTTTTTTTAATTTAACTGAGGTATAATTCAGGTACCATGAAAATCACCCTTTGAAAGTATACAATCTAGTGATTTTTAGCATATTCACAAGTTGTACAACCAGCGCTACGATCTAATTCTGGAACATTTTTATCACTCCAAAAAGAAACATCATGTCCACTAGCATTTTCTTTCCATCCCCTGCCCCAACCCCTGGAAGTCACTAACCTAACTTCTCTCTCTCTGGTCTTTCCTATTCTGAACATTTCACATAAATGGAATCATACAAGATTCAGCCTTTTGTGTCTGACTTCTTTCACTTAACATAGTGTTTTCAAGGTTCATCTATGTTGGAGCATGTATGAGTATCTCATTCCTTTTTCTTGGCTGAATAATATTCCATTTTCTAAATGTACTACATAGTTTAATCCACCTTTGATTGATAGACATTCTGGTTGTTTTCACTTTGGTCTATAATAAATAATGCTGCCATGAATGTTCATGTGCAAGATTTTGTATAAACATCTGAGTTCAACTTTCTTGCATGTATACCTAGGAATGGAATTTCTGGGTCATATGGTAACTGTATTTTAACTTTTCGAGGATCTGCCAGACTTCTTTCCGAAGTCGGCTGCACCATTTTACATTACCACCAGCAATTGATGAGGGTCCAATTTCTCCACGTCCTCGTAAACCTTAGTTATTATTTGTCTTTTTTATTCTAGCCATCTTAGAGGATGTGTGGTGGTATCTCACTGAAATTTAGATTTGCGTTTTCTTAATAACTAATGACGTTGAGCAGCTTTTCATGTGTTTATTGGTCATTAGAATTTCTTCTTTAGAGAAATGTCTTTTCAAATCCTTCGCCCATTTTTTTTTTAAGACGTTTAATTTTATTTATTTATTTTGGCTGTCTTGGGTCTTCGTTGCTGCGTATGGGCTTTCTCTAGTTGTGGCGAGCGGGGGCTACCCTTGGCTGCGATATGTGGGCTTCTCCTTGCAGTGGCTTCTCTCGTTGCAGAGCACGGGCTCCAGGAGCGCAGGCTTCGGTAGTTGTGGCACGCGGGCTCTAGAGCACGGGTTCTGTAGTTGTGGCGCACAGGCTTAGTTGCTCCACGGCATGTTGGATCTGCCTGGACCAGGGCTCGAACCCGTGTCCCCTGCATTGACACCCTTTGCCCATTTTTAATTGGGCTATTTGTCCCTTATCGTTGTGTTTTTAAACGATATATCCTGGACACTAGCCCCTTATCAGATGTATGATTTGCAGATATTTTCTCCCATTATGTGAGTTGTCTTTTCACCTTCTTGAGAGTGTCCTTTGAAGCACAAAAGGTTTTAAGTTTGATAAAGTCCGATGTATACACTGTGGTTGCTGCTTGTGCTTTTGGTGTCATAGCTAAGACACCATTTCCTAATTCAAGGTCACTAAGACTTATGCCTATGTTTTCTTCTAAGAGTTTTATAGCTTTACCTCTTATATTTAGGTCTTCGATCCATTTTGAGCTAATTTTTGTGTGAGGTAGAGCCTCAACTTAATTATTTTGTATATGATATCTGGTCATCCCAGCACCGTTTGTTGAAAAGACTATTTTTTTCCTCCATTAAATTCTATTGTCACTGTTGTTGAAAATCAACTTTATGGGTTTATTTTTGGAATCTCATATCTATTCCATTGATCTGTATGTCTCTCCTTATGTCAGTACCAAACGGTCTTGGTCACTGTACCTTTGTAGTAAGTTTTAAAATTGAGACTAGTGAGTCCTCTTGACTTTGTTTTTCCTTTTTAAGATTGTTTGGCTATTCTGGGTTGCTTGGCATTTCCCTATAAATTCTTTGATTAGCTTGCCAGTATATGCTAAGGAAGAAAAGGCAGCTTTGATTTTAATAGGGATTGTATCGAGTGAGTTGATCAGTTTGGGAAGTTTTGCCATCTTGACAATATCAAGCTTTCTAACCCACAAACTCAAGAGGTCTTTCCATTTATTAGATCTCCTTTACTTTCTTTCAATGATGTTTTGCAGTGTTCATGTACAGGTCCTGCATGTTCTGTTAGATTTATTCAGGAATATTTTATTCATGTTTATGTTATTATAAATGGAATTGCTTTCTTAAATCCAATTTTGGACTGTTCATTGATAATATAAAAATACCATTTACTGTTGTACATGTATCCTGTATCTTACAACCTGGCTGCACGTGCTGTAGTTGTTTTTGTGTGTGTCTTCAGACATTCTACATACAAGATCATGTCATCTGTAAGGTAAGATAGTTTCTCTCCTCTCTTTATAATCTAGATGCCCTTTTCTCCCTTTTATGCACAGAGTTTCATCCTGGTGTTTATTCATTCCTGATTGAAACAAGAAGAACATCCTCTAACTTACACAGAGCAGTTAGAGTAAAGCCATATTCCCCCTGTGGAAGTCAGGACAAGTCACAGTCTTAGGGCACCCACACATCTTTGATCCTGAGTAACCACACTCCAAGCCTGTTCCTCAGCTGACCTCACTTACAGAATTGGGCTTCTGGGCTGGTCTTCTTCCTCTTTAAGACTTAAGTTTGGACCTCTGTCTTGTAATTCAGCAGCTGCCTGGCCTCAACCCCTGGAAGGGGTAGAATGGAGAGGACTTTCGTCCTTGTATCTGCTGAGCGGCCTCTGGCTGCCTTTAGATTTTCCAGGGCCACAGACTCTACTTATCTAGTCAGAAATATCAAGTTACTTCCTCAGCACCACCCACACCTCGGGTGGTGGCAGAACTCAGACTCAGACCTAACCATCTCATACCAAGAGCAGAGGTGTTCCTATGATGCACTTCTCCTCCCGCTGGGCCACCTCCTCAGGACAGGAGCCGGCTACCCTGGGACCATCCCAGTGCAAGAGACAGTAGAATGTGTAGTGGAAAGGCGGAGGGGAAATTCTGCATGTTTAGAAAATATTTCAAGTAGAGGAGAGGCGAGGAAAGGGGGAGATATCCAAAAAAGAGTTGAAACAGCTAATTTAGAGCCAAGGCACTTTACACACTTGAATTCATCTAATTAATACATGGGGAGTAGAGTTGTATCCTCTTTATGAGTCGGTGAAAATGAGATTGACAATTTTTAAATAACCTTGCTCAAAAAATCACAGATTTGGGTTTTAAAATTAAATAAATTCTCTCTTCACATCCACTTGACTCCAGGAACTGGGTTATTCCCTGTTGTACCACTAGGTGTGACTTGCCCCAGTATTAGTAATAAATGCATTTCAAACCACTAATTAGCAGGTGACATGAAACTTAGATCTTGGGAAGTTGTTTTTGTGTGTGATATGTTGAGGTGTCCCTATCAGGTCGTGTCCCTAGACTTGGCTAATGACTGAAATCGAGAACCAGTGAACTAAGAATGCGCCTCTTTTTTCAGGAAACCTGTTGATGTACCATAAAGGTACAGACATGCTCCAGTGACAAGAGCGTGGACTCAGAGCAAACAACCTTGAGGACGACTCTTGGCTCTGCCTCTTACTCGCCCTGCAAACGTGAGCAAGTCACTTACCTCCTTAGATTTCCACTCCCCCAAGCAACAAAGTGGGCGTCAGGAGACCTACTTTACTAGTTGTCTGGGAGACTAGCCCAAGCTTCCCAGACATCAAGCTACATAGGCAGTAAACCCCACGTCCTTAACTCTACTCCCGGGTGTACCAGAGAATATCTAACCCCTACACACACACATACACACACACACACAGTATTACTGGCCGGGTGTCCTCCATTCTTCCTTACAAATTCAGGCTGGAGTCCTCCCAGCTGGTCCAGGGCTGCAGCTGAGCTGCCCTCACTGCGTGTCCCGCCGGGCACTCTCACCTCCCTGGGGCATCTCCAGGAGACATAGGCATCAGCTGAGGCCTGTGCCAGACCATGCCTGCTCCCTGCAGGGGAGAGAATGCCCACGTCTCCACCCCAGTTGACACGTTGGGGCCTGATCCTGATGCCTTGCAGAGTTCTCAGGGACACAGACCTCCCCACTTTCTCCTCATGGCCTTCCCATCCCCAGGATCCTAGTAGCAGTGCCCAGGACATGGGCTGGGGGACCCACTCCAGGGACAGATGCCATGCTGCACACAGAACTGCCCGACCCCCAGGCCAGTCCAGTCAGCCTGGTTTCCTCTATTGCCAACAAGATGTTCCCCCAGCTGCCCCTGCGGCCCATCCTGAGACAGAGCCAGCTAGAGAGAGAGAGATGAGGCAATGTCCTCGGTCCCGAAAAGCCACAGCAGCTCTGAGTCCAGGACAAAGAGAAGTGGGGAGCCCCTGGCCCCGACCCACGGGGATGCTCCCGGCAAGCAGGACTGCGGCTGCTCAACAATCACCTCCATAAATGACCCAACCTTGACCGCCCATGCCCTGCTCCTGCCAGGGGCACCAGGCACCAGCAAAGGCTCCGTCTCTGGGGACAAGGTTTCCAGTCCTGAGTGCGGTGATTCATCTCCCACTGACCCACCCTCGGGACAAACCAGGGTCCAGTGGGTTGGCTATTAGTGGCTGAACTGGGTCACCCAAGGGCGGTAGCAGGGAGCTCCTAGGGCCACGGGGCCAGCTTGCCTGGGACAGGATGGAGTGGGGGGCATTTAATAAATGAAAGCACAGTGTGTCTTTTTATTCCTTTTTCTGTCACTTCTCTCCCTACCTTTTCATCAGGCCTTTGCTGTGGGGTATAGGTTGGAAGTTGGCCAAGTCAACTTAAAAGTTAGAAGAAGACACAGTACAGGGAAAATGATCCAGTGCTTGTCAAAAATATAGAAGGTGTATGGAATAGTATCCAGCCTTTAAAAAGAAGGAAACTGACACATACTCCAAGATAGACGAATCTTGAGGATATTATGCTAAGTGGAATAAGCCTGTCACAAAGGGACCAACACTGTACGGTTCCACTTATATGAGATATCTGGAGTGTCAGACTCACAGAGACAGGAAGTAGAAGGGTGGGTGTCAGGGGCTGGGGGAGGTTTAATGTTTAGCATGTTTAATGAGTTTCAGTTTGGGAAGATGAGAAAGTTCTGTGTGTAGATAGGTAGTGGTGATGCCGACACAAGGATGTGAATGTAGTTAATGCCCTGAGCTTACGCTTGTACATGGTTAAGGTGGTAAATGTTCCATTAGGCGTGTGTCACACAATTTAAAATACCATTTAGGAAACCTAAGCAGAGAGAAAAATAAATCTCACATAAGAAAAATAAATGCATACATAATGTATCTACACCATATATTAATAACAGATAATCTCTGGTTAGTAGGTTTACAGGGGATCTTTATCCTTCTGTATTTTCTGAGGCCTTTTAATTTGCATGTATTATCTTTAGAATTAGAAAAAATAATAACTCTTTTGAAGAAGCACTTTTAAAAGTGTTTGTTGTGCGCTGAACTTGTCTTTGATCATGTGTTCACCGGTTGGGAGACAGTAATGCCAGAGAGGCTGGCCGCCCTCACCTGCTGGCCAGGCTGCCCGGTGGGTGATTGACCAGGATCCCAGAGACCCTCCTGCCCTGCTTGCTCCCTGAGCACCAGGAAAACCCTCATCCAGTCCACCCCCACCCCCAGAGCCCTCTTTTACCTCTCCCCCCACTGCCTCCTGTCACTTGCTTCTGGGTCACAGGTATGTAAGGTAAGACTCCCATCCACACCTGGGCCTCCAGGCGTTTAATCTCCTCCTCTGGGACTGGAACTCAGAACTGGTGGAAAAGGAGTCACAGCCCACCCGCCGGCCTGCCCCCCACCCCCCCCCATCAGCACCACTTCTCAGCCTGCTCTAGAGTGGAGGCCTCCTCCCGCCTTACCCTCTTGGTCATCAGCAAGTCCTCTCCAGCAGTCCTGACTCCCGCCTCGACAGGGAAAGCCGCCTGAAGGCCACCAGCACGAGCCTGGCATCCTGGGGTCTTCCTCCCCTTCCCGTGCCCTCTGCTGTCGTCTCCTCTCTCCTAGCCCAACACTCGCCATCGCTTCTTAGGACTGTCATCAGGGTTGAACAAGGCGATGCCTGTGCAGTGTTTGGCATGAAGGAAGAGCTCAGGAACTTTTGGACACAATCCGTGCTCCCCAAGCTACCAGCACACGACTTTGACAAAGCGGCCACTTCTTCACATGGGCCCAGAAAGCCCACGGACATTAGAAAGAGGCAGGGGGCATGGCAGGTGTGGAACGGGGCCCTGTCGGCGGTGAGCGCCGTCGAGTTAGAGGACACAGCCGGCAGTGGCGTGCTCACGGAGAGAAGCTGTCCCCCCAGAGTGTCGGGCGGTTTGTCAAACCCAGAAGGAAGGAGACGTTGTCAAAGCCGTTGGCCCTCCACGGGCAGGTGGGCAGCAGAGTGAGACGGAGAAGCCAGGGTGGCCGAGACGGGAAGGAGGCAGGACCCCACAGCTACTAGAACTGCCGCCCTCCCATCCCACTCACGGGACAAAACCAGTGGGCCTCCATGGACGACAGGATGGACACTAGGCCCTTACAAAATTGCCCTGCATGCTCCTAGCCTCCCCAGGGATTAAAGTTGCGTCCTTTCCTCATATGAGCTCAGGGTGAGTCGACGTGGGCCAGTTCCACATGGACTCCACACACCAGCACGTGCATGTTTGTGCGTGAGTATGCAAGTGACTGTGTGAAGGTGTGTGTCTATGCAGGCACGTGGGTGCACGTGTGTGTCCGTAAGCACACATATGTGTCCAACTCTGTACAGTTCTACTTGGAAAGGCTGTGGGTATCAGGTTGTGGTGCTATGACCTGCACACCTTGTGCTTTAGCCACATCTCCCAACTTACACGGAATTTGGATTTTACCCCCAAATTTGTCTCTGACCCATTGGTGCCCCCTGCAAAGCCCACACTCAAGCTTCTCTTCTCTCTCCCTGGAAATCGCACCAGCCTGCCAAGCTCCCCGTGCCCAGGACACCACTTTGGCTCGGTCAGACCACCCTGAACTCCACCTTGTCCAGTTCTAAATTGAGTGGAGGTTTAGTCACGTTCTTGGAATGTTCCATTTCCTCTTTTATATCTGTCCCGTTTTATCCATGCTGTGGATGTGGGAGAAGGCTGTGATCAGACCACACCGGTTAGGAAGTCTCACACTGGAGAAGCTGGAATTTGGTTTCTTGATCCGGTGAAGAACACTTGTGATTTTGCAACACACATTAAATCTTCATATACAATAAACCAGATCTAGCACTTGTTCCATCGTGTGAGCTGGGTCACTTTCATCCCTCCATAAACTAGCAAAACCATCAGGTGCACTGCAACATGTGAAAAGACCAGTCCCCTCCAGGCTGGCCTCGAGGAACATGAAGCCTTCTTTCTGGCTTCTATCTGTCTGTATATTTCACTTTTTTAAAAACAAGCAGTTCACCCCTTAATAATTCATCCAGCATAAGATGCCTTTTCTGAAGGCAGGCAGCAGTCCTGCTTGGCAGGAAGACCACAGTACAAAAATCAGGGAATGTGGGCTCATAACCAGACCAGCCCATTCACTCCACAGGCTTCTGTTTCTTCATCAATTTGAAGTGGGTTGGACCCCCCAATTTCAGGGTACTCACTGGACCCTATGGCCATTTGAGGCCTGGGAGAAGCCAAACAAAAGGTTGGAGCTGGTGTTTAGAGACCAGGACTTCATAGGGTGTAGGCATCCATTGACATGTTTAGAAACAGGAGAAGCCACCAGGGTGGCGATCAAAGCAGGCCTGGGAAAGGCTGAGGCCAAGCTGGGAAAGTTAGAGACCTGAGGACAAACAGAGGTTGTGAGAGAGTCAAAGCCAAAACTCGGAGATTCATAAACTCGGAAATGGTGCACACGGTGAGCACAAGGCCTGGGGCATTTCCTTCAACTGGGCTGGAAGCTGAGAGATCCCTCTGCTGAGATTCTGGCCTCATGGTGTCTTGAAAGAAATTGGCTTGGTTGAGGCACGAGCATTTTGCAAGTTTATGCCTCCATCATGTGAGTATGTAACATACAAGGAAACAGAACTCAATGAAAAACATAATTTAAATTGATTTCCAACTCCAATACATCCTGAAGGAACTGACTGACAAGTGTACATCTATCCAAAACCAGAACACAAAGAATAAACAAAAACGGGGGAAAATTCATGAAGTCCAGCAGTGACACCAATCATCTCTTAAAGGAAATGATCCAGTGTTCACAGGAAAACCTGTTGCTACCGCTGTCATGAGCAGTCAGAAGGGCTTCAGCATGGTGGAGAAATGACCTTGGGGTATCCTGACCCATGCCCCAGACTATGTGACGACCAGAAGACCGTCTGTGCCCAGGAAATAGAACAAGGATCAAAGAAATGCACAGAATTAAAGCCAGGACGCCAGCTTCATTTGCAAAAACCCTGACATTTGGGTTCTTGAGGGACAACACCAACAGAAACAAACTGTCAGGAGAGTCTGTGTATAATGATAGTTCAAACCAGGGGAAAAGAACACTTCAAACACGAGAGAGAAAACAATAGGAAAAAAGACAAAAAGCAATTGTTTTTGCTTTTCATAACTATAGTGTCCATAAATCAGTTTATGGGCTGACGCTAATCTCAAACAGGCTCTGCCACTGAGAGCTCATAAGCCATGGACAGAACTTGAGAATTTCCATCAATGCTTCCTCATGGCCACTCATATCTGTAAGAATATCTGTAAGAGTACAGAAAACTTGTGTGATTTTTTTAAAATTCTAATATATTTTGAAAGTAATTAACCAGCTCAGAGAATGAAAAGACCTTTCATTAGCTCAAAAATTAGTAAGCACAGGGGGAAAAAATCAAACATCTTTCCTACCTTCCCTTTATGAACTAGATAAGCATTGGGTAAGTAAACAGTAGATCAAGGAAGAACCTCTTTGAAAAAGTATTCCAACTAAGAAGTGATAAGTGCCGTAATTAGAGTCTCTTCAAATTGTAACTCCCAATGAGCTGATGAATCTAGGTATTTAGCATCTAAATCTGTAAACATCACAAAAAGAGATAAGCTGATATTACGAGCTGTGTGGTCAATGAATAGAGCACTATCTATTGTCTTGGTAAAGACATCCAACCGGAATCTGGATCATGGAGCCCCTGGATCCATTCGGAGAGCAGAAAATACAGAGGTCTGTTGAACTGCACCATGAGTATGCAATTAGGAAAACAGAGACTGTGGGAAACTCTACAGGTCAACAACCCAGATTCTTCTACAGATAAATTGCAGGAATAAAAAGAAATGGAAGGGAACAGCAAGCTCCTACAGTAGTATAGTACAGGGAACTGTATCCAATATCCTGTGATAAACCATCATGGAAAAGAATATGAAAAGGAATGCGTGTGTGCGTGTATATATATATATGACTGAGTCACTGTGCGTACAGCAGTAATCAACACAATGTTGTAATTCAACTATACTTCAATAAAAAATACATTTGAAAAAAGAGATGGGGGGGATCAGCATATTAGCAGACACTTCAAACATGTAAAGTGTTTTAAATGTACAGGACTAAACGACAGTGTCTGGGGTTGCTGTATTTGGAGGAAGAACTGCAACAAAGTGGTGGACAGTGGCTACTTATTGAAGGAGGAGTTGTAACAGGAACAACATGTGGATGTGTCTGGGGTGCTGAGACAGGGCTATTTATTGGCCTGGGTGGTGATCATAAGGGTATTTGCCTTACAACAGCTTACGAATCCACATATTTAGGCTTGTTTTTTTGGTGGTTTTATGTATTTGTGTTTTATTTTACAATTGAAGTGTTGAAATAAGGTACTGATGTACTCATGTCATCTCTCCATCCCTTACCAGGACAGGAATCGTTCAGTAATTTCCCTTAAGCTTCACAGTAGAGTTTACCCACCTCACCTTCATCTGAAATAACTATCATAACTGTAGTGGGGGAGTGCTCTGGTGTCTGCCCCACCCAAACTCAACGCTCCTTCTTGCCTCAGAGAAACCCCCCCTTCCGCTAAGCAGCAATGCTTATTTTGTGCGACTTCACCCTCTGATCAGACTAAGCGCTGGGTTGAATTACTCTCCTTGAATTTTTTGGACATGGTCTGTCAGCATAAATTAGCCTGTTGTACTTGAGCTGGGACTATTTGATATTCATAAAAAGAAACTAAAGAATCACAACTCATGGAGTGTTCTCGTTCCAGCCTACCTTTCCAGGCTGACTTTTTTTCACACCTCAGCTTGCAGCCTGTACTTCACTCACGGCCAATCAACCTGCCGCCCCACGATGCTACCGTGCCCTCATAATTCCATCGCTTGCACGTGTATTCCCTGCCTGCTGGAATGCCAGCCTTCCTTTAGACTCTGGAAGCTTCTTATTCAACCTTCAAGGCACAATTAACTGCTTTGTGTGTCTGGGAAGTCTCTGCTGATTTTGCAGACTGTCTCCAGCCCCTGTTCTCTGCCTTTCTAGCAGGCAGTGGGAGACTACATTTTATTTTTCATACTGAGTTGATCACTGTGGGCTTACTTTTCTGACAACCCCATCTAGCACGAGTGCATTGAGGGCTGGAACTATGTGTGTTTATCTCAGACCACTGCACACACACTATAACGTTTGTAACATTTGTTATATTATATTACATTACAATAACATGTGTAACATTTGTTACATTACATTCGTTACAATAACATTCTCCATAACATTTGTAACAAAACAAAACAAAAAAGCCTCTTAACTAGCAGGTGATTTTCTAACGTCAGATCCAAATGCCTGTTTGGGTTCTTCAGCTGTTCCGTAATTATTCTGGATCTCTCTCATACTCACTTTTGTCTCTTAGAGATTTCCCAACTCTTCCGGAATGGAACATCCTGAACTTCACAGAATTTGAAAGTTCTGGAACAATACTATCCTCTCCAAGGCCTCACATCCTCCTCTAGCCTAGATTTTGCACACAGGAATAATGACATCAGATTTCGTGGAAGTCAGTAGCACGCTTAGGAAATTGCTTCAGTTATGGTTGTGATGGTGTTTATCCCAGTTTTTATGGGCCTTCTGTGCTCTCCCATCATGTTGACCTGGCTCTCCACTACTGTGGCCGTGTGGGAAAGGCTTAGGCTCAGAACCACAACAGAAACCTGCACAGGTATTGTTGCCGCATGTCTGCCAGGAAGTGCATGACATCACGGAAAGGCACAGGGCTGCAGGTCAAGAGGGAAGATTCACATCAGACTCCAGCAGGTATAAGCTACATGATTTGGAGAAGCTGATTAAGGCTCTCAAGCTTCAGTTTTCTCCTGTAGGTAACAGGGGGCAATCACACCAGGAAAGCAGGGCAGCAGGGATGACACAATCAGTCCGTGTTCTCTGTAAGGACGATGTACTCTCCAGCTCGTGCTCAGAATCTCAACCTCAGACCCAGCACAGCTCAAGTGGAGCCATTTTAAACAGGATTGGGACACTCAAACACTTTTACTTTTCCCAATTTCTCACCCGCCACTCACAGATTTTCTTAAATGACCATTCGTAGTTGTCTTCACAGCCTTCCTCATTCCATTAGGTAGACACACTGTAAGGACTCATCGGAAAGTGGGCATCCTGACACTTACCCCTCCATTTGACAATGATAGAAACGGTCAGATTACCTTAACTTTCTAATGATGGAGAGACAACCCCCAATCTAGCTGTTGAATACCAAACTCCAAGAAGCTAAGAGACTATCTAGTTTCCCTAGAGCTCAAAGAAATGCAAAGGAGATGAACAATGGGTGTCATTTTTAACAACTATAGTTGCGGAGTTTTTATGATACTCTCGGTGCAGATAAGGAATCGTTCCAATAGAATACACCATTGTATGTCAAAACCTCCTTTCTAGACATATACTTAGCAAAAGATTTCAAGAGATTTTAAATGTTCAGATCCCTCAACACACTAGATTTACCTTTTAAAACATAGTCTAAGGGATAATTGTAGATGCAAAAAAAGATATAAGTAGAAGTCTGTTCTTATACCATTACTTAGAATCATAAAACATCTAGAGACAACATAGTCAAGCATCAAAAGAGTAACAAAAAATGATGTGACATTCAGCCAATTAAACTAAATTTTAAAGAAAATGTGATAATAGGAGCATTCATAATATTACCAATTAGTAAAAATTAGAGTACAAAATTTTACTAGTAAGGTCTCAATCTTTCTGTGTGTGGATGTCTGTAAAATTTGGTTGGACCTCACTTAGTTCTAGAAAGTATTTCTGGATTTTGCAGGTATATAAAATACAACAAAATTATAAGAATTAAAAGTGAGGTGAAAGAAGAAAGAAAAACAAATAGCACAAGGAATGGGAGGAGAAAATGTTCATATGAAAAATATACAAAGGGTAGGCAACAGACTTTGCCATGCATTTTCTAGCAGCCAGTGAATTATGGGAAGTTGCTTAGTATCGGATTTAGAGTCAAAAACACACACTGAAAACCAACCAGGATAAATTACACCAGCAGTGTAAACCACACTGAAAACCAACCAGGATAAGTTACACCAGCAGTGTAAACCATAGCTTTCTCTTAATGATGAGATTTCAAGCAAATTTTTAAAAATATTTTCTAAAACACCTATAGTGAACTTGTAACACTTTTAATATCACGCACATGGGGCTTCCCGGGTGGCGCAGTGGTTGAGAGTCCGCCTGCCGATGCAGGGGACACGGGTTCGTGCCCCGGTCCGGGAGGATCCCACATGCCGCGGAGCGGCTGGGCCCGTGAGCCATGGCCGCTGAGCCTGCGCGTCCGGAGCCTGTGCTCCGCAACGGGAGAGGCAACAGCGGTGACCGGACCGCATACCGCAAAAAAAAAAAAAAAAAAAAAAATCGTGCACATGTATTATAAATAATACAAATACTGTGGAAGTAATTATGCAAAAATGTTGAGTT